>NW_006408571.1:9524126-9536860 GCF_000296735.1 Chrysochloris asiatica
ACAACAACAGGGTCACCCATGATGGACAGGTTTCAGTGAAACTTCTAGACTAAGACAGACTAGGGAGAGAGAGAGGCAGACTGCTACTGAATGTTTAGTCACTGAAAACCTTAAAGATAGCAGCAGAGTACACAAAGAC
Source organism: Chrysochloris asiatica (assembly GCF_000296735.1). Taxonomy (NCBI): domain Eukaryota; kingdom Metazoa; phylum Chordata; class Mammalia; order Afrosoricida; family Chrysochloridae; genus Chrysochloris; species Chrysochloris asiatica. The sequence goes on from NW_006408571.1 coordinate 9,524,266, forward strand.
AAAGCTTTATATCCTAATGTGGAGTGGCCATCTAAGGTGCAACTATTGGTCTCTCCTTATCTGAAGAAAAGAAGAGTGATAAAAATTCAAGACACATGGAAACAATTAGTCTCAATGATTCTGAGCCCAGCTATCACAGCTGACTATTCTGCACAGGATTACATTAGAAAGTCCTGGATAGCGTGGAAGAATGTGTGGAACCCAGCTCAAAATCATAAAAGAGACTCTGCTTACTGGCTGGATAGAAACTGGTGAAACTCTGAGACTATGACCCTTCCTCACCTCCTCAGGTCTGGAACTGAACTCACCGATGCAGTTCAAAGGACCAGTAACACTAGTGAGTTACACACATCATGGAATAATCAACCATTTGAGATTAAAACAACAACAACAACATATTTTACTCAAGGACATGTTCAGAAGGGTTAAGAAAGATGAAGAAATAGAAACAGGAAAAACAGGGAGGAAGTAGGTTAAATGATGCTGCATTGAGAGGAATGTAATCAGTGAGATGAAACAAAATGTGTAGGAATTGTTGAATGTAAAACTGATGATCTGCTCTGTAAACCTTCACCCAATTCACAATAAAAAGTTTTAAAATAGAAAGAAAAAAAAAATAGTGGCAGAACATTATCAGATATAGTGCTGGGAAAATGAAAACATTATGAATAACAGTAGTATATTGTCAGATATAACGCAGGAAGATGAGCCTATCAGTTGGGAGGGCACTCAAAATATGACAGGAGAAGAGCTGCCTCAAAATAGAGTTGATCATAATGACAGGAGTAGAGCAAAAAGAACATTTCAAAATCTGTCTTGAAGTATAATGCTGCCTGAGTTAGGATAATATCCATAGGCACACAAGGAAGTCTAGTTGTAACACTATTAATTCAAATTTAAGCACCAACCACTAAAGCCAATGATGATGAAATTGAAGAATTCTACTAATTTTTCTGTCTGAAATGGATCAAACATGTAATCAAGATGCACTGGTAAATATTGGTGATTGTAATGTGAAAATTGGAAACAAAGAGGAAGGATCAGTAGTTGGAAAATATGACCTTGGTGACAGAAATGCTGTTGGAGATCATGCTATAGAATTTTGCAAGACTGACCTATTCATTGCAAATATCTTTTTTAAACTACCTAAAAGGTGACTATACACATGGACATCACCAGATGGAATACACAAAAATCAAAGTGACTACGTATATGGTAAGAAACGATAGAAAAGCTCAATAACATCAGTCAAAAACAGACCAGGGCCTACCCAGAGAAGCAGTGATGCCTGAGATACAGGCAGAGACAATGATGTGGAGCGATGGAGTAGCTAGGGACTTTAGATCCAGAGAGGGAGAGTGACTGTGTGCTGAAGACTGCGGGGGCGGGGGGGTGGGAATAGTGTAGGGGGCAGGCTTGCAGGGTATACCCTTTGGTTGGTTGATGATGCATGGAAGGGATTGTAACCATGGCAATGATAGGATATACGATAGAATGAATGTAAACCTAATGTTCTCCCATGTAAACTATCATATAATTCACAATAAAACACTAAAAACAAACAAACAAAAAAAAAAAAACAGACCAGGGCAGACTATGGAACAGAGCATCAATTGCTCATATGCAAGTTCAGACTGAAGCTGAAGAAAATTAAAACAATTCCAAGCGAGCCAAAATATGACCGTGGACATATCCCACCTGAATTGAAAGACCATCTAAAAACCAGATTTGACACATAAGACACCAATGACTGCAGACCAGAAGAGTTGTGGGATTACATCAAAAATATTGCACGGGAAGAAAGCAAAAGGTCATTAAAAAGAAAGAAAGAAATAGATGACAGAAGAAACTCTGAAATTTGTTCTTGCAAGAACAAGCATAGAGTAGCTAGTGCAAATAGAAGAAATGAAGGAATAAGTGAACTGAGCAGAAATCTTCAAAGGGCAGCTCAAGAAGACAAAATAAAATATTAGGTTTAAATGTACAAACACCTGGAGTTAGAAAACCAAAAGGGAAGAACATGCTCAACATTTCTCATGCTGAAGGAACTGAAGAAAAAAATCAAACCTTGACTTGAACTATTGAAGGATTTTATGGGAAAAATATTGAATGATGTAGAAAACATCAAAAGAAGATGAAAGGAATACACAAAGTCACTATATCAAAAAGAAATGGTCAATGCCCAACCATTTCAATAGGTAGCATATGATCAAAGAGCCAATGGTACTGAAGGAAGAAGTCCAAGCTGCGATGAAGGCAATGGTGAAAACCAAAGCTCCAGGAATTCATAAAATACAAAGTGAAATCTTTCAGCAAACTGATGCTGCACTGTGGGTGCTCACTTGTCTATGCCAAGAAATTTGGAAGACAGCTACCTGACCAACTGATTGGAAGAATCCATATTGTGCCCATTCCAAAGAGAGGTGACTCAGAATGTGGAAATCATCAAACAGTCTCACTGATGTTACATTCAAGTAAAATTTTACTGAAAAATAATTTTTAAATGGTTGCAACTATATCTCTACAGGGAAATGACAAAAATTCCAGCCATATTCAGAAGGGAACATGGAACTAGGGATAGTATTGCCGATGTCAGATGGATCTTGGCTGAAAGCAAATAATGCCAGAGAGATGTTTACTTGTGCTTTATTGACTATGCAAAGGTTTTCAACTGTGTAGATCATAACAAACTATGGATAACATTGTGAAGAATAGGTATTCCAGAACATTAAATTACGTTCATGAAGAATTTGTACATAGACCAAGAAGCAGTCGTTAGAAAAGAACAAGGGCATACTGAATGGTTTAAGATCAGGAAAGGTATGTGTCAGGGTTGTATTCTTTTACTATATATATTCAATCTGTATGCTAAACAACTAATGCCTGAAGTTGGATTATATGAAGAAGAATGTGGTGTCAGGACTGGAGGAAGACTCATAAACAACCTGTGATATTCATATGATACTACCTTGCTTGCTGGAAATGAAGAGGACTTAAAATACTTACTGATGAAGCTCAAAGACTACAACCCCCAGTATAAGTTGCAGCTAAATGTTAAGAAAACAAAAATACTCACAACTGGACCACTAGATAACGCCATGATAAATAGAGAAAAGATTGAATTTATTACAGACTTCATTTTGCTTGAATCTAGATTCAATATTCATGAAAGCTTTAAAGTCAGGAAATCAAAGGACACATTGCATCAGGCAAATTTTTTTTGAAACTTTTTGTTGTGAATTGAGTGAAGGTTTGCAGACAAGATAATCAGCTTTACATTAACTTGATTTTATCTCAATGATTACAATCCCCTCCATGGAACAACATCCTACTTCCTCCCTGTGGCTCCCCATTTGCATCTTATATTTCACAAACGAACAAAGCAAAATTATTTTATGTACACATACAAAACAAAAAATACATATTCATTTAAATTTACAAAGGACATATTCTGCAACCCAGGCTCCTGCCCACAGGCAGACAGCCTTACTCAATCCATGGGACTAAAGCCCGCAGCTGCACTGTCTCTCCATGCCACCAGCATTAAGCAAATTTGCTGCAAAAGACCTCTTTAAAACATTAAAGTACAAAAACATCACTTTGAGGACTAAGGTGAGGCTGATCCAAGCCTGGTATTTTCAATTGTCTCATATGCATGTGGAAGTTGGACAATGAATAAGGAAAACTAAAGTAGAATCCATGTATTTGAATTATGATGTTGAAGACGAATATTAAAAGGAACATGGACTGCCTGAAGAACAAAAATATCTGTCTAATAAGAACAGCCAGAATCCTCCTTAGAAAATAATGGTGAGACTTCACCTCTCATACTTGGAACATATTATCAGGAGGGACCAGCGCCTGGGAAGGATATCATCCTTGGTTAACTGGAGCATCAGTGAAAAAAAAGGATGCCCCCCAACAAGATGAACTGACACAGGGGCATCCACAATGGGCTCAAACAGGCTAGCAATAGGGAGCATGGTGCAAACCTGGACAGTGTTTCATTCTGTTGTGAGTCGGAACTAACTCCACAGCTACCAACTCTAAAACCAACAAGAACAATCTCTGGGAAGAGTTGTGAGGAGAATAGGACCACATTCTGCCTGCTTGCAGAATCTTAGAAAATTACATGAAAGTCTGCCAACATCAGGGGACCAAACAGTTCAAGTTCAGTTCGCATACACACACATACAAACTAAAGTATATATGTATATTTTTTTTAACCAAGATTTACACAGGTTGAACTTCTCACATTGCACAAACATGTTATCATTTAACTTTCTTCCATTTTAAAAAGCAAAGCATATTCTTTAATGATCATTCTCACCTCCTAATGTAACCCCCTTGAACAACCTTAACAATCCTCATGCTTTAATATATAGCAAGGAACCAAGAGAGAAAGAAGAATTAAAGCTGCAAACATAAACCTGGTCCCCAGTGTGAAGGAGATACATGCAATCACTATTTTTGTGGATGTTTGTCATTTGGGCCATTCAACATCCTGCTTTTGACACTGGAAGTGTCCCCAGAAAGTTTCTGACTTCCCTGACATTTTGACATATATTGAATACATCCATATCAGCTTTGGAGATTCTGCTTTTATCAGATTTTCACATCTGGTTTCTATATGCAAATATTACAAGATTGAAGTCCACAGATCTAGACTGTAAAGTCAATATAACGGGGAGGAAAATTATTCAGGGTGGTCCTGTTTATAGACAGGAATATGCAGGTCTTTAGAGAACTCTAAAGCCCCAAGGATGGAAGAAGACAGGGGTTTGAAATAACTGCTGATCTTAGGTACCCCACTCATAGATGGCTGCTTAGACACGCTTCTTTCTGAGCCTCCACTCAGCTCCCTCTAAACAATGTGGACCACTGTCAGGACTGATAAGAACTCTGGTTTCTTGTTTCCTTGTGAAGATCTTCTCACGAGAAAGTCATTATGAAGAAAATGTATGTTCTCTCCACCCTTACACTGGTTCCCTGACCTGGGAGGAAGAGAAACCTACGTGATGGATGAGATGGGGAGATCCTGACTCCACTGGTCCATGTTCACCAGAAGGTAAGGTCCTTGAGTTAGCATGCGGATCATTGCCTTTAAGCCAACTCTGACTCATAGAGACTTAAACATGTGTCAGAATAGAACTGTGCTCTACAAAGGATTTCAATAGCTGATTTTTCAGAAGTAAATCACTAGACCTTCTTCCAAGTTGCCTCTGGGTGGGTTTAAGCTACCAAATTTTCAATTTGTAGATGAACTTGTTAACCACTTTACCACACAGGAACTCTTACCTGTTTTACGTTTCAATCTTGGAACAATCATTTTACAGATGAGAACTTGCCATAAGTGAATCACAGAGCAGGTCTGTCTAGCTGCAGGGTATGTGTTTGTCCTACGACACCTGGCTACTTATTCTTTTCCATAACACACACACACAAAGAAAAATCCCAAGATAGTAAGAACTATATGTGTGTGTGATGGTGTGCTGCAGAGTCGATTCTGACTCATAGGGACCCTGCATAGGGTTTCTGAGGCTATAAATCTTTATGAGAGCAGAAAGCCTCATCTTTCTCCTGCAAAATGGCTAGTAGTTTCAAACTGCTGACATTCAGGTTAGCAGCACAATTCGTAACCACTATGCTACTAGAGCTCCTTATGTGTATATGTAACAGAGTGAATATCCATGCCTCATTTGCACCCTTCAAAAGGTTCAATTCTGCTTTCAGTTCCCTGCACATATACTTGTATGTACTTTGTCTCCACTAAAGGAGGCTCACTAATTGTTGGAGGCTTACTGGATAATTGTAGCAATATCCTGTGTATGGAAATATCTGTGATGTCAACTGATGGGTGAAATCTTCCCCTATGCCAGAAACCTACTCAGCCAAAAGCCACCAATCTCATAGTTTTCCTCTTGATTCCACAAGAGTTTTTTCAGGGGCTGAAAAATCAATATCATTTTATACACATTTTCCTGAAGATTCCTAGAGTGTGAGAGTCTTTGCATTGGAGTAAAGAAAGATTCCATCATCCGAGTCCTTGCCAATTGCAGTGGAAGAGTTCAAACCTTCAGCCTAAGAAGGTTCCTTCTAAGGGACTTGTGGACTTTTGTTGTACTGAAAGATATACCAAATTATAATTGGACAGAAAAAAGATTCTGTACTTCCTAAATGGTTTAGAAGTAAAATTTCTGCAAAGATCCCATGTGGAATGACTTGGGCCAATCACTTGGCTTTCTTACAGAAGGATCAACATGCAAATTCTCTGTGCTCCTCATCAAGACACCCTCATGTAATGCGTGCATTTGAAAAGATAGAAACCAACAAAGGCTCTTGAATTCAGGGCAGAGAGCTTAGGACTGGGTTTCCACATCTCCCTAGTGTTCACATCATGATCTGGAATTCATAATAATGCTGAGCTGAGAGACTACAAGCTTAGAGGGCAAGTATTGGGTGTGATTCAAGCATGAGTCAAGGACCATGGAGACTGTAGTCACATTTATTTTTCTTTTGTTAGGGATCCTTCACAGTGACCCAGTTTCCTAATGTTATTTTAATGGAATTAAATTTTAAACAGTTCAGAATTATAGGATTGGTTACATTTGGTTTTAGCTACACAGCCAATAACTGAAGAGTCAAGCCTGTTAAGGGGGCCATAGTGGTAAGAAAGGCAATCAGCAGGGGATGGGCTAGGCACTCCCATCCTGTTGGTTCAGTCTTGAGCAGAAAGTGATTAAGCAGTAAGTCCTTAAGGCAGCCCTCATCTTTTAAAACCAGGGGGATGTTTAATTATACTGCACAGAAAATTCGGGATCCATTGTCTCTTCAAAATGATTCTTTTCCCCTTAGAGAGATTTGCAGTGTTCCCTTCTAGTGACAAGAGAAAGCAGCTGTCCAAGAAAATACACAGAACCTTCCAGCTGGAGAGACCAGAAGTAGAGGCCCTTTTTGGTCATTCCCATTGGTGAGAATAGAAGCCATGCAGCGTAAAAACTTGACCTGAAGATGTTATTTTGAGCATATTGTAGGTGAGGGCTAAGAATGAAGTCACAGACACTGGAGAAAGAAGCATCTCAGCACAGGGCAAATTCATTAAAAACCCAAGAGAATCCCCAAATATAAAAGAAAAATAGCCAAATTTTAATTCCCAGATTGTCATCAGTTTCCTACTGAGAAGTCACTTAAAATTGGTACCAGCATTCATTGTACATACTTTATAATACATTAATACAAGTTTATTTCTGATATATTGTAGGTTAGGTTCCAGATCACCTCAATAAAGCAACTATTAATACAGTGAATTACACAAATTTTTTGGTTTTCCAGTCCTTGTGTGGCACTGTAGGATAAGCACTGAACTTCTAACTGCAAGGTCAGCAGTTCAAACCCATCAGTCGCTCCTTGGAAACCAATTTACATACCACCTGTATTTACAAACCAACATCCACAAAAGATAAGTTTGTATATTTAAAAATTGAGGTACACACAATTTATAATAAGAAATTGTTACTTTGAAACATGCATAAAATATTATTATTACTGTATTATTATGTTAAAGATGTTTTCATGTGTTTGAAAATGTTTCTTTAGTGTTTTTTATGCTTAGAAATGCACATTATACACTCTATACTAAGACACACATTTGACTGACATTAGATGCAAACCATACTCATGTACAAATTCCACTTATACCAAATTTGTTCATAATCTGGGGGCTGCCTATATATTAAAAGAGATTGGCTCAAAACATACCCTACATTAATACTTTCCCATTAACATAGCAGGACAGTTCATTCCCAAATGAATTATAAACACAGGCATACAGGTTAGGGTTTACAACATATATCTGGGGGGAGCACAATTCAGTCCATAACATTTTACACATTGTCCCCCATAAAAGTCATATCCTTGCCATACCCAAAACACATTCACACCGTCACATCATCCAAAAGTTGTAAATTAGTTCAAGTGCAAAATCTCATCTTGTGAATCACACAAATCAAATATGGAAAAGACTAGAAATATTTCATCCTGGGACAAAATTCCTCTTCATCTTTGAACCTGTAAAATCTAGATTACAAATGATCTGTTTTCAAAGTCAGTGGTGAAACAAGGAAAACATTTCCATTACACATAGAAGAAATTGAAAGGAAAGAAGGGATAACAGACAACAAACAAGTCGCAAACCCAGCAGAACAATTTACATTAGCTCTCAAGACTTGAAAATCACCCTCTGTTCTCTGAGACCCTCTGTTCATCTGGACAATAGACCTCCCCTCCATCATCTCGACTTGGTTAAGACCCCTCTTCCCTGACCTTCAGCTCTGCTTTCCAGGCCCACTGGAATGGCAACTCTGGTCTCTTGACTTTGGATGGCCCCGTTTTCTAGTTCTTCTGAATGAGAATCCCACCCACTTGACCCCAGCAGGTCCTGTTCTCCCCCTTGGTCATGGCAGCCCCACCCATTCACTTTGGGAAGTGACCCCATAACCCTGGCACAACTTAGCTCCACATTCTAAAATTCCAAGGGCGATGAAACTCTAACTCCTTGAAACCTAGGAGACTGTGGCCTCACCCTTTGAGTTCCAGGGGACTGTGGCCCCACCCTTTGAGATCCAGGGGACTGCAGACCCACTCTTTGAGATCCAGGGGACTGCGAACCCACCCTTTGAGATCCAGGGGATGTGGGCCCATCCTTTGAGATCCAGGGGACTGTGGACCCACCCTTGGAGATCCAGGAGACTGTGGACCCACCCTTTGAGTTCCAGGCGACTGTGGACCCACCCTTTGAGATCCAGGGGAGTGTAGGCCCATCCTTTGAGATCCAGGGGATGTGGACCCACCCTTGAAGATCCAGGGGACTGTGGACCCACCCTTTGAGTTCCAGGGGACTGTGGACCCACCCTTTGAGATCCAGGGGACTGCGAACCCACCCTTTGAGATCCAGGGGACTGTGGACCCACCCTTGGAGATCCAGGGGACTGTGGACCCACCCTTTGAGTTCCAGGGGACTGTGGACCCACCCTTTGAGATCCAGGGGAGGGTAGGCCCATCCTTTGAGATCCAGGGGACTGTGGACCCACCCTTGGAGATCCAGGGGACTGTGGACCCACCCTTTGAGTTCCAGGGGACTACGGACCCACCCTTTGAGATCCAGGAGAGTGTAGGTCCATCCTTTGAGATCCAGGGGACTGTGTACCCACCCTTTGAAGCCAAGAAAGCCTTGCTTCCCATGTTCCTTCCAACAGTTCTACTATCTCTACGCTGCTCCAAGAATAATCCTTTTCTTTTCTTGATGGACAACAGATTTAGCTTCTTTGGCCTGTTTCCTACTCATAGAATTCCAAGAGGCAGACAGTGTTCTTTCTCTTGTTTTTTTCCTCTGGTTCCTTCATTCCATAGCTTTAATTGATCAATTCAGTTATTTTAATTAATATTTATCTGTTCATTTGTCATACTGTAGTGGTTTACATGTTGCTGTAATGCTGGGACCTATGCCAATGGAATTTCAAATACCAGCAAGACTATCTATGATGAACAATTTTTAGTATAGTGTCTAGACCAAGATAGACTAAGAAGAAAGGCCTGGCAATCTACTTCCAAAAATTATTCAATAAAAACCTTATAAAAATCTCAGGAGACACCGTGGTCAGTGGGCATAACATAGTCCACAAAGACAATGTTCTACATCCTACTTTAGTGAGTAATGACTGGGACCTTGAAAGCTCATGAGAGGCCACCTAAGGTGCAGCTATTGGCCTCTCCATTTGCAGAAGAGAAAAGAGTGATGAGAACTGAAGATGCTTGGAGTCCATTAGTCCAACAGACTAATGGAACATGTGAACATCAGTCTCCATGACTCTGACACTAGAAGAACTAGGTGATGACCAGATGCCATTGAGACTTAGGGATTCAATATCTGCCCTTCCTACTTCAAGAGCATAGCTAGGACCATGAGGAAGAGCATGCACACTCACACTGTGGAAAGTCATGTGCATAAGGATGACTGTTAATACAGACCTTGCTGACACCATTTCTAGAACTTCTGAGGTCAACCGAGCTGGCCTCAACCCAGAAACACCCTTCACTTTGGGGTCCTGTCTTTGTTCTGCCAATAGCTGACTTAAATCTCTCCAGTCCTTGGGGTTAGGAGATATCTGATCACTCTTGTCTTTATCTGAAGAGAGCTAAGCCTTGTCACTCACATTAGTTCCATAATGTAGGACGTGGTCTTTGGCTAGCAGCAGATGCCCTGCCATTTCAGCTCTTACTGTCTTAGAATGAGCAGGGGGTGGGAGAGTGGGGAGAGAAAGGAAATGTTAACCATCTGTTCAATCTAGAAGACACTGGGAGATCAAATTTTTTACATAAAATATTACCATGAGAAAATGACAATTTTTATTTTTTAGTAGTAGAAACACTCTAGACTGGGAGTTAGACAGGGAACCCAAATTTTACTGAGGGCTCAGCCCCTAACTAGCTGTATGACCTTGGGATCATTTCACCTGTACTTCCTTATTTATAAAATAGAATGATTGGATCAGGTCAAGTGTGTGTTCTCCTTCCAACTCTAACATAGCTGGAGGATTTCTGACCTTTTTCTATAGAGATCCCCAAGACTGTAATCTTTATAGAAGCAGATTGCCACATCTTTTCCTGAAAAGTGTCTGGTCAGTTTAAACTGTCCACCTTTGTGTTAACCAAAGGTTAACCATCAGTCTTCCTGCTAGATCTCCACAATGCCTGCCCAACCAGCAGGATCAGATTTAGTATCAGCAGGAAAAAATGACCAGATCAAATTAGGATAATTTGACAAGTGTCCCCTACAGGGAGAAATTCAAGGAAATAAGTACCCCACGATACTCTCCACCCACCCTGCATCACCTCTTGTTGCCCTCCATTGATCACTTCAACCAGAGCCTAAAGACAAAGAAGTCTGCTGATGTTGTCTCTGCAGGTCAGCCTGCTAGGGCAGAAGCAGAGCAGCCAAGAGTGAAGCGTGGGCCTGGAGGACCACATAGATGAGATCCTGAGGATCAGAGATGGTGACACATCACTTCCTTTGCTGAGCTCTCACGGAACTCTGCAGTTACCTCTTTCTAGCGCTTTTCAAATTTGACTTAATTATCTGCTGACATTTCTATCTCCCCTCTATGCTGTCTGTGGGTTCCCTAAGGACAGAACTGGGATCTGCTCATTTCTGCAGTCACAAAACCAAACATAATGTGGATCCCTAAAAAATATTTGTTGGGTTTTAATTTGAGGCAACTGTTTGGAAAAACAAGTACCATATGGCCTGCATAGGTGGCATCTGCTGATGCTGTTGGATGTTCGTAGGACCCATGGGGTCTGGAACATGCCTCCTTTCCCAGAGCTCCACAAGAGAAAAATGGAGCAAATCTCCATTAATCTGCTTTCAAAGTTGAGACCAATGAGGGAACATGTCAAACCAACCTTGATAAAGTGCGTGATTGTAATATAAACAACCAGAACTTCTAAGCTTACGGAATTCATCTGAATCTTCTAAATGTTTCCATAAGCCAATTTTACTTTTTTTTTTTTTTTCACTTCAAAGTGTCTCCTATTTCTTATTCCCAGAGTCACAGACCATTAAAAGGATTGGAGACAGAGCATGTGAAAAAACCGTTGCCAAGATCTTTCAAATTCTGGAACAAGAAGAGCCTGCTCCAAGAACTGACCACAAGGTTCAGTGCTTCAAGAAGACCTCTGAGGGGAAAAGGCAGCAATGAAGATATAGAATGAGTTCAACCACATTCTGTAGACCCCCGTCAACCTAGAGATGAGAGAGAGAAGAGGAAGGGCTGGTTGGTCCAAATTATGGTGGGACCTGGGTTTCCTGAGCCCATGTACAAGGACAGAGCCACAGAGGACTAGAGCTGAGAGTGAAGTGTCCAGCTGATATGAAGTGAGGGAAGACACACAAGAATGCCCAAACTTGTAGATAGTGCCCATTTGACCTAACTTCAATAGCTTGATGTTTACTACTTGACTAGAAGAAGGGGAAACATTTTTTTTATAAAGGAAAAATGTGTAAATTTGATTAATTGACCTACACTTATGGATGTAGTAGCTCAAAATACCAACTGAGAGAGAAAGAGTCTTGAACTTATTCCCTTTGTACACAGGGTTGATAGGGATGGGCAACTTAGACATTGGCTACCTAAAATAGGTGGGGGAAACTATAAATGCACAAAGTGACTGACTTACAAGTTTTCAAGAGGGAGTTTAATTTCAGAGTATGCGGTGAAAGGTAGGATCCCCACTGAATAGTTTTCATCTTGTCTAAACAGGTTGGGTGAAAGGAGTTGGGGATAAAATTCTTATGATTCAATAGTGAATAATTATTATCATGACTAAGTGCAATTGTCACAACTGTAAAGGTAGAAATTTTGTAACATAAAAGAGGGAGTAATTAGTCTTACATTCCATAAACAAAGGACCCTAGGATCATTGAGGAAGAAAAGCATGAGAGAAATGTGGGGCCCTATTCAGAGAAGCATACAGCTTGAAAAAGTATGGTGAAAGAATACAACCCTGATGCACACATTTCCTAAATTTTAAACCATTC
>NW_006408571.1:9538145-9540393 GCF_000296735.1 Chrysochloris asiatica
TTCTTATCAATGGAGAAAAGATTGAAGTTGTCAAGGACTTCATTCTTCTTGGATCAACTATCAACACTCACGGAAGCAGCAGTTAAGAAATCAAATGATGTATTGCATTAGGCAAATCTGTTACACAAGACCTTTTTAAAGTGTTAAAGAGGAAATATGTCAGCTTGAGGACTAAGGTGCGCCTCACCCAAGCCATGGTGTTTTCAATAAACTCATATACATGCAAAAGCTGGCCAGTGAATAAGGAAGACGATAGAAGAATTGATGATTTTGAGTTATGGTGTTCGAAGAGAATACTGAAAGTGCCATGGGCTGCCAAAAGAACCAACAGATCTGTGTTGGAAGAAGTGCAGCCAGAGTGCTCCTTGGAGGCCAAGATAGCCAAACTTCATCTCTCATACTTTGGACATATTGTCAGAAGGGACCAGTCACTGGAGAAGGATATCATGTTTGTTAAGGTGGAGTGTCAGAGAAGAAGAGGAAGACCCCCAGCAAGATAGATTAGCAAAGTGGCAGCATCAATGGGCTGAAGCATGGCAACAATTGTGAGATTGTCCCAGGACTGGGCAGTGTTTCATTCTGTTGTACATAGGGTCATTATGAGTCAGGACTGACTCAGTGGCACCTAACAACAACAACAACAACATCCAGAGAAGCAGTGACACCATAGATGGAGGCAGAGATGAGGACATGGAGAGATAAAGCAGGTGAGGACTCTAGACTCATAGAAAGAGAAAGGCTGTGTGCAGGCAGCCAGGAGGCAGGCTTGCAGAATGTGCCCTTTGGTTGTTTAAATTATTATATATTCCTGTGTGTTTTTGTGTACATCCCCCCACAAAAACAAACAAACAGAGGGAATAGAAGCAAATACTGTTGGATGATGATGCACAGAGAGGATTGTAGTCATTACAATGAAATGATGAGTGTAAAACTGATGTTCTTCCATGTAAACTATCACTCAATTCACAATAAAAACTTTGGAAAAAAAAGAAGAAGACCTCTGAGAAGTTGAGGGACAATGGGATCACTCTCTGCCTATTGGAGATCATATAATTCTGACTGATAGGACTTCCTTTTTCTGCAATCTCTTTTCTTAGCATCAGGTTGAGAAGCTTGTAGTGGAATGGCTAATGCAATGGCCTTTCTTTCCCTAATTATGACTGGAGACTTCAGCTGAGAGAAATGTAACAGTGCCATCGAGTAGTTCATTGGTTTATTGCTAAGTGCACAAACTCCACACACACTCTTTCAACAGGAATAATTCAAAATGGTTTCAAATTCCCCAAACCAATATTTTACTCAGCACATGGCAGGAAGTAGGGTGAGAAAGACCATGTAAGTTCTGTGAGAAGGCAAAGGAAACACATTTGGTGTAGGTGTTTTACATAATAGGTGGGTATTGCTCCAGAAATGAAGCCCAGAATCAGGCTAAGTCCTATGAAGAAGTTGAAGGGACAGACTACTCAACAAGGACCTCCTCTAGACTACTGGGCAGTGGAATCGTTATTACAGTGATGAAATTAATAATACTCTGACCAAGTATACACTGATCAACAGCTGAACTACAAAAGAGAAACTGAAAGTGTGAATACAAAATGGAGGGATTGACCATTATCTGCAACACAAGAACATTGGTCAGTGGCCTAAGGAAAGAATATGAGAGGTAGCTTCCCACTAGGGCAGAAAGTCACAAACCCTATGGTCTTTAAGACAAAAGGAAAGAATCAGACTCAAACTTGGAGAATCTGAAGAAATTGCTCACAGTACTTTGTCCATCGCACTATAGAGCCTAAGTGGATGAAAGGAAATGTCCATCAAAATCAAGAAAGTAGAAGGAAGAAAACCCAAAAGGTACCAGCAGAAATGAACGAAATAGAAAAACAAATGTACTAGACAGGATCAACCAAGCCAAACATTGATTCTTTAAAAATATTAATAAACTCTATAAACCGTTGGCAACATCATTAAGATACTAAAAAGAGAAAGCATAATTAAGCAGTTGTTGTTAAGTGCAGTCGAGTCGGCTCCGACCCATAGTGGCCCTGTCTAGGGTTTCTGAGGAGCAGTTGGTAAGCTTAAACCACGAACCTTGCAGTTCAAACTGACTTTGCAGTCTGCAGAGCTACACTTTTTTTTGTTGTTGTTGTTAGATGCCATTGAATCGGTACTCATAGCGATCCTATGCAGAACAGAACGAAACACTGCCCGGTCCTGGGCCAACTTCACGATTGTTGCCACACTTGTTGTT
>NW_006408571.1:9541013-9546581 GCF_000296735.1 Chrysochloris asiatica
TCTGGAAGCTCATCTGAAACCTGTCCACCATGGGTGACCCTGCTGGTATTTAAAATATGGGTGGCATAGCTTCCAGAAGCACAGCAACTCACAAGCCACCACAGTACGACAAACTGACAGACGTAAAAGAAGGGCTAGGATGCTGGGTCATGTAAAAAATAATAAAGATTTATTTGTTACTATATTCTGCCAAGAAAACTGAAACTTTATAGAAGGACAACTCCTCAAAAAGTATAATTTACCAAATTAACTCACAAAAAGCTAGGAAACATTAATAAGCGAATCAAAGTGAAATGTCTCTCTCAGCCATATCTCAGGTCTGCTAAACTTTCAGTGAATCCAGTAAGGGCATCATAGCCAAAGCTTTTCAGAATGTATAAGGCTTGCATAACCATGGTTCTGAAACCTACATACAAATAATATGAGAAAGGAAATGTACTGGCCACCATCATTCATGGGCACAGATGCAAAATATTTAAATAAAATAATGAGAATGATGTCACTTGAAAATCAATTAACTCATCAGAGAAAATATCATACTCTTCTCTTAATTGATGAAAAAAAATGCAAGCACAAAACAGAGAAATACATACGAATATTACAAAAGTCCCAACTATGTCTCAACTCTGTCTCAAAATATTACAAAAATCCTAACTATGTTCCAACTATGTCTCAAAACTTAAGAAAGAGAGTTGGAAGGAAATAAACCTAGCATGATGGTGGAATTAGGATTGATGTGAGTTTTATTTTTACATCTGGGTGGCGCAAATGGTTAATTGCCTTGACCACTATTAGAAAGAGTGATGACGCCTCATAAGATAGACCGGCAGTCTGTTATTGAAATGTTGTGACATTCTGCTCCACGCGTCGGGTTGATTCAATGGCAAGTAACAACAACACATTTCCAAATTATCTAT
The DNA here is from genome assembly GCF_000296735.1 of Chrysochloris asiatica. NCBI lineage: Eukaryota > Metazoa > Chordata > Mammalia > Afrosoricida > Chrysochloridae > Chrysochloris > Chrysochloris asiatica. The sequence continues at coordinate 9,541,931 of NW_006408571.1, forward strand.
ATTAAACAAGTATTGACTTAAGAATCATTGAAACTTTATTGGGGGAAAAGGATAAATCACACCTTCCACAATATGTTGTCCTATTGACTTGAAGAAACAGGGACTCCCACGAGGGAGTACAGCAACACTGCATTTCTCTTGACTGGCTTCACTTTGTCATCCTGATTGTTTCATTGTAGCTACCAGAAGTTAATTTCTGGGGCACAAGGTATCCCAAGTTTTTCAGAATAGACTGATAAAAATGAAATCAGAACCACTTGAATTAGTTCTCCGACATGAATAGTCTTGCCAAATCCTCAATTCAGAGCTCAAATGGGAACTGTCAGTCAGAAAGAGAAAGGGGCAAAAGGGGACAAAGAATGATGAATTGAGGTGTCTTACAGTCTCTCTATTTTGAATCACAAGACACTGAGAATTTGGCAGTGTGGACTTTTCCCCCAGGTCATCTACAAATGTTCTTTCTCCTCTGATTAAAAATTATATTTGGAGGAAGTTAACTCTGAGTTGTATGGGAAGTTTTCTTAATGGAGGGAAAAGCAACTAATCCCTGATACATTAAGAGCTTGTACTCTGGTGTCCAACTTACTTACCACCTGACCTCACACAAAATCATTTGACCTCTCCATGATTCAGTTTCCTCAACTCTAAAATGAGGACCTAACAGTGTTATCGCATATAGTTCAGTCTTTTGGCCTCTCATGATTGTTAAGAGAATTACATGAGCAAATAGACATAAAGTGTTTAGCACATTGAAAGCACTCAATAAATGAAAACCATTATCATTGTCAGTGTGAATGACTAGTATGAAAGGTACCTCAAACTTGTCGCAGAGATGTTTACATAGTGTCTACTATGGGCCAGCACTTAGTAAGAGTGCCTCATATATTCTGACGAACTCAGCTGATCCTTGAGGTACCTGGGAATTAGATATTATTACTCTTAGTTGGAGTCCTGGTATGGCACTCACTGCAGGATAATGTACTCGACCACAAAGTCAGTTTGAACTGCAGCGTCAGTGGATCAAACTCACCAGCCGATGCTCAGATATCCTATGTAGGGTCACTATGAGTCGGAACCAACTCGACGGCACTTAACAACAACAACCTTCACTTTACCCCTGGTGTGGCATGGTATGATAATTACTGAACTGCTGTCCACAAGTTTGAACTGCAGTTTAAACCCACCATTCTGCTCCTCGGAAGTCACTATGAGTCAGAACCAACTTGACAGCACTGAGCAACAGCAACGACAACAACCCCCATTTTACAGATAAAAACTGACAAACTGAGGATTTGTAATCTGCCAACACTTGAGAGTTCCTAAATGGCAGAGTGGCTTAGTTACTTAGTGCTGCTGTAACAGAAAAACCATAAGTAGGTGGTTTAAAAATTGTCTCTGCATTCTGGAGACTCAAAGTTCCCAATCAGGCAGGGTCTCGGCCACATTGATTCTTTCCTTGCTCTGTGAGTTCCTTGGTTCCTTGGCAATCCTCTGCTGGTGTCTGCCTTCCCTTATCTGTGTCCTCCTCTGGGTCTAATCTGCTCTTCATATCATTTAGAAGTGATTAGGTTTAAAAGCATCCTACATTTATATGGACTTATTAACATAACAAAGAAACTCTATTTCTAAACAGGATTATATCCACAGGTGTAAAAATTAAGATTCCAACACATATTTTGGGTGACACAATTCAACCCATTACAAAGAGCAATAGTTGAACCGGAAGCTGTTTCCAAAGCCTCCTCTCCTTACTTCTCAGCAGGTGAGGAGGCAGGAGACAGGGACATATCAAAACATGGTGGACAGTTTTGTTGCTGTTGTTGTTGGTAGGTGCCATCGAGTCGATACTGACTCATAGCGCCCTAGAGGCTGAATATACAAACGGACAGTAGCCAAACCTAGGAAGTCAAATCACTATCTGCAGTTACTAGTCCAGGAAGAAAAACAACTGCTGTAACAAAGGCCCCAAAATAGCCAGGACTAGACTGATAACTGACAGCTTCCTTAATTTTTGACCCCCTTCCCCACCTCAGCTTTCAACTTAAAAAGTCAAACATTTTCCCATGTCAACAGCCTCACATCAGGGTATATCTGAAGACTTCCATTTCCTACTGTAAAATTTTGCCACTCCCCTGTCTGCCTCTAAGTCTCTGTCAAACTTGAATGATTGTGACTGACTCCTTTGCTATATCAAGATCTGAATACACAGTCTTTGCTTGTTCTCATCTGGGTGATTTTCATTTATTTCCATAACAGAAGAGTAGGAATATATATTTAAGAGCACATATTCTACTTTCTCATCCCAATATAAAGGAGTCCTGCTGACAAAACAGTTAACCACTTGGCTGCTCCCCAAAATGTCAGGGATTCACAACAGGAAGGAGACCCAGTGATCTGCTGCCATAGCAGTTATAACCTAGAAAACCAAGTGGAACCGTTCTCCTCTGTTACATAGCATCACTATGAGTCAAAATCAACTGACAACACCTAACAACAATGTCCACCAATGAACGTAAAACTCATGGAAACTTTCTGACTGCTGTGGATATACAGAAGTGCCAAAGTACTGTGGAGAATGTAGGGTCTCCGTGGTGAAACAGACTACCAATATGCTGCAAACTAAGTAGTAGAATCATTACCAAAGTGGCCAGGCCTGAAGTGGTGTGGTTTTTGTTGTTAGGTGCCATCAAATTGGTTCCAACTCATAGTGAAAGAACGAAATGCTGCCCAGTCCTCCTCCATCCTCACAAATGTTGCTGTTTTTAAGCTCATTGTTGTAGTCACTAAGTCAGTCCTTGAGGGTCTTCCTCTTTTACGTTGACTCTCTATCAAGTATGATGTCCTTCTCTAAGGACCGGTCCCTCCTGATGACATATCCAAAGTACGAGACAAAGTCTTGTCATCTTTGCATCTAAGGAGCACTCTGGCTGTACTTCTTCCAAGACAGATTTGTTCATTCTTTTGGCAGTCCATGGTACATTTAATAGTCTTCACAAATACCATAGTTCAAAGGCATCCATTCTTCAGCCTTCTTTATTCCTTGTCCAACTTTTGCATGCAGAGGAAACAATTGGAATACCATGACTTGGGTCATGTGCACCTTAATCTTCAAAGTGACATCTTTGTTTTTAGCACTTTTAAAAGATCTTACGCAGCAGATTTGCCACTACAAGACCTGATTTGATTTCCTAACTGATGTTTCCATGGATGTTGCTTGTGGATTCTAGTAAAATGAAATCCTTGACAACGTCAATCTTTTATCCATTTATGGTGATGTTTCTTATCGGTCCAGTTTTGAGGATTTTTGGTTTCGTTATGTTGAGATGCAATCCATACAGAAGGCTGATCTTCAACAGTAAGTGACTCAAGTCCTCTTCACTTTCAGCAAGAAAAGTTGTGTTGTGTTCACATTACAGGTTGTTAATGAATCTTCCTCCAATCCTGATGCCACATTCTTTTTCATGTCGTCAAGGTTCTTGGATTATTATAGTGAAATGATACAATCATGGTGCACAGCTTTCCTGATTTTAGACCATTCAGTATCCTCTCATTCTCTTCTGAAGACTGCCTCTTAATCCATATTCAGATTCCACATGATCATATGGTCTACTATGCAGGAATGACAAATTGAAGAGGAATAGTATTGCAAGTGGTGTGAAGAGGTCTTTAAAACCTGGAGAATCTGTTTTTAGACATACCTACTGGGAAAATACTTTGCAGGTCATCACAGGATCTTGCAAATATTTGTACTCACTTTAGATCTAATATACCTTTTCATATAAGGGGATGGGTGGGAAAAGGATCAAGAAGGCAAAGAGAAAGGTCAAATTGCTCCCTCACAAAGGCTTTTGAAAAAATAGAAAATTTATCCTTATGAAGTTTCCAGCCCCATTCTTTATCTCTTAGTCATTCTACTCATGTTGTTCTTGGGTGTTCCCAAATTGATTTAGAATCATAGCAAGCACAGTGACAGAGCAGAACTGCTCCACAGGGTTTTCTTGGCTGTAATCTTTGTGGAAGCAGATCACCAGGTCTTGCTCCTGAAGAGCCTCTGGTGGGTTTAAACCACCAAACTTATCATTAGCACTTAACCATTACACCACGAGGACTCCTAATTCCATTCATGTTGTTAGGTGTTGTAGAGTCAGCTCCGACTCATAGTGATCCTATGTACAACAGAACAAAACACCATCCTCACAGCTGATGTTATGTTTGAGCCCATTGCTGCTGCCACTGTTCAATCTCATTGCAGAGATCTCCTCTTTGTCGCTAACCACCCACTTTACCAAGCATGATGTCCTTCTCCAGGGACTGATCCCTCCTGACAACAAGTCCAAAGTATGAGAGATAAAGTCTCACTATACTTGCTTCTAAGGAACACTTTGGTTGTACTTCTTCCAAAACAGATTTGTTTGTTTTTCTGGCAGTCCATGTTACTTTTAATATTCTTCTCCAATACCATCATTTATATGTATTAATTCTACGGTCTTACTTATTCATCATCCAACTCTCACATGCTTATAAAACTATTGAAAATGCTATGGCTCAGGACCATCAAGAGAGGAACACACAAATAGAATGCGGGACCTTATCCAGAGAAGCAGCAGTGCCAGAGATGGAGGCAGAGATGGGGGCATGGAGAGGGGGAGCC
>NW_006408571.1:9547136-9548145 GCF_000296735.1 Chrysochloris asiatica
TGATGTTGTTTATTGGTCCAGTTGTTAGGATCTGTATGTTTTAGGTACATTACATACTGAAGGCTGTAGTCGTAATTCCATTCATAGGTAGGAAGGTATTTCTGGAACAAGGCTAGATACAAGTAAATGAAATAATCTGCATAAACATAGCTTTTCCTTTCTTTCTTATTCCCATTACTTTACTGGCAATATTTAACTGGAAAGTAAGAAATGTGGATGGCTATCTAATGTTTCAGTGTTTGCAATATTGATTTTTTGCAGCAAATTGCCTTAAAGTCTGATAATCAGACTTAGGAAAATAAAGTAGAAAAATTGGGGGGTTATAAAATCAGAAACAATGTCCTGTACAGATTTATATTGCTGTACTACCTAAAAATATCTGAGTTTCCTAAAATTTCTACTAATTCCATAAATTTGACAATTCTATTAACTTAATTATCTAATGGACTCCTGATGTGGCACTGTGGGTTAATGTGCTGGAATGAAAAGTTGGTTTGAACTACAAGGTCAGCAGTTCAAGCTTACCAGGCACTCCTCAGAAACCCTTTACAGGATCACTATGGGTCGTAACTGACTTAACAGCACTTAACAACAACAACAACAACAGCAACAATTAATTTAGTGATTTATTTAAAATACCATAATCTCTACCATAGCAGTCATACCTGAGATGTATTAGGGTAAATTAAAAAAATTTAAAAAGTATTGCTACTAGGGTTCCAGTTCACACATGCACAGGTTTATTCCAAACAAAACATATTTAAACATGTCTCTGTTATCAGAAGATGCTGCAGATAAAATCTCGCAGGAATATACTTTTATTAGTTTCCCTATTGTAGTAATTGGTAAGTGGTGTTAAGAGTCAAGTCAGTTCTGACTCATAAAGACCCTGGTATAAGGGTTTCTGCGGAGCAGTTGGTGAGTTTGAACCACCAACCTTGTGGTTCAAAACAACCTTGTAATCCAGTGCTTATCCTCCAGTGCCACACCAGGACTCCTTAGTCTCATT
>NW_006408571.1:9554134-9561189 GCF_000296735.1 Chrysochloris asiatica
TGTTGCCTACCATGACAATGTACCCTACTAATTCTTCACGGGTAGCAAGGACTGCCCTAAGAGAATTTGTTGCCTACCATGACAATGTACCCTACTAATTCTTCAAGGGTAACAAGGACTGCCCTAAGAGAACATGGGGGAGCCTATCCCATCCATCCTACAGCCCTAATCTGATGCCTTTGGACTTCTTTTTGTTTCCCAAACTAAAGGAACATTTACAAAGAACACAATAGGAGTGCTTCAAAGGTGCAAAAACTACTGCTCTGATGCGGTAAATCAAAGAGTGCAGGATTCTTCGGTAAAGGTTTAAAGAGATGGAAACACCTCTGCCAGAAATATGTAGACTTAGATGGAGGATATGTAGAAAACCAAGTATCATATTTTGATATTTTTATTTATTAAGGTTTTCTATTGTTTTATAGCAATGTTTTACTTAACCTGGTATAGTGAATTCTGTAAGACAAATAGACTCTAGATACTGAAAAATGTATCTACATACCCAGAAGGCATATAGATTTTGGTGATCAGAAGTGCTTTAAGACAGCAACATGGCATTATTAGCTTAGATGCAATTCATTGAAAAAGTGTTTGAGTCCAAGCTGAGCCTCCCCCACCCACCCACACCCACCAACAGATTTACAACTTCAAGTTCTCACAGGTCCATACACACCAGTAATGGTTAAACTCCCTTTCTTGGAAGGGCCTGAATGTCTTTTCCATCTGCCTTCTAATACTCCCCACCTCCAGGGAAGTAAGATTGGAGAAGGGCATTCTTTTTATGGCTCACAGAGACTCTGCCTAAAGAAAAAGAAATCTTGCCCAGCTATAGTATGGTCCCTCCACAAGTATTTGATTTTGATCTGTAAGAAATCTCCATCCCCATAATTCCTTCACTCAGCCTCAAGTACATCTCCAAATCCTTAGAGCATGTATGCAATGGGCTCAGGTAGATTCCTCAGGAAAATTTTTCCTCCAAGGAGCACATGTTGTACATTAGACTTAATAGGCTTTAAGAGATACACTCAGCAACACTAATATCTTCTACAAATAATGCTGTGAGTGATTTGAGTTTCCAATGAGCAAGACAGTGTCTTTTCTTTTGATTGTAGTTAATTAAGCCACATAAACCTTCTGAGAGGCAGAGATAAATCTAGAAGAAAAGGAGGAGAGGGAAGGATCGGAAAGTGTTCCTTGATGTTGAGATGAAGCTCTCCAGTGGTCAGATAATATAAGACGCGAGCTTCACAACCACAGCCAAAGAAGCCCCCAGGGAAACTGACAGTTTATTTGTAACAACAGAAATTGCCATTGACAATGTTTTAAATTATTAGAATCATGAAATGCTTAAACCTCAAAGGATCCTCAGAAATCATCTGATGCAAGACCCTCATTTTAAGACTGAAAAGTTGGTTCCTTCTATGAGTGAGCCAGGAAGACAGACCTGCTGATTCTTCTCCTTCCTGGAGCCAGTCTTTGATGCTGTGGAGACTCTTTTACAAATATTGTCTCACCCCTTTCTAATAAAATACTTTCTTCTTGCTAGAATTTTTAATTATACAAACAGCACAAAATATAGTAAAATTTAGAATGACTCTTTGTGGGTTGAGACATTTGACTGCTGTCCCCACAGCAGGAGGGGCTGTAGTGCTTCGCAGCTGATAAAAGCCACACTAAGAAGAGACGACATGGGGATCTGGTGACACAACGGATTAACATTCAGCAGCAAATGGAAAGATTGGCAATTTGAGCACTGTAGGATAAGCACTGGACCACAGAGTAGGTTTAAACCACAAGGTTGCCAGTTCAAAACTCACCAGCCACTCCTCAGAAACCCTATACAGGGTTGTTGTTAGTCGGAACCAACTCAATGACATTTAACAACAACAACAACTGTGCTCCCCAGGGAAAGGCCTGACAGATCTGTTCCTGTAAATATTACAGGCTAGAAAATTCTATGGGACAATTCTACTCTGTCGTGTGGAATCACTTTGAATAGAAATCTACTCATTGGCACCTAATGATAATAAATGCAGACTACTTGGCACTAGATGCAAAATATTTGTTACCCCGTGAACATGGCTCATGTTTGCTCCTTAAAAAGAAACCGAACAGAGAGCGGGATCACTATGCCAGAACACAGACCCTTGATGCATCCAGGTGCACCTTAGCCCAAGTATGCATCTCTACAACATGCCAGGAGATTGGGGGGCCTGTGCGATTTCTGAGCCTTCTAACCCCCACTGAGTCCCATTGAATCCTAACCCTACCAGAGACACATGCAGGCATTCACCCAGGCTCTTTAATGCCTTTGCCCTGCCAGACCTTTTGCTGTAGGTATTTTTTGCTTAATCTTTCCATGTAAATGCATATGTTGCTCCTAGGTGCCATCCAGTTGATTCTGACTTAGAGCGACCCTGTGCACAACAGAATGAAACACTGCCCACTCCTACACCAGCCTCACAATTGTTCTGCTTCAGGTCATTGCTGCTGCCACTGTGCCAATTCATCTCATTGAGGGGCTTGCTCTGTTTTACTGACCCTCCACTTTACCAAGCAAATGTCCTTCTCCAAGTACAGTCCCTTCTGATAACATGTCCAAAGTACGAGAGACAAAGACTATCCATATTTGCTTCTAAGGAGCATTCTGACTATACTTCTTTCAACACAGATTTGTTTGTTCTTCTGGAAGCCTATGGTACTTTCAATATTCTTCTCAAACGTGATAGCTCCAATGCATTGATTCTTCTAATATCTTCCTTATTCGTTATCTAAATTTCACATGCTTATGAGGCAATTGAAAGTACCATGGCTTGGCTCAGACTCATCTTAGTACTCAAACTATCTCTTTGCTCTTGAACCCTCTATAAAGGTCTTGTGCATTAGATTTGTCTGGTACCATATGCCGTTGAATTCTTGGCTAATGTTTCCATGAGTATTTGTTGTGGATCCAAGCAAAATGAAGTCTTTAACAGCTTCAATTTTTTCTCCATTTATCATGACTCTATTAATCTGGCCACTCAATTTGTTACTAGCAAATCTTATAAGATAATTTCTAAATAATAACACAATGAACATCTATATACTCTTTGGCTAAACTTGTAACTATCAGGATTTTTTCATACTTGACTCTTTTGTCTTTTCAATTTCTTTTTCTCTTTCTTGTCCTCCATTTCCATTTCCTTTCCATTATATCTTTTCACCCCTGACATAGCTCAATGGGAATCTCTTAAAAACAGCCATAATGTCTATCACACGTAGAAAAATTAACAATGATTCCTAATATCAATTCATATTCAAATTTTCCTACCACAAAAACATCTTAAACCTTTTAAAATACTCAACTTTGGACATTGAATAAGAACATGGTTCTTCCCAGCATAGTATGAATTCTAACGTGAAGAAAGAGATGGTCCAATGGGTACATTTCGTAGGGACTTTTCATGGTTTAGGCTGAAAATTAAAGGAAAACCCACAGCCAACAATGACAGAGACCTTATTGCTGGTTTTGGGATATGAATCTTGACATGAGAAGGAACACAGCTGATCATTAAAGTTAATTTTAATAACAGCAGGGCACTAGGGCTAACCTTCTGGGTTCCTAGACTCAGCTTTCTGAAAGCATATTTATGATTTCATTTTAGTGCGTGTTGATTTACTTCCATTAATCCATTAAAAAAAAAAAAATCTGACTATTTCTTTCTGTTGTCCTTGAAACAGTGGAAATTTCTCATGAGTCTGTAGTTAAGAACTGCCCTCCAGGGGTTAAAGACAGCACAATCTGGTCTTAACTTTATTTGAGGGCAACAGGATGAAGAGTGAACAGGATCCCTTGGAGACCAGTAGGAATTAGTGCCACTGCCACTCCTTCATCCCACACTGCCACCTGCTGGAGTGGCTTAAGGGCAGTGAATGGAACCTTCTTTCTATTATATTCCTATGGCTGCTGAAACAAATTACCATCTACTTGGTGACTTAAAACAGCATACATGTATTCTCTTACACTTATGGAGAAAAGAAGTCTGAAATGCTTCTCCGGGAGCTGGAATCAAGGTGTCAGCAGAGTCATGTTCTCTAGGGGCATCTGTTTTCTTGTCTTAGCTCATGGCCACTTGCTACATCTTCAAAAACAGGAGCATAATGTCTTACTTCAGTGTCATACTGACTTCTTCTGTGCCAAATGTTCCTCTGCCTTCCTCTTACAGAGACACATTTAGAGTCCATGGGGATAATCCAGGATTATCTCCCCATCTCAATATCCTTAATTTTATCACATCAGCAAAGTTACTTTTGCATATGAAGCAATAGTCTAAGGTTTGGGGAATTCGATCTGGCTATCTTTGGAGCTCATTAGTCACTCTAGAAGTCCCTGTATGTGCAAATGGTTAATGTACTTGGCTTACAAAAGATTGGAGATTCATGTCCACCCAGAAGCACCTCGAAAGAAAAGACTGGCGATCTACTTCCAAAAAAATCAGTCACTGGAAACCCTATGGAGCTCTCTCCATTTGGAGAAAAGAAGAGCGAAGAAAATCAAGGACTCAAGGGAACAATGAGTGCAGAGGTCTAAAGGACCAGGTGAACTATCTCCTCTATTACCTGAAGACTAGAAGAATTAGATGGTGCTCTGATGGAGACCACAGAAAGTCCTGGAGAGATGGGAGAAAACCAGAACAAAATTCACAGTTATAAAAAAGAAAAGACTATATTTATTAGTCTGAAAGAGACTTATGACTCTTAGACACCATTGAAACCTGGAACTGCTCCCACCCCCTAGTACCACCTCGTAGCCAAACACCAGACAGGTCTACAAAGTGAACAGTCATACTCATTGGGAATGTATGCCTCAGAACAATTAACCACACAAGACCAAAAGGACAGCGTTTGCTCCAAAACAAAACTCATAAGGGGCAGGAAAGAAAGGCCAATGGATATGGGAACCCAAGGAGGAAGTACATAACTGGTGAATGGAAGATTAATTTGCTCATTAAACTTTCACCAGAACCACAATCTAAAAAGAAAAATAGACAACAACAAAAAACTATGGAACCCAGTTCTACTCTGATACACACAGGCCTCAATTAGTCAGCGTCAACTGGACAGCAACTGATACATTCTATGCTTATTCAGCCAACAACCTTCCTCTTAGGAACAACTCATTGCAAGAGTGACACCATTTATATTTTAAGACCACAAACGCTTCCACATGTATTTTTCATTTGATTATCAAACCAATCCTTCAAGGTAGACAGAGGTTAGGTTCCCCCAGAAGCAAAACATGAGATGAGTTAAATGCAAGCAATTTATTTGCAGTGAGCTCAGAAAACACAGACAGGGAAGGAAGCCAATATCCGGTATGAAATCTCTCCAGCTACCTCCCTGCAAAACAGGAGCTCAGATCCCCGGGGAAACATGATAGAGATCTCAGTTATCCCAACCATGGACTGAGGAAGCTAGGGTTTTATCTACAAACTCCCCATCCATCCGTGATAAAGGGCTGCTTAGGGGGCATTGTGTGGTGCTGTGGGTTAATGCAATGGACTGCAAAGTTGATTTGAACTTCAAGGTCAGCAGTTCAAGCTCTTTAGCCACTCCTCAGAAGACTTATACAGGGTGGATATGGGCCAGAACCGAATTCGATGGCACTTAACAACAACAATAACAAAGGGGGCATTGCTTGTCTGACACATTCTGTTTTCCCTGCTTGCAAGGACAGTGTTTACAGCCAGAAAGTCACAGGTGTTTGCAGCAAATAGCCTAAGTGGGGACTGCCCATCTGGTGCTTTGGGCAAGTCACCAACAATGTCTACTGCTACTAATGAGACTCATTTCCTCTTTCACCAAACACTTGTTGAGTGCTTACTCTGGGCCAGACAGCCTGCGAGGAGTGGAGCTCACAAATGAATGAAACATCCTCACATTTGGGAAATTCACAGTCGGAAGAGAAGACAGATATGTGAAGAGACAAATTCTAATACACTCTGGAAAATGCTATGCCAGAAATATAAATATTTGTGCCTGACACATAGAAGGTATATAATAAAAAGTTATTTTTAAAAATAAAGTATAATATGGCACAAAAGACATCTGTCCCCAAAACCGAGGGTAAAACAAAGTCCCCCTCTGTCATCAGAGTAATCACCCAAATGAGCCGTTCAGGTGACCTGGGGTAAGATGCTAAGTGCCTGGACGCAGGTCACCTGGCCTGTGCACTGAAGAGCCCAGAAAACGTCCTATCCAACAGCTTCTGGGAGATAAGATCTAGTACCAGTCACAAAGGCCAGCACAGAGTAGTACTCAGTATTCTCATGAAATGGAAGAAGCAAAGTGCTTGGTTGACCATGGGAAAGGCCAGTATAACCCATTACAACAAAAGTAAAAGTGTTTTCTGAGAGACAGACTCTGACGTTTTGCTGCTAGAAAATCAAAATAGTCTCTTTTTTTCAGGTTCTGTTATTTTCTTCCCCAGTACTTGGTGATACACTGAAGCTGAAAAGAACAGAGAAAGAGGTTGCTGAGACCTCGGACACTAGACTGGTGGTCTTCCAGATAAGATGAACACCCCAAGATACACTCAGGTCAGTAACTACAGAGCACAAGAAGAAAGTGCACGAGCTTCTACCCACACTGACTTTTACCAATTACAAGTCAAGCTTTGCTAATACTAAAGAAGGAATAGAAACTGAGCCCACAGCCACCCTCCTCAGAGGGGTGATTCAGGTCCAAGTGTGAGGTAGCCTAACAATGGGAACCATTGTCAATTCTACAGTGTTTCGTGTTCTCCCTTTATTCTAAGAAATTGCAGTTTGTGTGTGCCCAGTTAAGGTGTATGTGGGCTGTATTGGGAATTCTGGTGTGACACTGCAGGATAATACACTGGACTGCAAAGTCGGCACTTCAAACCCACCACCTGCTCCTCAGAAACCCTATACAGGGTCACTGTGAATTGGAACCGACTTGACGTCACTTAACAACAACAACATGTACTCTATTTAATTACACTAGCTCTGGTAGCGTAGTGGTTATGAATCGTACTGTGAACCGCAAGGTCAGCAGTT
>NW_006408571.1:9563394-9567013 GCF_000296735.1 Chrysochloris asiatica
GACAACAACAACAATAGTGAAATTATTCTTAAAATATACACACAAATGTTTAATCTCATTTTGAGATTTTGGAAGCTTAAAGAAGGGAAGACATGTGTGTTTGCCCTGTCATTTGGATGTAATCTACTTTATTTCTCATGACTGCGAAAGTTTCAGTGTGCTACATAATTTGTATAGCATAATTTATATATTTTTCCATTTAAAAATAAACACTAGTCAGCATCCTTATATAGAAATCTTGACATTTTACTCTGATTTTTTTCTAAAGAAATATTTTAATGTCTATTGAATAGAATAGTAAAATTCCTTGGGCTTTCTAAAGCATATATGTTATCAAAAGTTGACTATGTCAGTGCACTAGTACATTTAAGGACAAAATCGGCTTAATCTTTAAGTTGAGGATCAAATCATATCAGAACGCTCTATTTTCAACTCAAATACAGAAAAGGTTGGCATCTTTGGAATCATTAATCTAACACTTTTCATGTACACCAGTTTTGTTTTCTTAGTTAAAAGATTTGTGCGAATTCTAGGCCTCCTACATACTTTGTTCTTGTTCTGCATAATCTAATGAACTCTAATGAGCTGCAAGAGTTTTTTAAACTCTGTTAATGCAGCATTAGAAAAACAATCGAAGCTGTTTTATGTCCCTGGTGGCCCCAAATGAAATAAGGAAAGCTAAGGGTAAATGTAACTTCTATCAGGATCTGAGTCATCTCCCAAGAGTGAGATAGGGAGTAATAAAGTGGCAGGGGGTGGCAATGTAGAGAAGGCCTAGACACAACCAGGTTCTTAGGAGCCCTCAAGAAATATTTGTTAAATAAATGAATCAAATTTTAGCCAGAGAGAAAACAACAAGCCATCACTCAATTCACAATGAAACATTTTAAAAAATAGATTCACAGCCTTGGAAACACTATGGGGCAGTTCTACCTTGTCCTATGGGATCAGTTGAATGGGAATTGTCTCGGTGGCAACAGGTTTGGTTTTGGTGGTGTTTTTGTGTGTTATCTGAGTTGGATACGACTCCCAGTGACCCTGTGTAGGGTTTCTGAAGCTTTCGATCTTTGCGGGAGTAAAAAGTCTCATCTTCCTCCTGAGGAATGGCTGGTGGATTCAAAATGCCGACCTATGACACCAGAGCTCCTTTTGAATGGTTTAATATTTCAAAAGCATTTTTCTTTGTTTTCTTTCCATTATATGGTCTTTTAATAATCAGATTCTTAGTATATATGTTGTTAAGTGCCATCGAGTCAGTTCCGACCCATAATGACCCTGTATAGGGTTTCCAAGGAGCTGCTGGTAAGCTTGAACAGCCAACCTTGCAGTTCAAACGGCTTTGCAGTCTGGCACATAAACACACATTTTATTCTTCACTTTTTTCACATAACACTGTATTGGGAACAGTATAACAGTTGCTTCGAAAATCTTGAAAATCATTGTCTGGCTTTATATTTCCTCAGTTGGTTGCACACTATTCCCTACAATGAATAATGTATGTAACCATCTCTCTACTATCGAACATTTCCATTTTCCCCACTGTTTTAGTATGACGGCATTGCAAATGACTGTTTTGTACACAATGGAGTATGATAAACCTGACAGCTCAGGACTCTGCAATGGAACGTCTGTATCTATTATATATGTTTTATATCTATTCTGTTCAGTATGGTAGCCACTTGCCACATATGGCCTACTGAGTATTTGAAACTTGGTTAATACAACTGAAACACTTCATTTTGAATTTTACCTAATTTAAGTTAATTTAAATTTAAATACCAGATTTTAAAAACTTAAATGACTTCTATATTGCACAGGGGAGTCTTGGTGTGGCACTGCGGGCTAATGCGCTGGTCTGCAAGGTTGGTTTGAATGGCAAAGTTGCTGGTTCAAACTCATCAACTGCTCCACGGAAACCCTACACAGGATCGCTATGAGTCAAAACCAATTAGACGGAACTTAACAACAACAACAACAATATTGGACAGGAATTCGAGCTGGTGGTGCCACGGGTTAAGCATTAGACTGCTTAACCACAAGTCTAGAGGCTCAAACCCACCAACAGTTCCTTGGGAGAAAGATGCAGCTGCCTAACTCCTTAAAGATGTGTAGTCATGGAAACCCTCTGGAGTAGCTCTGCTATGTACTGCGAGGTCGCTGTGAGCTGAAATCAACTTAAAGACAGAGGATTTGGTTTCATAGCTTTTATGCATACTGTGCAGCACAACGCTGACTGCAGTCTTATTCTTTTTACTTTCATAAACTTCCCAAAATTGGCCCCTTATTCTGGTCCCAGAGCAGTGAGTTCAGGACTGGATTCAGACTAGTTATGTAGGCCTCGAGAGCCTGAGATTGATCATGAAGATTTTGTTTTATTCTTTGAGGATTGTGCCCTATTATCATAGTGGCTGTTGGTGAGGTTTGTGTACCTTCTTATTTACTTCCCAGATAAAAAATTGTAATCTATTGCTGTTGTTATTGCTAAATGTCATTGGTTTTGACTCATATAGATAGACTTTCTGAGGCTATAAATCTTTGAGGGAGCAGAAAGCCTCATCTTTCTCCTGTGGAGAAAGTCCAATCATAGCTATCTCATTCCAGATACTGGAAGTCAAGTTTTCCTTAGTTCTCTAATAGAAACTAGACAATGTCCAACATAATCTAACTAAGAAGCTTTGAGTATTAAATACTAAGGAAGTTGCTTTTTCTCCAGCCTTGTTGTAGTCTATCTTAGAAAAATAGACAAATTTAAGAATAGTGAACAATAGTCACAATGCATACTTCTATCCATTTTCCAGGAAAATAAAAAAATGGTCACTTAAATGACATCAGAAGCTTCCAAGACTCTCAAAGTTACTCCAGAGCAAGATTTAAATTTTTCCAAAATAGTCTTTTTTTTTCCAAAACCACTGGGTCATATTGCTTCCTTTATCCTAAACTAAGTTCTAATATATACTCACTACTGGTGTGGCACTGCAGGATAAGCACTGGATTGCTAACTTCAAGGTTGTTGGCTATTCAAACTCGCCAGTCGCTCCTCAGAAACCTGATACACAGTGACTATGAGTCCGAAACAACTCAATGACACTTAACAACAAGAACAACTATTTCTGAAGAGGGTCAGTGAAAAGAAGATCTTCAACAAGATGGATTGGCATGGTAGCTGCAATAATGGGCTCAAACATAACATTTATGAGGAGGGCACAGGACTGGTCAAGGCTTTGTTATGTTGTACGTGGGTTTGCTATGACCTGAATCCACAGCACTTACAACACAGTTTCTGAGCTCTCCGTTATAGTCTGCTGATATATGTGACCATTTTTGCACAGTAACAGGCAGGCTTAATTATTTTAACTCAAGCTATTTTTTGTGTGGTTAAGTAAGACCTTGACTTTATTGCATTTGTCTTTCAGCTAGTTTTTATTCTTTATATTTGCAATTTCCCATGTGAATTTTAGAGTCACTTTTTTCAAAGGTTAGGAAAAGTTCCACTGAGATTTTAATTGGAATGGTATTAAGCCTATAAATTCTTTTGAGAAGAATTACCATCTTTACCATCTGCCTGACCACTCTGAAAGAGATTATATTAGGAGGCCCTGGGTAGAGTAGGAGATAAATA
>NW_006408571.1:9567448-9602605 GCF_000296735.1 Chrysochloris asiatica
TATTTTCGATATTCATCACTAACACCATAATTCAAATGAATGATTCCTTGGTTTTCCATATTCATTGTCCAGCTTTCACATGTATATGAGGTGACTGAAAATACCATGCCTTGAGTCAGGCACATCTTAGCCCTCAAACAGACATCTTTACTTTTGAACACTTCAAAATGGTCTTTTGTGGTAGATTCGCCTAATGCAATACATCCTTTAAGCCAAACAAAATGAAGTCTCTGACAACTTCAATCTTTTCTCCATTTATTGTGATGCTGTTTATTGGTTCAGTGGTGAGGATTTTCATTTTCTTTACACTGAGGTGCAATGCATGCTGAAGGCTGTGGTCTTTGATCTTCATCAGTAAGCATTTCAAGCCCTCTTTACATCCAGCAAGCTAGGCTGGGTCATCTACATATCACAGGTTCTTAATGATTTTCCTCCAATCCTGATGCATGTTTTTCGTCATATAGTCCATCTTGGATTATTATTATTTGCTCAGCATACAGGTTGAATAAGTATAGTGAAAGAATACAACCTTAGCATATACCTTTTCTGATTTGAAACTATTCAGTATCCCATTGTCTATTCAAATGACTGTCTCTTGATCTATGTATACGTTCCTTATGAATTCAATGAAGGTTCTGGAATACCCATTCTTTGACATGCTATCCATAGTTTGTTATGATCCACACAGCCAAATGTCTTTCCATAGTCAATGAAGTACAAGTAAAAATCTTTCTGGTATCTCTGCTTTCAGTTAAGATCTATCTGATGTCAGTAATGATAGCCCTTGTTCCACATCCTCTTATGACTCCAGCTTGAATTTTTGGCATGGTAGAAATTCTGGCAGCAACCAGTTCCTGTTGCAAGCAGTTTTGAATTATCTTCAACAAAATTTTACTAGCATGTGATAATAATATTGTTCAATTATTTTCACATTCCATTGAGTCACCCTTCTTTGACAGTGATACAAATATGGATCTCTTCAAATTGATTGGTCAGATAACTAGCTGTCTACCAACTTTCTTGACATAGATGAGTGAGAGTCTTCAGTGCTGCATCAGTTTGTTGAAACATTTCACTTTGTATTCCATAAATTTCTGAAGCCTTGTTTTTCACTAATGCTTTCAGTGTAGTTTGGACCATTTCCCTCAGTATCATCAGTTCTTGATCATGTGGTACCTTGTGATATGATTGAACATTAGCCAATTTTTTGGTACGGAGACTCTGTGTATTCCCTCTATCTGCTCTTCATGCTTCCTGTTCACTTAATATTTTGCCCACAGAATTCTTCAATATTTCAATCTGAGACTTGATTTATTTTCTTTCATTCTTTCAGCTTGAGAAATGCTAATCTTGTCCTTCCCTTTTGATTTTCTAACTCCAGGTCTTTGCACATTTCATTATAATATGTGACTGTGTCTTTTTTTTTTTTTTTTCAATAACATGTTTTCCAGGAACTTGTTTGCGATAACAATAGGGATGGTAGGGAGTAGTGCCTAGAGGAAAAGGATGGGGTGATTTGCTGGGGGCTGAGATGCCAATATGCAAAATACATGTTCCACTCAGCATCCTTCTAGAGTATAAGTTCATTGAGAGCAGAATCCATATCTCTAAATTAAGGTATGTCTAGCACAGGAAAGGAAAAAAATTATAAAAGCCATCTCCCCTATTAAGAGATAACATCTATAAGTAATGTAAGGTATTGTTGTTGTTGTTGTTAGGAGCCATCAAGTCAGTTCTGCCTCACAGTGATCCTATGAACAACAGAATGAAACACTGTCCAGTCCTGCACCATCCTTACAACCGTTGTCACACTTGAGGCCCTTGCTGCTGCCACTCATTGGGGTTCTTCCTCTTTTTTGTTGACCCTCCACTTTATCAAGCATGATGTTCTTCTCCAGGGACTGATCCCTCCTGATAACATGGCAAAAGTATGACCGACAAAGTCACACCATCCTGCCTTTGAAGGAGCATTATGGCTGTGCTTTTTCCAATACAGATTTGTTTTTTTTTCTGGCAATCCATGGTACTTTTAATATTCTTCTCCAACACCATAACATCAATAATTCTACAGTCTTCCCTATTTATTGTCCAACTATGAAATACATATGAGGCTATTGAAAATACCATGACTTGGGTCAGGTGCACCTTAGTCCTCAAACTGACATCTTTGTTCTTGAACACTTTAGAGAAATCTTATGCAGGAGATTTGCCTAGTGTAATACATCATTGTATTTCTTGATTCCTGTCTCCATGAGTGTTGATAGTGGATACAAACAAATGAAGTCTTTGACAACTTCGATGTTGATGTCAGATGAATTTTAGCTGAAAGTAGAGAATACCAAAAAGATGTTTACCTGTGCTTTATTAACTGTGCAAAGGCTTTAGACAGTGTGATTCATAACAAGCTATGGATAACATTGCAAAGAATGGGTATTCCAGAACACTTCATTGTGCTCACGAGGAAGTTATACATAAACCAAGAGGCAGTTATTAAAATAGAGCAAGGGGACACTGAATGGTTTAAAGCAGGAAAGGTGTGTGTTAGGTGTGTGTTGTATTCTTTTATCATACCTATTCAATCTGTATGCTGAGCAAAGAATTCAAGAAGCTGGATTATATATGAAGAAAAAAGTGGTATCAGGATTGCAGAAAGACTCATTAACAGCCTGTGATATGCAGATGAAATGACCTTGCTTGCTGAAAGTGAAGAGGATTTAAAATATTTACTGATGAAGATCAAAGACCACAGTGTTCAGTATGGGTTGCACTTCAATGTAAAGAAAAATCTTCACCACTGGACCAATAAATCATATCATGATAATGGAGAAAAGACTGAGTTTTTCAGAGACTTTATTTTGCTTGGATCCATTGTCAACACTCATGGAAGCAACAGTCAAGAAATCAAATGAAATTGTACATGAGGCAAATCTGCTGCACAAGACATCTTTAAAGTGTTAAAGAGCAAAGATGTCAGTTTGAGGACTAAGATGCACCTGACCCAAGTCATGGCATTTTTAATAGCCTCTTAAGTATGGGAAAGTTGGACAATTAATAAGGAAGACCACAGAAGAATTGATGCATTTGAGTAATGGTGTTAGAGAAGAATATTCAAAGTACCATGGACTGCCAGAAGAACACACAAATCTGTGTTGGAAGAAGTACAACCAGAATGTTCCTTAGAAGATAATGGCAGGATTTCTTCTCTTATATTTTGGACATATCAGGAGGGACCAACCTTTGGAGAAGGACATCATGCTTGGTAAAATGGAGGATCAAAGAAAAAGAGGAAGACCTCCAACAAGATGGACTAACACAGTGGCAGCAACAATGGGCTCAAACATAACAATTGTGAGGGTGACACAGGACCAGGCAGTGTTTCATTCTGTTGCACGCAGTCTCTATGAGTTGGAACCAACTCCATAACACCTAACAAGACATGAGTTGGAACTGACTCAACAGCACTTGACAATAAGAACAACAATTTTTCAGAAGTAGATCATCTGGCCTTTTTTCTGGGTGTACTCAACTTCCAATCTTTCAGTTTAGTAGAAAATAAAAAAAGAATGAAACAAACCCAGAGAGAAGAGAAATGATCACCAGAGTGGATGACCTGGTAGTATTTGAATCTCTGGTTCTACCTTTTTCCAGAGGCTCAATTGCATCCCTTACCTTGAATTCTCTGGAAATTTCCAGAACCATTGTGTTAAGTCCTCTTTTAATTTTCTTGACTTAGACTAGCTCCGATGAGTTTCTGGACTGCAACCAAAAGAGCATCCCCAATACAGAGAAAAAGTAGACTTATAGATTTCCAGACCCCAAAGCTGAAAATTCAAACTGAAAGATACAGAAATGAAAAGTCCAAAGAAGAACCAGGCTTAAACAGGCAGAGCTTTGTTTGGTCATCACACTATTTCTGAGCATATCTGTTTCTGTTGTCAAACCAGGAAGGAACTGATCCCACACCAGGGAATAAGGTCTTTGATGCCAGATAATCTCCCCAGCACAATGTGAAGCGTCCAGTCTCAGAGGCAACAACTACAAAATATTTTTCTGTCACAATTTCAGGGTTCCAAAGACTCTAATAGCCTATTACAGCATGTTGGTTAGCTTAGCTGGACAAGGAAGGAAGTAGAAGAAGGAGGAACCGTCAAGATAGGGGTGATGAGAAAGTCCAGGGTATAAGCTTTCATGACCAGCATAAGCTTTGCCCTCCTTTCTTGTGCCTCTGCTACAAGACTGGCATTTTCCAAATGGAGACTGCTCTGTCAGCCTGCATTCTAGGGTGAAGATGACAAGGAGCAGGGCTGCAGCTAACTCATAATATGAGGGGGTTACAAAAAGTTTATGGGAAAAATGGAATTTTTACAAGAACTTTTGGAAACCCTTTCATAGACATGCTTTACATAGCCATTGAGAGTTGGGGTCTTACGTTACCACAGCATAATCTGTCTTATCCTGACTGGTACCCATTACTTGCTCTGTGATTGTGAGTTTTATAAAGGCACATCATAGCATGTCTTGTGTTACTTCAACGCCTAGCACCTAACATAGTGCCAATTATATAATAAGCATTAAAGTAATAGTGAATGAATGAAACATTTCTAAATTTCATCTGTACAATTAGGAGGGTTGAAGTAAATATTCTATAAGTTACCTTCAAATTCTAGCATCTCATGATTCCTATAACTTCAGAAATAAAATGTTTTGTATTTCCTTCTCAAAACACCCACATGTCAAAGCCTCATTCCAATCTGAATTTCCTTTCTTTTCTAATGAAAAGGTTTTGAACATTACTCTATAGGCTTACAGCAGTGCAAGAATTGCTTAAAGTTTTTAAATCCCAGTGCTATCAACCTGTACAGACAAGAAATTGAATACTGGTAATGTCTTATCTGTCTCTAAGTAATCTGTCTCTAAGTAGTGTGGCCCTGAGTGATATATCCCACCCCCACCTACTTTTGTTTCTGACTTGGGCAAGTATACCTGCTGTTCAAAGACCATCAGAAATTTGCTTCCAAGAAGGAACTGCTTTGAGAATGAGGCTTATAATTAAACAGTAATTGAAGTTTCCTGTGGTTTTATGCACAGAACTTATCTGAAATCTAAGTAGATGAAGTGCATGGCTTAAAAATCAGAATGGAATTAGATGACTGTACAAGAATGAGTAACTTGTTTCTTTAGGACTTAACTTGATTTCCAATACCATTGTCAGAGCACCTGCACAACACTGACCTCCACTATCCCAGCAGAAGTGACTGCAGAGAATCATGAATATTCGAGCTGAATTGGACCTCAGCTAGTTCCTCATCTACATGTTTATTTCACAGGAAATTGAAATCAAGACATGCAAAAATGCTTTGCCTAAGGGATTATCAAGGGGTGTAGGAAGTAAAGCTGCAATGATTTGAGCAAGGTTTGGGGTCTATTTAGTTAGGGAGCGGAACGGGTAGAAGACAATTCCCAGGTTCTTCAATTGGAAAAATGGGAGGATAAAAGGGCCACTTGAAAAGGGCTTGGTTGGAGGAAATATGATGAATTCAATGTAGCTTGCAGTTTGAGGTATCGATATGCCATACAGATAGAGATATTAAACAGATAATTGGATAGTATAGCTCTTGGGCTAAGGGAAAAAGACAAGTCTAGAGAGAGAAATTTAGGATTCATCAGCCTATACAGTTGGTATTTGAAACTATTACAAGACGAGGAAGAAGAGAGGAGAGGAGGAAACAGGAAGTGGGATAACAAAAATTATCAATGCCTAAGGAGTTCTGGTGTGGCGCTGCAGGAAAATGCACTGGACCACAAGGTCAGTTTGAACCACAAGGTCAGTGGTTCAAACCCACCAGCCGCTCCTCGGAAACCCTATATAGGATTGCTAAGGGGGTTGTTAAGGAGCTCTGGTAGTGGTTACAAGTCAGCCTGCTAATTTCAAGATCAGCATTTCAAAACTACCAGCCGTTCTGCAGGAGAAACATGAGGCTTTCTACTCCTGTAAAAATTTACTGCCTGGGAAACCCTATGCAGGCTCGCTGTGAGCTAGAACGGACTAGACAGCACCGACCAAAAAGGGGTTGTTAAAAATAAAATAGAGTTTATAAAGCAGCACAAAAGAGTGGCAGGGAGATTGGAGGAAAACCAGGATAGAATGGTGTTTGTAAAAGCAACAAAACGCAAGAGTGTTGTATTGTTGGAGCCCATCCAGAGTTACCTGGAAAGAAAGGCCTGACAACCTACTTCCAAAAAAATCCACCACTGAGAACATTATGGAAAATGCAGCTACAGGAAGCCAAATAGCGCACAGTTCTATCAGTCCACGTGGGATCATCATGAGTCTGAATCACTCGACAACTGGATTTTTTTGGTTGGTTGATTGGCCTTTTGGTGGTGGTGGTGTTGTTAGGTGCAATTGAGTAAGTACCAACTCAAAGAGACTTTACGCACTGCCCGATCCTGGGCCAACCTCACAATCATTGCCACACTTGAGCCCATTGTGGCTGCCATTGTCCCAACCCATCTTGTTGGGGGTCTTTTTCTCTGACCCTTCACTTTACCAAGCATGATGTCCTTCTCCAGAGATTGGTCCCTCCTGATAATCTGTCTTACGTCTGAGAAACGAAGTCCGGCCATTCTGGTTTCTAAGTAGGATTCTGACTATACTTCTTCCAACACATATCTATCTGTTTGTTTTTTGGCAGTCCATAGTACTTTTAATATTCTATTCCAACTCCATAACTCAAATGCATCAATTTTTCTACCACTCCTCCTTATTCATTGTCCAACTTTCATGCATATAAGACTAATAAAAATACCATGGCTTAGGTCAGGTATTCAGATGACTCACTATGAATTGATATATTTCCACCATTTTTTGAACAAGGACCATGTACCTACCAAGCATTGTGCCAGGAAATTTTAATTGATTCAATCTTCACTCTTCCCCCTATGTATTTGGTACTAATGTTCTCTGTTTACAGATGAGTCAACTTGATTCTCAGAGAGGTGAAGCCAGCTGCCCAGGAACACAGCTGGTTTAAGTGGGGAAGGAGGGTTTGTGGGATGTTAAGTTCTTCCACCTTAACCTGAAAGAAGATATCCCTGCTGTCGTCCCAAGTGATTCCCGCTCTAGCCTAAATGCACAGATTTGTTCAAGAACCTGGGTCTTGCCCCTGGGGCCAGAGGAATCCATCCCCCGCTGTGAGAAAAGAAAAAGGAAAGGAGAAGGTTCTCCAGGTGAGCTTCAGTGAAGAAGAGAATCGCTCAAAACCGATGCTGCCTGGTGGAGTGGTGGGTTTGACTCCGCTACGTAAGGCCCCTCCTTCTCCTAGAGGTGGGAGTGGGGGATACAAGGCGGGAAACCTTTCCTCCTCTCCCCGACTCCCTAGGCTGGCCCCCGCAGCTGTGGGGGAGTGTAATTAGGGTTCCTCTCGAGTTCGGAGCTGGAAGGCCAGCAGGGGTAGCGTCTTGGATGACACCCCCCACACCCCCAAGACCCGGGTCAAGGCCAGAGTCCACCTCTTGCTACTGACTCCACCTGGGCGCAAGTCCGTGCGTTCCGGAGCTCTACTGCCTTCGCTGCAAAGGCGCTTGTGCGCGTAGCTACTGCCCAACGGAGCCGGAACCAAGAGCGGTCCGCGACCAGGGCCCCTCGAGGGGTGCAGCGATCTGCGCCCCAAGAGCTGCAGGGTTGAGGGAAGCGTCCCTGGAAGCCACTGTCTGAACGGTGCGTATCTCCCAGATTGTAAGTGGAGGAGAACGGGTCGGCTCACGAGGGACGCCCCCAGTTGGCACGTCTGTCCCTCGCACCTGGAGCCCAGGCTCCAACGTTTCAACCGCTGTCCTGCGGGCAACCTGACCTGGGTCCGGGTCTCCTCCAGCGGCAGTCTTACGTTCCAGACTCTTCATCCGCTCTGGAGAGGGTCCCGCGCCCTGCGCCGCCCTCTCGGGCATCCGGGACCCCCACTGACCGATGCACCCCTGGGCAAACCCCGGGCAGCCCCTTCCGCCCTGGTGGCCTCTCCTCGGGGTCTGAGCCCCTGTCGCCCCCGCGCGCCCGTGTTTGTAACTAAGCTGGCTCTGGATGTGATGTAACAGGGCCAGGATCGCGCTCCACGTTCCCTCTTCCCAGACTGAGTTCTTCCTTCTCCAGCGCCCGCTCCGGCTGCCCGGGACCGACGGGCGCTGCGGGGAACTACACGCGCCCACGTCCCGTCTTCTGGATGCAGAGACCGTGGGGAGAGCCAGGCTTTCAGCCCAGAAACCAGAGAGCGAGCCGAGGGGCAGCTGCTGTGTGGGTTTCTAAGGGGACTCAGACTGTCTTCTGTCCTTGCACCCTGAAGACAGCAGGAAATTTCAGGTACCTCGGTGACCCCAGTGGGTGAAGGTTTATGTGCGAAATAGAGGTTGAAATAGTGAGAAAGAGAAAGTGGGGAGAGAGATTGAGAGAAGAGCAAAAAGAGAGAGACAGGAACCAAGACCGACAGAGAGAAACCGAGTTGGTGAGAAGGAACTTAACTTGGTTTTTTTGTTTTGGTTTTTAACCCACTGTGATTTCAGCTCTGACAGAAGGAACGCTGCCCCCAACCTGGATGGAGTGAAAGATGCGGCCCGATGACATTAACCCGAGGACTGGGCTGGTGGTGGCCCTGGTCAGTGTCTTCCTGGTCTTTGGCTTCATGTTCACGGTTTCTGGGATGAAAGGGGAGACATTGGGCAACATCCCTCTCCTGGCCATCGGGCCGGCCATCTGCCTACCGGGCATCGCGGCCATTGCCCTGGCCAGGAAAACCGAGGGGTGCACCAAGTGGCCTGAGAATGAGCTGCTCTGGGTCCGAAAACTGCCCTGCTTCCGGAAACCCAAGGACAAGGAGGTGGTGGAACTGCTGAGGACCCCTTCAGACCTGGAGTCAGGAAAAGGGAGCTCGGATGAACTGGCTAAGATGGCGGGCCTCAGGGGGAAGCCTCCCCCTCAGGGGCAGGTCGAAGTGACCGCCAGCTCCATCACCATCCCCACACCCAAAGAGGAAGGAGAATGTCAGAGCCTGGTCCAGAGCGCCCATCAGGAGACGTCCAGATACCTGGACGGCTATTGCCCTTCCGCCAGTTCCCTCGCCTACAGTGCCTTGGAGGCCAAGTGCTCAGCCTGGGACAGGTCCGACTGCCCTGAGCCTGAGGACAGTATTTTCTTTGTGCCGCAGGACAGTATCATCGTTTGCTCCTACAAGCAAAAGAGCCCCTATGACAGATACTGTTGTTATATCAATCAGAGCCAAGGCAGGTGGGACCATGAGACAATAGTCTAAACTTTGCATACAAGGGTCCTTGTGTTGATAGAAATATGACTACACCCAGCACCTAATGGAAGGAAACTGCCTTGCTCCAACAGCCCGGCACAGTTAGAAATTGGTCTGGTATGTGATGGATGTGCAAACCCCCAGTGAGTGCCTGGAAGCCATGTAAATAGGCATGCTGGGGACACATTTTAGGGAAGGATGAGGAGGGTCAGGAACACTATAACAGGCAGTGGGTAGAAAAGGAATAGGAATTCCAAGAGCTTTTTATCAATTTAAATGTTGAATGTTTTGTGAAATAACCCAAAAAGTGCTATCCAGCACCTGCCAAAAGCAAAATAAATGTAGAATGAACTTCAGCTATTAGGTGTCAAAGCATACAGGGGCTAGCCATAGGGATGAAGAAATGAAAAGAAAAAAAATATCAAAATTTTTTAAATATATGTGAAATGATGTTTGCCTGGTGAAAAGATTTTCACACTTGATCTTTGCTTAAAGAACATATCAAGACAGAAAGAACATGTATATCTCTTCTTAGGAAGGATGAGCTTTGGAGAGGGGGGAGTTAAAGACAGCTGAATTATGTAATTGAGTTATGGCACTGTGTCAAAACTGGGAACTTCAAATTAAAGTGTGATCAGCTACACAGAATGATTAACCATTTTTAGATGGCTATATTACTTCTTAAACTCTTCGTTTAAATTGATTTACTGAGTCTTCGTTATCAGAAGTGTTTGTTTGTTTGTTTTTAACAATAACTATCATTCATGTATAATTTCCTCATCAGGTACAAAATGACTTGATGAAATATTTTCATAGTTTAGAACCTGCTTTCATCAGACCAACATGATGAATATATATATACATCCAAGTGTCTTTACCATTTCTGGAAGACACATCTTGGTCATTACTATTCCTATATACCGCTAAAAGAGCCCTGGTAGCACAAAGATTGAAGATCTTAGCTGCTGACTAAAAGGCTGACAGTTCAAACCCACCATGCTCCACAAGAGAAAGATGTGACATTTGCTTCCATAAGGATTACAACCCTGGAAACCTTGTGGAGCAGTTCCTCTCTATCCTAGGTCATTTTGCATTGGCATGGATTTGATAGAAATGGGTTTTGGGTTTTATGTTTTTAAAGTCTGAAGACTATAATATCAATACAGTGGATTTTATGCAGAACTTGCATGAATGCAATGATCAAACCTTTGGAAATGTCATTATTTGTACAGCTGTTCAATAACCCCACAGACTGTAAATGCCAATGAAACAGTTAATCCCACTAGGCTTAACTAAATCTAGATTTTATTAAATTCACCTGATCAGTGACTATTACAACCCAGAGATCTGTTTTGTTTTGTTCTTACTGTTTTGCTGTGAAGGAAAAGGAATACAATGGGATACTAAGAAGTGTTTCCTATTTCACTTCCTTAGTAAGAAGGGCATTCAGCAGAATAGCACTTAATCTTTGTTGAAGAGAAAGATTGAATGATATATAGATGTGATGATCAATTTCATCTTGAAGATTAGAGTAATTCTGAGGTCTTCAAAACTGATTATTGTAAATGAAAAGATCATTTCAACTATGTTCTCTAAAAAAGGGAATTGAGGACAAAAATTGGGGGCATCATTATTTTGTGTATTTCAGTTCCAACTCTGCAATTTTAAGGAAAGCAAGTGTAGAAATTTGTTCATTCTTTGTAATCATGCCCTTTTTTAAAAATCACAATTTTAAAATCAAATTGAAAAGTTTATAATTTTATTAGTAAGACTTAAATATCAGAAATGAGATGTATGACCATGGGCGAATTTCATCTTCTTAGACCTCACTTTCCTACTCTATGTCATCAGAAGAGGATGGCTGATTTACACAAGATTATTTCCGTGCTTCAACTCAGTTTTAATCTTCTCTGATATCATGTCAAAGGCACTTTGTATTTTGCCAAGAATTGAATTATCAAAAAATAAATAAATAAAATGTATGCCAAAGTTCTGCAGTTCATTTTAACAATGATGCAACTTGGATTGAATCCCTGCTACTACACAAAAGAATTTTGTAGATGTTTGAGAGGACTTCAGAAAGTTCATGGGTAAATGGAATGAAAAGATCATAGAATTTTTCCATGAAGTTTTTGAAGCCCCCACATATGAAAGCAGATTTGTTTTATTATCAAATATTATTTATTCACCAAAATAGATCTCTGAATAGAATGAAGTAAAGATGTTAGGAGT
Organism: Chrysochloris asiatica; assembly: GCF_000296735.1. Taxonomy (NCBI): domain Eukaryota; kingdom Metazoa; phylum Chordata; class Mammalia; order Afrosoricida; family Chrysochloridae; genus Chrysochloris; species Chrysochloris asiatica. The sequence goes on from NW_006408571.1 coordinate 9,578,971, forward strand.
CAAATATTTTTTGAAGAGAACGTTTTTAATGTTGGTATAGCCCAAGGTAATCTAATACATTTACTTTGGTCCTGAGATTGGGGGAAAGAACAGTTTTGTGAAATCAAATATCTATTAATAATTCTTATGCCTGGTGTGGTGCTCTATGATGAGCACTGGACTACTAACCCAAAGGTTCATGGTTCGGACCCACCGGTGGCTCCTTGGAAACCTTGTTATTGTTGTTGTTAGGTGCCATCAAGTTGGTACCAACCCATAGCGACCGTAGGCACAACAGAATGAAACACTGCCTGATCCTGGGCCAACCTCATTATTGTTGCCACGTTTGAGTCCATCAATGCTGCCACTTGGCCAATCCATCTTGTTGGAGGTCTTCCTCTCCCTCTCTGACCCTCCTCCACCTTACCAAACATGATATCTTTCTCCAGTGACTGGTCCCTCCTGACAATATGTCCTAAGTATTAGAGACAAAGTTTGGCCATCTTGGCCTCCAAGGAGCACTCTGACTGCACTTCACAGGGTCAATTCAATGGCATGTAACAACAACAACAACAACAATGCATTTCAAAGAGGAAATTCATATTTCTATGAAGGTAAAGATTATTGGATAACTCTTAGAAATAAAAACTTCCTCTACTATGGTTGCCACTAAGCAAATCTTCAGTAGTGAGAAGATAGACATTGGAGAGAAATGCTCAAAGAGGCTCATCAAACCTTATACAAGGTTGGAAAAGAGATGGTCCTAGCATTAAGTGGGTTTGGAAAGGTTACTTCTGGATTTCTTGGCACCAGCTCAGGCACCTTCATATTTATAACACACACATATGCATCCATACACACTCCAATTTTACAAATCCAGGATCAACGACTAATTCAGTGATACAGGATATATTATCACATTTTCAAGTTCTATTTTAGAAGAAACCTATATCAGTTTTCTGTTTTCTCCTTACATTCCCCTACTTGAGATAGATCTTTAATATACCTATGAATGCATTTGAAGGAATAGTCTGTTGTGCTTTTTAAAAAATTGCAAATACTAGACTGAGAGGGTTACATCCCAAATTAAGCATTGCCCTTCTAATATGAAGCAAGGCAACCTGGTACCCCAAATAAACGCTGTAGATACTATTCAGGGTAAAATTGTCCCTCTTTTGAACAGAGGTAGAAGGAAAAGAAAATAGAGAAAACTATCTGAGCCCCTAAAGAACAATACAGCAGATCTTTCAAATCAATAGTTAATTTATTGATCTTAGCATAATAGACATGAGGACATGTGTCCAGTAGCATTTAAGAATTTCCAGACAGAATTTAAAGTATGCATCAGTTACCTTATTTTGTTAATCCATATAGTCATTTCAACTAGATTTTAAAAACAGTTACTTTATTTTAAAAATCTTCTCTACTTAATTTCTCTTTATTCATACTTCTTATTTACGTAAGTTCTTTTCCAAACTGTTTCTTCACTTATGAATGTGTATTCAGCCAAGATTCCCAAGCTGGAACATATTTAGACAACAGTTTTAAATGTTAATTCCTCTACAATCATCATGACAAACAAATTCAGATATAGTTAAATTCAGATTCTCTTCCAAAGTCCACTAGCCAGTTCTTTTGAAAATGTTTTAAATACTATAGACCTTAACATCCATTAAACTGGCAAATATAAGAAAGGGAGATTTATTATTTTAAATGTTTTTCCTTTTGTGTAAGATCCAAACTTTGCCTATGCATTTATCAATATCTCCTCTCTGTAGGCCACCACACCACCATCCTAAAAGAACTATTCCTTTTGTAGTATATGATCTTTGAGGTATCCGCCACATGTACACATAGTGGTGGTAGTGGTGGGTATGTTGGTTCCGACTCATAGTTCAAGCCTTGTACAGGGTTTCTGAGGCTGTAAATCTTTACAGGAAGAAAAAGCCTCATCTTTCTCCTGCAGAACAGCTGGTAGTTTCGAACTGCTGACCGTGAGATTAACAGCCCAACTGCTAACCACTACATTACCAGTGCCCCTTGTATACATGGCGTACATATTACAATCATGTGTTTTCTGTTTCCCTTTTAATAATATCCTATGTTGTCATGTCTCTATGCAGTATTCTTAATTATCACTTAATGATTATATAATATGTCATCTCAATCGTATGCCATAACTGATTATGCCATTTCTTATTTGGGACCAGATATCAAGTTTTATGGATGGCTTTGTATGTATTGTTTTGTTTTTCTATTGTTGGTAACACTACTACATTATTTGACATATGTCCATAGAGATGAAAATTTGCCATTGAAAATTTATAGATGGAGTGAGCGAACAGAAATGTGTAAACAGATCTAACTCTCCATAATTACTCAGGTCTACTGCATACTCATGCAGATGTAAGACGGAGGGTAGGAGACAAAACTAAACTTCTTTAAAAAGATTTCCTTGACACGGCCAGAGCTAGTATTTTTTAAGAGTAAGATGAGCCATTTCCTGGGATAAGATACCAGTGTTGTTGTGGTTAACTGCCATCAAGTCAGTTCTGACCCACAGTGACCCTGTATAGGGTTTCTAAGGAGTGGCTGCTGAACTTGAACCACCGACCTTGTGGTTCAAATGGACTTTGCAGTACAATGCATTAACACACAGCACCACACCAGGATTCCCATGAATTCCACCAATCACAGTCACGGATACCAGTAGCGTTTCTCAAAATCGAATTTCAGTGTGTGTCAGTCCTCACGAGCAAAATGCTCAACAAGCAAAATGATCATAAACTTGGACAATGTTAAGCACTTTGTAGTATTTCAAAAGCATTTTCTTAAAGTACCTCAACATATATATTTCATATTATAATTAATATGTATATGTATATAATTACCTAACGGTAACTTTTGCAAATGAACTGGAAATTTAGGAGTTCAATAGATTCTACCCATAAGTTTTCTGTGTTTCAGTTCCTTACTGGAAAAAATTAAACTGAGAATAAAAATGTGAACAATATGGGAGTCAACCAAATATCCCAATAAAGAACTGAATTTCATTCAGCCTCTTGTCCAGATGACATAAAATTATGTAAATGCCATTGAGTCAGAGATCACGTCTTTGATATCCCATGCCTATGACAGGAAATTCACTCTATGGGCATACACTAGAAAAAGTTTTATCCAAGTACCTATATAAGTAAATGGGAACTGATATTAGAGCTCCATATTCTTCAGTGAATTATCCCTTGATTTGGAGTCCTGGTGTGGTCCTGTGGGGTGATGCACTAGACTGCAAAGTCGTTTGAACCACAAGACCCGCAGTTCAAGCTCACCAGCCACTCCTCGGAAAGCCTATATAAGGTTGCTATGAATTGGAACTGACTTGATGGCACTTAACAACAACAACAATGATTCTTTATTGTTTTCCTTTATTCCTCCTCTTGATCCCATGTTAGCCTCCTGTGGGTGAAGACTCTAACTTTAGTTTAGTGTATTGCTTCTTTGGTTAATCTGAATTTTTCAAAACAAAAAAAAAAAATAAGATAAACCTTCCCAGAATGTTTTCCCTCCACTCCATGATTGGCTTTCTATTGCCTAACCGCAAATCCTTCTGCCCCCCATTATTGTGGCCACATTGTACAAGTGACAGGAACTGGTAGCTCTAGGAGCACCTGATGACCAATTGTTTATATTCTTGACCAGAAAGAGGGTGAATCAATGTACTCAAGTTAATTCTGAAAGTAGGTCAACAAAAGATAATTGTTAGTTTTGAATATGGAGTCCTGGCGTGACACTGTAGGGTAAACACTGGACTACTAACTGCAAGGTCAGCAGGTCAAACCCACCAGGCATTGGAAACCCTACACGGAGTTGCTATGAATTGGAACCGACTCCTCAACACATAACACAAACACCAACAGCAACAATTTTGAATATGCTTCCTTCTAATAATTCTTAAGAAGACCTTCAAGACCTCATGGGAATTATCTCAGGTCAGTCCTGAAAAGGTTGAGTTACAGACCACCCCTCTCTATTCCCAGTGAAATTCTCCTAGATGATGTGAGGTGATCAGAGACCATGGTTTGCAGTTCGGCAAACCCTGATTTGTTCTGAAAGGAAATGATGGCCCTGTTCAGCAATTCCCGTGAGCAGTCTTTGAAGCCAGTCATAATAACTTCTGACCTATATGTCCTGTGGATTTCCCAAATGATCTGACTAGGTAAAAAATGGGACTAAAATTTGAGCCACTCTTTTTCTTGACAAGTATCAAGTATGACAAGTATCAGGTTCTCCTTTAACAACAGTAAGAAGGGTCTCCTTTGAGTATATGGGTGGGGTAGGGGAAGGTAGTGAAGAAGAAAAAAGGTATCAAAAGGAGAAGCGCCTACCCAGGAGATGTCAGTGTAGGAAGAAAAGCCAGGATCCACACTGCCTGCTTCTCTAACATTACAACTTCTCGCCTCTAACTTAAGATGCTAGAAAGCAGCTGACAAGATGGAATACAGACACACTGGAGTGAACTAGAAGAGCAACTTAATCTAAAAGTATAAAGAATAAATGGGAAATGCTAAGGAATTATGATATCATCTTTACATGGCTAACAAAATAAATATGTATACTTAATTTAAGACTATATTCAAACAAGGGCAAAAATTACCTAAAAATATCCTATTGGATAGAGTTAAAGGGAAAACAAAATAATATCCATTAAATAAGATCAAAGAGGCTAAAATATAACTCAATAATACACTAAAAATTATAGTAAAAAGTAGGAAGTTAAAGAAGCATAAAGTGAACAATATTGGTTAAAGAATTAGAAATGTAACAAAAGTAAAATTAAATGATTTTAAATGTACAAATTCAGTTAACAGTTCCCACTGAGTGAAGTATAGGGTGTTAACTGCAAGCAACAGTACAGAGGTCAGAACTAAAAGCTCAACAACATGTTCTAGGCTGAGACGAGGACAGTCAAGGGGCTGTGCTCAGTTCTCCTCCTAAGCAGATTCCCCAAAGCAGGCTCTCATCCTTCAGATGACAAAAATACAAGGCCCAGAATGACATCTCATCACAAATCCACGGCCCTTCCAAAGCTCGCATTTCCCCCAACATTAGCATAGAGGCCAGTGGCAAACGTGTGGGGGGGAATAGAGTGAGTACCATATGGAGATCCTAATGCAGAAGTGTCGCTGATTCAGTTCTTGTCAGCTTTGCCTCGTCTCCATCCTCCTCATCTCCCCTATCCACAAGCCAGCCCAGCATCCATTTTTTTTTTCATTTCTTAAGTACTGGCTAAGGGGATGTATGGAATCTTGGTGGGCACTGTAGAATAAACATTGGACTGCTAACCACAAGGTTGGTGTTTCAAGCTCACTAGCTGCTCCTCAGAAACCCCATACAGAGTCGCTGTGAGTCAGAACTGACTCAACAGCTCTTAAAAACAACAACAACAAAAGGGTGTATAGGGGGTCCTGGTGAGTGAGAGAAATGGTTAAACTCACAGCTGCTAACCAAAAGGTCTGCACTTTGGTCCCAAGAGCTACTCCTTGAAAGAAAAGACTTGGTAATCTGCCCCAATCAAAATTACAGCCTAGAAACTACTACTAGGCAATTCCTGCTTTGTCCTATAGGGTCACTATGAGACAGAATGGACTCAGGGCACACAACAAAAACAAGGGGCTGTGTCAACTTGTGCCATGCAGGTCTTGGGATACAGTAATGAACAGAAGTGACAAAAACTCTGTCTTCCTGGCATGGCCAGCCTGCCAGAGGAGCTGCTGACAAGTACAAAGGTAGCATCAAGGGCTGAGAGGAGGGCATTATATAGTAGCCTATGACGGGGATTCCTAACCCTCATCTAGTGGTCAGGTAAGGCTTCGTAGAGACATCAATCCACTATGAGACTAAAGAATGAATAGGAGGTAGCTGGCTAAAGAGATGGCAGAAAGTGTTCCAAACTCAGAAAACAGCATTTACATAGGCCAAGAGAGCAGAGGGCACATCATACACAGCTGTTCTGGAAGCATAGTGGTTACAAGTCAGGCAGCTAGCTTCAAGGTCAGCAGCTGTTCCTTGGGAGAAGGACAAGACATTCTGCTCCAATAAAGATTCCCAGCCTCAGAAACCCTATGCAGGATTGCTATGAGTTGGAACTGACTCCACAGCACAACACCACCGTCACCTACTCTTCAGGTAGTTGGAGAGGGCAGTCAGGTGAGAAGGGTGGGGAAGAAGGGAAGGACCAACTGGAAGGATCTTGCAAAGACAGGTGAAAGAATTCAGACTCCTCTCTCACATTAAGGTTTTGCTGGTCCCAGCAGACCCTTGGCCCAAGCTTAGAAAGAACTCTTATTCCACAGAAAGGGTCCTGGCCAACCTATCTGCCTCTAGCACAACACAGGCAAGTACCACCTAGTTTCAGACTCATAGTGACTTTGTGTACACAGAATGGAACACTGCTTGGTCTTTGCCATCCTCAGAATGGTTGCTATGTTTGAGTCCATTGACGCAACCTCTTTGTCAAACCATCTCATTGAGGGTCTTCCTCTTTTCATTGACTCTTCACTCTACCAAGCTTGAGGCCCTTCTCCAAGGACAGGTCCCTCCTAATAACATGTCCAAAGTACATGACACAAAATCTCCCCATTCTCTTCTTTTTTTTTTTTAAGGTTTTATTGTGAATCGAGTGATAGTTTACATGGGGGACATGGGTTTTACACTTATAATTTCATTGCAATGATTACAATCCCCTCCATGCATCATCATTCAACATATTTGCTTCTATTCCCTCTGTTGTTTGTGGGGTTTTGTTTTAGTTTTGGATGTACATAAAAACAAAATATATAATCATTTAAACATAAAAATCAGGAATATATAATCATTTAAACAACCAAAGGGCACATTCTGCAAGCCTGCCTCCTGGCTCCCAGCACACAGCCTTTCTCTTCCCCTGAGTCTGGTCCTCAGCTGCTCCCTCTCTCCATGTCATCATCTCTGATGTCACTGCTTCTCTAGATAAGGTCTCACATTCCGCTCATGCTCTTCTCCTTTGATGGTCCTAGGGTCCTCTGTTTCTGGAATCTAAGATTAACTACTCCCCACTTTACTTTATGTCACAAACCTTCTACCTTTACAGTTGTGACAATCGCAATTAGTCATGATAACAATTACTCACTATTGAATCATAAGAATCATATCCCCAGATTCTTTCACCAGACCTGTCTAGAAAAGATGAAAACTATTTGGTGCAGATTCTACGTTCCCCTGCACACTCTGAAACTAAACTCCCTCTTGAAAATTTGTAAGCCAGTCACTTCATGCCTTTATAGCACCACCACCACTCCCCCCACCCCACCCCCATTTTAGGTAGCCAGTGTCTAAATTGCCCATTCCTATCAATCCTGTGTACAGAGGTGATGGGGGGATAGGAATGATCCTTGATGTGAAGATTCCTTCCCTCTCAGTTGGTATTTTGAGCTACTACTTCCATAAGTATAAGGAGCTATGGTAGCGTAGTGGTTACGAATCGGGCTGCGAACCTTAAGGTCAGCGGTTCGAAACTACCAGCCGCTCCGCGGGAGAAAAATGAGGCTTTCTACTCCCGTAAAGATTTACACCCTCGGAAACCCTGTACAGGGTCGCTATGGGTCGGACCCGACTCGATGGCACTTAACAACAACAACAACAACTTCCATAAGTATAGGTCAAGTTCATAAAATTGTAGCAATTTACATCTGTTTCCTTTATCAAAATTTTTTTTAAATCTTCCTCCAGTTGAGTTCTGATCATCAAGGCTAGGTCAACTTGGAACTATCTGCAAGTCTGGGTGTTTTCATGTGTCTCCCCCCACTTCCCAATCCTCTTTTGTAAAGAGCTTTCTAGCTGTACTTCTCCTAAGATTGACTTGCTTGTTCCTCTGGCAGTCCATAGCATATTCTATATTATTTGTCAAGACTATAATTCAAAGCCATCAATTTTCTGTCTTATTCATTGTCTAGCTTTCACATGCATATGAGGAAATTGAAATTACCATGGCTTGAATCAGATATGCCTTAGTCCTTAAAGTTATATCTTTGCTTTCTATCACTATAAAGAGGTCTTTTGCAGCAGGTCATTTACAACACATTGTTTGATTTCTTGACTACTACTTTCATGGACAGTGATTGTAGATCCCAGCAAAATGGAATCCTAGACAACTTCAATATTTTCTCCATTTATCATGATGTTGCTTACTGATCCAGTTATGAAGAGTTTTATGTTGAGGTGTAATCCATACTGAAGGCTGTAATCTTGATATTCATTAGTAAATGCTTCAAATCCTCTTCACTTTCAGCAAAGTTGTGACATCTGCATCTCATAGGAAAAACTAAAATGAGAATGGAGATGTGGACAATCCTCCAATCCTGATGACACATTCAAATCTAGTTTCTTGAGCTATTTGTTTACCATACAGATTGCACACAAAGTATGTGAATAGATACAACCCTAACACACACCTTTCCTGCCTCTTAGTTCCAGCATGAACACAAAAATGTTCTGGAATTACCATTCTGTGCAATGCTATCAATAATTTGTTATGATCCACACAGTCAAATGTCTTTGAGTAGTCAATAAAATACAGGTAAACATCTTTCTGACATCAGCCAAGGTCCACCTGACATCAGCAGTGATATCCCTCATTCCACATCCTTTTCTGATTCTGGCTTGAATTTCTATCATTCCCTACTGATGTACTGCTGCAACCATTTTTGTATGTGACATCAGTGATATTGTTTGACAATTTCCACATTCCTTTGCATCACTTTTATTTGAAAGAGGCATGAATAAGAATCTCTTCCATTCAGTTAGCCAAATTTCTTAGCATGGATGAGTAAGCGCTTACAGCATTGCTTTCATTTGTTGAAACGTCTCAACTGAATTCCATCAATTTCTGGGTCCTGGTTTTTGCCAGTGCTGTCAATGCAGTTTCAACTTCTTTCTTCAATACCAAAAATTCTTGATAATATGCTACCTTCTGAAGTACTTGAACTTCAAGAATTCTTTTTTATCACATAACTATGAGTATTCCTTCCATCTTCTTTTGATGCTTCCTGTGTCATTCAATATTTTGCCCATGGTTACTGTTGTTGTTAGGTACCAACCATTAAGGCAATTCCTACTCATAGAGACCCTAAGCAAAACAGAATGAAATATTGCCTAGTCCTGTGCCATCCTCATAATTGTTGTTTCACTGAGGCCACTGTTGCTACCACAGTGCCAGTTCATCTCGCCAGGAGATCATTCTCTTTTTTGCTGACCCTCCACTTTACCAAGCATAATGTCCTTCTCCAGGGACTGATCCCTCCTGACATGAGAGATGAAATCTTAGAAACCACCCTGTCTTTAAGGAGCATTCTAACTGTACTTCTTCCAACACAGACCTGTTTGTTCTTCTGGCAGTCCGTGGTACTTCCAATATTCTTCTCCAGCACCATAACTCAAATGCATCAATTCTAATAAGGTCTGTCTTATTTATTGTCCAACTTTCATATGCATATGAGGCTATTGAAAATACCATGATTGGGTCAGGTGGACCTTAGTCCTCAAGCTGACATCTTTGCTCATTAACACTTTAAAGATGTCTTCTATACCAGATTTGCCTAATGTAATATACATTGTTTGATTTCTTGACTGTTTCTACTGTGAGCGCTGATTGTGAATCCAAGCAAAAAGAAATCTCTGACAACTTTAATTTTCTCTCCATTTATCATCAAGTTATTTATAGTACTTGTGAGAATTTTTGTTTTCTTTATATTGAAGTGCAATCCATTCTGAAGGCTGTGGACTTTGATCTTCATAATTAAGTATTTTAAGTCCTCTTCACTTCCAGAGAGCAAGCTTAGATCTTCTGCATATTAAAAATTGTTAATGACTCTCCCTCCAATCCTGATGCCATATTCTTCATATAATCCATCTTCTCGGGTTATTTGCTCTGCATAGAGATTGAGTAAGTGTGATGAAAGATTACAGCCCTGGCTCACGTCTTTCCTGATTTTGAGCCATACGGTGTCCTCTTGTTCTGTTTGAGCCACTGTCTCTTGGTTTATGTGCAGGTTTCTCATAAGCACAATTAAGTGTTCTGAAATACCCATTCTTCACAATGTTATCCATGGCTTGTCACGATCCATATAGTCAAAAGCCTTTGCATAGTCAATAAAACACAAGCAAACATCTTTTTGGCATTCTCTGCTGTTATCCAAGATCCATCTGACATCAGTAATGATATCCCTTGTTGTACCCTTTCTTCTGAATGTGGCTTGAAAATCTAGCAGTTCCCTGTCAATGTATTGTTGTAGCCATTTTTAAATTATCTTCAGAAAAATTTTACTTGCGTGTGATATTAATGATATTGTTAGATGATTTCTACATTTTGTTTTGCCCAGAAAAATCCTTCAATATTGCAACCCTAGACTTGAATTTTTCCTTCAGCTTGAGAAATATCAAGCGTGTTCTTCCCTTCTGGCTTCCTAACTCCAGGTCTTTGCATATTTCATTATAATACTTTACTTTGTTTTCTTCAGCCTTCCTTTGAAATATTTTGTTCAGCTCTTTTATTTCATTTCTTTCCATCATGTTCTATATTCAAGAGCAAGTTTCAGAGTCTCTTCTGAAATTAATTTTGGTCTTCTCTTTCTGACCTTTTTAATGACATTTTGCTTTCTTCATGCATGATGTCCTTGATGTCATCCTATAGCTCATCTGGTATTTTATTATAGTGTTCAGTGCATCAAATCTATTCTTGAGATGGTCTCTAAATTCAGATGGGATATATGCAAGGTTGTGCTTTGGTCCTGTGGACTTGTTTTAATTTTCTTCCACTTCAGCTTGAAGTTGGAGATGAGTAATTTATGGTTTGTTCCACAGTTAGCACCTTGCCTTGCGCTGATGATACTGAGCTTCTTATTGTCTCTTTCCATAGATATAATCAATTTTATTACTATGCATTCCATCTAGTGAGGTCCACTTGTATAGCTGTCATTTGCATTACTGGAAAAAGGTATTTGCCAACTGCTCTGAAGGGGAATTACATTAGAAGGTTGTGGATAGAGTAGGAGAAAATGTGGAACAAAATTTTAAATTATAAAATATGGCCAGGTTTACTGCTCAGAAAGAGTCTGGAGGAACCCAAGACTATGGCCCTCAACCACCCTTCAGGTCTGGAAAGAAACTCACCCTTGTGGTCCAATTTTCAGCCAAGCAATACATAGGTATATAGGAGGGCAACAACACTAGTAAGGAAGGATTACCACGGAATGACTCAAAATCACTAAAAATCAAAAGGGCCACATTGACCTAAGGACAAAGTTGAGAAAGGATGGGAAGTTGGGTGAGATGGAAGTAGGAACCACAGGGAGGAAGTGGGATCATTGTTGCTGCATGGAGGGGATTGCAATCATTGAGATGAAACAAAGTGTGTGATTTGTTGAATATAAAACTGATGATCTTGTCTGTAAACCTTCCCTCGGGTCACAATAAAGAAAAATGTATTTGCAATGAATAAGTCGTTAATCCTGCATATTTTTACCATATGGTCCCTGGCATCATTTTTATCATCAAGACTATATTTTCAGGCTGCTCATGCTTCTTGTTTCCAACTTTCACATCCCAATCACCACCAATCATCTTGATTGCATGTTTGATCAATTTTAGATGGCAGAAGTTGGTAAAAATCTTCAGTGTCTTCATCTTTGGCACTAGTGGGGTTTGTATAAATTTGAATAATAGTCATATGAACTAGTCTTTTTTTTATAGATATTTGGATATTATCCTAACACTGACAATGTTACACTTCAGGATAGGTCTTGAAATGAAGGTGACACCATTCCTCTTCAATTTGTCATTCAGGTATAATAAACCATATCTTTTCCCAATTAAAAATGTTCAATAGCAGTCTGTTTCACCTCACTAATGCTAGGATATTAATCTTTATGTTTCCATTTCATTTCTTATGACTTTCAATTTTCCTAGATGCACACTTAATACTTTTTATGTTCCAGTTATTAATGGATGTTTGTATCTGTTTCTTCTCATTTTGAAGTCATGCCCCATCAGCAAATGAAGGTCCTAAAAACTTTACTTCGTCCATTGAAGTCGACTCCACTTTAATGTGATAGCTCTTTCCCAGTCATTGTTCAAATGCCTTCCAACCTGAGAGGCTCACTATATCATCTTCCAGCACTATATCAGACAATGTACTGCATCTCTTCATAAAATCTATTCTTGAGATGGTCTCTAAATTCAAGTGGGATATATTCAAGGTTGTGCTTTAGTTCTTGTGGACTTGTTTTAATTTTCTTACACTTCAGCTTGAACTTGGAGATGAGTAATTGATGGTTTGTTCCACAGTTATCACCTTGCCTTGCTCTGATTATACTGAGCTTCCTATTGTCTTATTATAATACTTTACTTTGTTTTTTTTTTGGCCAATGGTTTCAGAAGTCGTTCTCCAGGTCCTCCTTCCTAATCTGCCTGTCTTAATTCTTAAATCCGGATACCCCTATTGGGTCAGGAAAGCCAGATTTACAGAAATCAGGAAGATTGGTGAGTCGAAGGAAAAAGGAAGAAATAACATAATATCTATAATTACCTTATTTTCTCTGCTCTTCAGTAACCATTCACCCAGTAGCAGTTTTCCAAACAATCATTTTTTCCTCAGCAGGAATAATATGAGTAAGCAAAACAAAAAAGTATCTGCTGAATATATTTTGCCTACAAATTTTAACTCCCTATAACCTCGATCATGCCTTACAAGTAATTGCAAGGGCCTGCCTTCACCTAGATACCAAAAAGTGTTGAGAAGTTTTATGAATTCTAACAAGTTTTATTTTTTGAAACCAGCAACACATGGAAAATTTAAATCTCTGCTGCCTTCACTCCTTCCACCCAATAAGATCTTATGAGCCAATATTCTCAGCCTTACCAAGGCCAGTCTCATCAAGGTAGACCCAAAAGTCTCAGATCAAACCCACTACTTTTGAGTCAATTTCAACTCATAGCAACCCTATACAACAGAGTACACCTGCCCCCATAGGGTTCCCAAGACTGTAAACCTTTACAGAAGCAGACTGCCACATCTGTCTCATGCAGAGCTAGTGGTGGTTCCAACCACCAACATTTTGGTTAGCAGTCAAGCACTTTAACCACCATACCACCAGGGATCCTTCAAAGTAGGCCCACGGTTCTCAAACTCTAACTTGTATCAGAATCTCCTGTGCTGTTGTGCACAGCGACCCCATTCACAACAGAACAAAACACTGCCCAGTCCTGCGCCATGCTCTCAATTGTCATTATGTTTGAACCCACTGTGTCACTTTTGAGCCCATTCTTGCCACTGTGTCAATTCATCCTGTTGGGTGCCTTCTGTTTTGCTGACTCTTCACTTTGCCAAACATGATGTCCTTCTTCAGGGACTTGTCCCTCCTAACAAGAAGTCCAAAATACCAGACGAAATCTGGAATCCTCACTTCCTTCCGACAACGTGTCCTAAGTAAGAGACAAAAATCTCTAAATCCTTGCTTGTAAGGTATATTCTGGAGTCCTGGTGTGGCACTGTGGGTTAATGCACTGGACTGAAAGGTCGTTTGAACCACAATGTCAGCAGTTCAAGATCACCAGCCACTCCTCCGAAATCTAAAACTTACACAGGGTCGCTATGGGTCGGAACCAACTCGATGGCACTTAACAACAAGGTGCATACTGGCTCTACTTCTTCCAAGACAGAATTGTTTGTTTTTCTGACAGTCCATGATCCTTTTAGTATTCTACTCCAACATCATAATTCAAATGCCTTAACCCGCAATGCTACACCAGAACTCCATATGTGTTAGTGGTGGTTAAGTGCCGTGGAGTTGGTTCTGACTCATAGCGACCCCGTTCACCAGAGCAGAAAGCTTCATCTTTCTTCTGCAGAACAGCTGGTAGTTTCCAACTTCTGACCTTGAGGTTAGCAGCCCAACTTGTAGCCATTACACTACCAGAGCTCGTTGGACTCCTTATAAGGTGATTGAAAACACCATGGCTTGGATCAGGTACCCTTTAGTCCCCAAACTGACATCTTTGCCCTTGAACACTTTGAAGAGGTCTTTTGCAGCATATTTGCCTAACGCAATACGTCATTTGATCCCTTGACTGGTGCTTCTATGATCATTGGTTGTAGACCCAAGGCTTGACACTTTTCTCAATTTATAATGACGTTAGTTATTGGTCCAGTTATGGGTAATTTTATTTTCTTTACATTGAGGTGCATACCATTCTGAAAGCTGTAGTCTTTGAGCTTCATGAGAAAGTATTTTAAATCCTCTTCACATCAGCAAACAAAGTTGTATCATCTGTATAACACAAATTGTTAATGACTCTTCCTCCAATCCTGATACCATATTCTTCTTCATATAATCCAGCTTCTTGGGTTATTTGTTCAGCATACAGATTGAGTAAGAAATATTGTGAAAAGATAAAACTCTGATGCATACCTTTCCTGATATTAATCCATTCAGTATCTCCTGGTGTTGCTCTGGACGTCTAATCTCAAAGCAGAAAGTTCAAACTCACCAGCCAATCTTCAGAAACCCTGTACTGGGTTGCTGTGAGTTGGAACTGACTCTACAGCACTTAATAACAACAGTATCTTCTTGTTCTGTTCAAATAAGAGCCTCTTGGTCATGTGAGCACAATTTACTGGAGCATAGTCTTTTATCCTACTGGTCTCCATACCGTCTAAAGGTCATCTCTCCTTTTGAATAGCACAAGCCTTCTTTGGACCCTAGGATTTAGACTCCTGTCCTACTGATCAAAGTTAGCACCATTCAGGTTGGGTTTTTCCCAAACTGTTCCAGATTGACTTCTCTCCCTGCCAAAATGGGTTACTCTTGAGCGTCCAGCAGCACTTGGCCTAAAGATTCACAGCTGAGTTGGGATGACAGGGAAGGTATCTGAACCAGGTTCAAATGTTGTTGTTGTTGTTGTTGGGTGTCATCAAGTTGGATCAGACTCATAGCAACCATATGCACAACAGAAACACACACTACCAAGTTCTGTGCCATCCTCAAAATTGTTATTATGCTTCAGTCCATTGCTGCTGCCACTGTGCCAATCCATCTAGTTGGCAGAGTTCCTCTTTTCTGGTGACCCTCCACTTAATCAAGCATGATGTCCTTCTCCAGGGACTAGTTCCTCCTGATAACATGTCCAAAGTATGAGAGACAAAGTCTGGTCATTCTGACTTCTAAGGAGCATTCTGGCTGTGCTTCTTCCAGCACAGATTTGCTTGTTTTTCTGGCAGTCTACAGTACTTTTACTATGCTTCTTCAACACCATAGTCTAAATTTATCAGTTCTTCTCTGGTCTTCCTATTCATTGTCCAACTTTCACATGCACATGAATACCAGGCACATTAAAAATACCAAGCATATCTTAGTCCTCAACTGACATCTTGGGTCCAGAACACTTTGTAGAGGTCTTGTGTACCAGATTTGCTTAGTGTAATATGTCATTTGATTTCTTGACTGCTGTTTCCATGAGTGTTGACAGTGGATACAATCAAAGTGAAATCTTTGATAACTTTAATATTTTCTTCACTTATCATTATGCTATTCATTGATCCAGAGGTGAGGATTTTTGTTTTCTTTACATTACGGTACAACCCATACTGAAGGCTGTGCATGGTCTTTAATCTTCATCAGTACATATTTTAACTGCTCTTCACTTCTATCAAGCAAAATTGTACAATCTGTAATTCTGAGGCCACATTCTTCTCTCAGATTATTTTCTCAGCATACAGATTGAGTAAGTATGGTGAAGTATACAACCCTGGCACATACCCTTCCTAATTTTAAACTATTCAGTGTCCCCTTGTTCTGTTCAAATGACTGCCTTTTGGTCTATGTACAGGTTTCCTATGAGCACAGTTAAGTGTTCTGGAATATCCATTCTTTGCAATGTTATCCATAGCTTGTCATGATCCACACAGTGAAATTCTTTGCAATATCAATAAAGCACAGGTAAACATCTTTCTGGTATTCTTTGCTTTCAACCAAGTTTCATCTGACATCAGCAATGATAGCCCTTGTTCCATGTCCTCATCTGACACCAGTTTGAACCTCTGACTGTTCCCTGTTAATGTACTATATGTAGCAGTCATTTTTTAATTATCTTAACAAAATTTTGCTTGCATGTGATATTGGCCAATGGTCTCCGTGTCCTGTTGGATCACCTCTCTTCCAGTCAGTTGGCCAGGTACCGGTCTTCCAAATTTCTTGACACAGATGAGTGAGTGCTTCCAATATTGCATCAGTTTGCTAAAAGATTTCCATTTGTATTCCATCAATTCTGGGAGCCTTTATCTTTGCCAATGCCTTCAGTGTACCTTGGACTTCCTTTCTCAGTGCCATTATATGCTACCTCTTGAAATGGTTGAACATCGATCATTTCTTTTTAATACAGTGACAATGTCTTCCATCCATCTTCTTTTGATGCATTCTGCATCGTTCAGTATTTTGTCCATAGAATCCTTCAGTATTGCAATTCAAGACTTGAATTTCTTCTTCAGTTCTTTCATCTTGAGAAATCCTGAGTGTATTCTTCCTTTTAGTTGTCACTCCTCATCTTCACACATTTCATTACATCAGTACATAACTGATTTTGTCTTTTTGAACTCCTCTGAAAATTCCTGTTCAGCTCTTTCGCCTCCTCGTTTCCTCCATTTGTTTTATCATCTCTACACTAGAAATCAAGTCTCAGAGTTTCTTCTGACATCCATATTTGTATTTTCCACCAATTTAGGTGGACTATACAGATCATATGTTAGCTTTTATTGACTTTTTACATTTTTATTCTGCTTCAGTCTGAGCTTGCACATGAGCAATTGATGATCTGCTCCACAGTCTGCCCCTGGCCTTGTTTTGACTGCTGATACGGAGCTTTTCCACCTTCTCTTTCCACAGATATAGTCAAATTGATTTCTGTGTATTCTATCTGCTAAGGTCCAGGTCATCTTTTATATTGTTTTGAAAAGGTATTTGCATAAAAGTAGTTTTGTAATAAAAATGATGGAGTAGTTAATCTTACAGTCCAGAAACAGAGGACCCTGGGACCATACAGGAAAAAGAGCACAAGTAGAATGAGAGACCTTATCCAGAGAAGCAGCGACACCAGAGATGAAGGCAGAGATGGGGAGATGGAGAGAGGGAACAGCTGAGGACTCTCGATTCATGGAAAAAGAGAGACTGAGAGCTGGCAGCCAGGAGGCAGGCTTGCAGAAAGTGTGTTTTGGTGGTTTAAATTATTATATATGCCTGAGTGTTTAAAAAAAAAAAGAGCTAAAGAGAGAGACATACTGTTAACTAACAGTGAATAAGGAAGACCGTAGAAGAATTGATGCTTTTGAGTTATGGTGTGGGAGGAGAATGCTGAAAGTACCATGGGCTTCCAAAAGAACCAATAGATCTATTTTGAAAGAAGTGCAGCCAGAGTGCTTCTTGGAGGGCAGGATGGCCAAACTTCATCTCTCATACTTCAGACATATTGTCAGGAGGGACCAGTTGCTGGAGAAGGACATCATGTTTGGTAAGGTAGAGGGTCAGAGAAAAAGAGGAAGACCCCCAACGAGATGGATTGGCCAAGTGGCAGCTTCAATAGGCTCAAGCGTGGCAACAATTGTGAGGTTGTCCCAGGACTGGGCAGTGTTTCATTCTGTTGTACATGAGGTCACTATGAATTGGTACCGACTTGATGGCACCTAACAACAATAACAACTGTTAACTGATGGTACTTGGAGGGGATTACAACCATTGTAATGAAACAAATTATATGATGTATTGAATGTAAAACTGATGATCTGCCCTGTAAACTTTCACTGAATTCACAATAAAAACTTTTAAAAAGAAAAAAAAAAAAAAAGGTATTTTCAATGGTCTTGCAATAAGTCATTGGTCTTGCAAAATTGTATCATGCAATCTCCAGCATCATATCTATCATGAAGGCCATATTCTTCAACTACTGATCTTTCTTCTTTGTTTCCAACTTTCTCATTCCAATCACCCATAATTATCAATGCATTTTGATTTCATGGTTGATCACTTTCAGACTGAAGAAGTTGGTAGAATTCTTCAATTTCATCATAATTGGCTTTAGAGGTTGGTGCTTACATTTGAATAATTTGGTATTAACTGGTCTTCCTCTTAGGCATATGGATGCTATCCTATCACAGACAACATTATACTTTAAGATCGGTCTAGTAATGATCCTTTTTATGATGAATGTGATGCCGTTCCTCTTGAATTTGCGGTCCCTGGCATAGTAAACCATAGGATTGTCATATTCAAAATGGTCAATACCGGTCCATTTCAGCTCATTAATTCCTATGATATCGATGTTTATGCATTCCATTTCATTTTTAACAGTTTCCAATTTTCCTAGATTCATACTTCATACATTCCACACTCTGATTATTAATGGATATTTAGTTGTTTCTCCTCATTTGAGTTGTTCCCCATTAACAAATGAAGGTGCCGAAAGCTTTATTACACTCGCATCATCATGGTCAAATCTACTTTGAAGAGGCAGCTCTTCCCCAGTCATATTTTAATTGCTTTTCAATCTGAGAGGCTCATCTTCTGCCACTATATCTCACAATATTCTGGTACTCTTCATTTAATATTTAATATTCTGGTGCAATCTGAAAGTGTTCCATTGCTGTTCATAAGGTTTCCAGTGGCTAAACTTTCAGAAGTAGTCTGAATGTTCTTCTTCCTAATCTGTCTTGGTCTGGAAGCTCAGCTGAAACCTGTGGACCTGAGTGAGCCTGCCGGTATTTAAAATACGGGTGGCGTAGCTTCTAGCATCACAGCAACACCCAAGGCACCACAGTAGGACAAATTGACAAACAAATAGTGGAGGTTCCAATGGTGATTTTGAAATAGAGACTTGAAATAGAGATCTTAGAAGTTCTTTCAATCAGTCAGAATAAATAAGGTTTTATTTTATTATTTTCTTAACTCTTGTACTATTTTAACCGTGCTCTAGGTACATGACCCAACAACTAATTTCATTCTTCCATCTCTGTGACTCCTAATTGTGATCTGTGTGAAAGAGGAAACTGTACTATAACCCTGGCAGAGAAATATAGTCCACCTTTGATGGATGATAAGGAGAGAAAATTCCACGAGTGGACGTTTTTCCAAATAATTCAGAAAGAAACCTTGAAATCTGTTAGTTATCACTCTATCAACACTTTCATAGTCTCTCCATAATCTGACATCACTGAATGTGTCCAGGTAATTGCTTATACATAGAATAGAAGAATGACCCATCTGTGCTAAACCACAGCCTTCCCACTTGTTTTCTGTTGCAGATTCCACCACTGTTTCCCTTGGAAACCAAAGGAACAGCTGCCTGCAAAAACATCCCTCTTCCTCCTCACTCATCAGTCCTGGGGACTAACAGATTGTTTCCTTCCTCTTTAAAAACATATGTTGGGGAATGGAGTTGGTGTAGGGGACAACATAATACCATTATCACACTGAGTCAGACACATTGTATATTCAGTCTAGTATGTTTTGTTGGATGGATTCATTTTCATTTTATATGGCATGCCATCAATTTCTTCTTTGAATTATAATGATTTGTGCACACTAGATCTTAGGTTATTTAAAATCCAGGGAAGCATTTCCTAGAGAGTTCTAGCAAAGCCCTTTGCTTGACAATAATTAGTTGGATTATGTAATTATTGGCAAATGTTACTAAAACCCAATGATGAAAATGAAAAATGAAAGTTTTGTCATTTATTGGTGAGTCTTACATGAACCAATTATTACTATGTTGTTGTTGTTATGTGCCGTGGAGTCAGTTCCGACTCATAGCGACCCTGTACAGGGTTTCCAAGGCTGTGAATCTTTATGGGAGCAGAACACCTCATCTTTTTCCCGCAGAACAGCTAGTAGTTTCGAACTGCTGACCTGTGGTTCTCAGCCCAATTCGTAACCATAGTGACTTATAAATATTCATTTTTCATTACTTGTACATTGTTGTTAAGTGCCTTTGAGTCGGTTCTGACTCATAGCGACCCTGTATAGGGTTTCCAAGGAGTGTCTAGTGAGTTTTCACCATCAATCTTGTGGTTCAAAATGATCTTGAAGTCCAGTTCATCGACCCAGAGCACCATACCAGAACTCCAATTGTACATTAATCCTTTAGAATTCTACCCAGGGAAAAGCGTTTGCTTCTCCCCATTTTTTCATTTACTTACTCATTTATGTATAACAGTATGAATTTATAGGTTAGATGATAATTTTATCCCATGGATCATAATCTTGTACTATTATTTTTTAATCAAATTGTCCCAGATTTAACCACTGGGAGTCTCTTTAAGTTTACTCCTGGGTTCCTTTGACATGTCCCCATATTACTTCAAATATATTGTACTTTTGGTCACAAGGTATTTCTATAAAATACTTGCTAATTTTAAAAAAGACAAATAGTAACTTTGCAGTGGAGAAACCTGGCATACACAACCTTAACCAAGTGATCAAAGTTAATACCACCATTAATGGGTACATGCACAAAGTTTGTAGAGTACATCCACTAGAGAAATGTATCAGTGTTTCTTCTCTGCTTTGAGAGTTGTTCTATGACTATGCAAAAGAACATCCATATTCTTAGGAAACAGACTCTGAAGTCCTTAAGGGGAAAGGATGATCATATCTGTAGTTTTATCTCATATGATTCCTTTTTTAAAGTTACAAAATCTGCATAGGATTAAGACAATATTAGTGTTTGTTTGTTTTTATTTCTTTACAGTCAGCTATGTCCTGGTGTGGCACTGTGGGTTAATGCACCAGACTGCAAAGCCATTTGAACTGCTAAGTCAGTGGCTCAAGCTCACTAGCTGCTCCCAAGAAACACTATACAGGGTCACTATGGGTCGGAACCGACTTGATGGCACTTAACAACAACAACATGTTCTGATATGGTGCTGTAGGATCAGCACCGAACTGCGAACCACAAGGTGAGCAGTTCAAACCCACCAACTATTCCTTAGAAACCCTATATAGGGTCAAAATGTGTTGGAACAAGTCGATGGCACTTAACAACAACAACCAATGCTCTAAAAGAGTCCTGGTGTGGCACTGTAGGATAAGCATTAGACCATAAGGCCAGTTTGAACCTCAAAGTCAGTGGTTCAAACTCACCATCTGCACCTTGGAAACCCTATACAGGGTAGCTATGATCTTGAACCGACTCAATGGCACTAAACACCACCACCAAATGTTCTAATAAGGATTAACGGCAATCTACAAGGCTACCTGTTCTACAACAAACTTTTTTTAATTAAGGGGTCTGGGCTGTGTTTTTCCAAAAGTAGCCACAGAGTCAAAACTTTAGTACAAGTAGTTTGTTTGGAACATGATCCTTAAAAGCATCCACAGGAGAGTGGGAAGTGAGATTGAGAATGAGAAAAGTAATCAGGATGTATTGTTGATCAGGTTATCACTATGGGCAACCGGGACTCAATTCAACTGAGGAACTCAGAGAAATCATTTAGAACACGTGTCAAAATTGGCCCATGCCTGCAAGTATTTATCTACCAATTCCCACCAATCCTTAGTTTAGGGCTACTTTCAGAAAGGCGTTGACTACAAAGCTCTGTCCTGTACACAGGCAGCGCAGACTCCAGCATCTGAGGAAGCCAACAGGAAAGAGCTGCTGTTGTATTTGGAAAGTTATGGAGCTGGTGTGTGCATTAAGGATAGGGAAGAAATAGAGGTGGAGTCCAGCTGCTTGCTACAGAAAAATGAACACATTAAGGCTAAGGGAAACAGATGAAACAGGGTGAGGCTGGTGTAAAAAACGGCATGCTTTATAATTCCATTGTGTTCCCAACTTTTTATCAGTGGTCAATAACATCAAGATTTGTAGCAGAACATGACTACCATTTTTGTCATTAATTTCTAATTTTTTTTCTTAATAACCCACAACAATTAGATTTTCATCCTGTCACTTGTTTGTAAAAAAAAAAAAAAAAGAGTTCTAGAAGTTTACTGCCATGAAAAATTGTACTTTCTTCAACTCATTCAAAACTTACATCTTTTATAACGTCAATATTTGGTCAGTGACTTGGTGTTTCTATGCTTTTTGAATCTTTAAAGATGTCTTCTCTCAGTTTCTATCTCTTTACACTAAAAAAGATCTATTTTTAAGCAGAGAATTTTTTAAATCTTATGTGGCAGTTTCTTTACCTTATGAAGCATGGCAAACTGCTCATGAAGTCTCTCCACATTGACCAATACCATCAACAGGGCTTCTTCTGTGTTTTGAGAAGTGCCCACCCTGGGTTCTGAACCCCTCAAACTGGCTCTGGCACAGAATCAGGAGTAGAAAGGGTATGAATAACTGGCTTTGAAAGTGAGTTCTCCATATCAGTTAAATCGATAGCCTTTAATTTTCAAATGATCTTTGCCAAATGACAAGCCCCTCCACTCAATATTGTTGTGGTTTAGTGCCGTGGAGTCGGTTCTGACTCATAGCGAACCTGTACAGGATTTCTGAGGCTGTAAATCCTTACGGGAGCAGAAAGCCTCATCTTTCTCCCACGGAACAGCTGGTAGTTTCAAAATGCTGACCTTGCAGTTCGCAGCCGATTTGTAACCACTATGCTACCAGAGCTCCTTCCACTCAATATAGGAAGCCTTATAATAGGACTATAAATGAGGAAATCAGGTTCTACTCTAAAAAAAAAAAACTCACTGATTTTAGCTGAATGGAAATTACTATAAAGCACGTTTGCCCTCTGAAAGTTAGTAATAATCCTAGCAACTGTATAAAGGATGTCCTATATAATTAGTCTTTAAACTGAGGCCTATGACCAAATGACATATTCAAATTTACCATATATGTTTGTATAACAATAAAAAAGAAAATATATGTGTGTGTACATGAAATTTATATATGTGAATCTGTACATGCGTCTTTCCCCCTGGGAAAAATTGCAAATTTTTTCACTGAGATTCTTAATACTTGACTATCCTCCATCCCAAAATCCTAGCCATCCCTGGCCTACAGCATTCAGACCTGTGTATCTGCTTCCAAAACCCTCAGGCTCTCCACTCACCCAATGGCTGATGTTGTTGTTAGGTGCCATCAAGTCAGTACTGACTCATAGTGACCTTATGTACAACAGAATGAAACACTGCCCAGTCCTGGAACAGCCTCACAATTGTTGCCACATTTGAGCCCATTGATGCTGCCATTTTGCCAATCCATCTTTCTGGGGGATTTCCTCTTTTTCTCTGACCCTCCATATTACCAAACACAATATCCTTCTTCAACGACTAGTCCTTCCTGACAATATGTTTGGAGTATGAGAGATGAAGTTTGGTCATCCTGGCCTCCAAGGAGCACTCTGGCTGCACTTCTTCCAACATAGGTCTGTTGGTTCTTTTGGCAGCCCATAGCACTTTCAATATTCTCCTCCCACACCATAACTCAAAAGCATCCATTCTTCTATGGTCTCCCTTAGTCACTGTCCAGCTTCCACATGCATATGAGGTTATTGAAAATACCATGGCTTGGGTCAGGCACACCTTAGTCTGCAAGCTGACATCTTTGCTCTTCAACACTTTAAAAAGGTCCT
>NW_006408571.1:9603885-9612613 GCF_000296735.1 Chrysochloris asiatica
ACTCACTCATCTATGCCAAGAAATTTGGAAGACAACTATCTGGCTGACTGATTGAAAGAGATCTGTATTTATACCCATTCCAAAGACAGGTGACCCAACAGAATGTGGAAATCATCGGACAATCTCTTTGATATCCCGTGCAGTAAAGTTTTACAATGGCTCATACAGTCCGCAAATGGTGCAGTCAAAAGGTCCTTCCCAACCCCACACAGACGCTGTGCCCACGTTGACTGATTATTTGTGACAGAAGATCAGCTTACATCACTCCACAGGAGAATCTGCATATACTCTTAATCCAAAAATGACCCCCAGCAGAAAAAACACATGTGACAATCAAAAGTAGCCCCTGCCCAGACACATGGGGTACATGGCCAGTTGAAGAACATTTTTTTTCACTTCGGGAGAAAGGCAGACACAGAAGATGATGAATCGCAAATGCTTATAATCAATACTGTTCTAGCTATGTCTGTCTTTCCTTGAGCCGTTTGCCTTTCTCTTCTGAAGTGTAACCTAAAACAATTTCATAAAAAGAAAGAAAACCACACACTTAAATATACTTGTGTGGTTTCCTCTTCCTACTTCAGCAGAGTAAATATGAATCAGAGGAACTTCTGAGGCAAAGTTCTGAGGCATCCACCTCTCTCGCCAACGAGTGTCTCCAGCCTGCCTAACCCCACAGCTCCTAGTCAGCAGTTTCACTATTTTTTTTTTCTTTTTCTAATAACATGGATTTGAAATCTCAGTTCCCTTGTTACCTTTGACTTCTCCACTCTCCTCACACCTCCTTATCTCACCTTTCACCAAATCCTCATAATTTTCCTGTAGCAACAATTCTTGTATCTGGTTATTCCTTTTCTCAACCGTGACATGGCTCAGAACACTCAACACAATAATGCTGATGACATTTGCTATCCTAATACTTAAGTCTGGAGTCCTGTTGTGGCACTATAGGACGAACACTTGACCACAAGTTCAGTTTGAACTTTATTATCAGCAGTTTAAACCCAGAAGTCATTCCTCAAACCTATACAGGGTCATTATGAGTGGAATTGCCTTGACGGAACTTAACAACAACAGCAACAATACTTAAGCCTACCACTTGTCCTAGACAATAACAACATTTCTCTTTTATTTGAAAATAAAATATTAAGTCATTGCCAAGTACCTCAGTGTGATATAAGAACTTTAACACTGTAAAACAGCATTACCTTCCTTCTTACAGAACAGGACACTAAGGCTCCCTATACACACACATACAAATCGTAAGTTGTTAGGTCTGCCAGAGAGAAGGTGACCAGCAAAAAGGTGTGTAGAATTCTGACAAGGCTTTCCTGGTGAGTTTCCATAGGTCCTGGCTACTATACAATAAATAGGATAACTGAATAGAGCAAAGAACACCTGCCAGGCAATGACCACCCAATATAGACACATTTGAACAGACAAGACACAAATCTGGTGAAGGTGGAATACAGACAAGAAATCCATTTGATTTTGCCTTGGGGTAGGCATCTCAAACTTTTACAGGCCCTCTACTTTGACCAAAAACCCAAAACCAACCTGTCGCCATCAAGTCAATTCTAACTCCTAGTGACCCCATGCTTCCTTTACAGAAGCAGACAGACACATATTTCTCTACACAGAGTGGCTGGGGGTTCAAACAACTGACCTGTCTGGTAGCAGTCAAGCAATTGCTGAACCACGAGGATTCTTCTACTTTGACCAAAGGTTTAGAGTCACGTCATTATTTTTTTAAACTTGACAGAAATCATACATTCTTCTTAATAAAACTCATGTTGGCTGATTGAAATGTCCATGCCTTTGTCTGGAGGTATCCCACCTTCATGTGGTAACATGGATTTGCTCTTGCTAACCCGTTTCTGGTTGGACGTTACATAGGCTTTTGATTAATAAATGGTGAGGAGCCAAATTAAGCATACTTAACAAGTGTAGTTTTACAGGAGAAAAACCTTCCAGAGAAAAAGTTCCAAAAGATCTCTTGGTAGTAACAAGAGATGGGATTACTAGTCTTGATCATTTCTGGCCAATTGTTCACACATCCTCCCCAACATCAGCGCCACAGCAAGTACAGCCATCCAGTGCCCTCTTTTAACCTAGCCAGGGTCAGGTTGAATGACCCCATTTACTGCCTACCTTTTGGATGCTGCTGTTACCAATTAGCACTGCTAGCACAGCAGACCTCTGACTCCATGTGTTGGCACTGCCAGCTGTCTTACCCTTAGCTCCCTGTCCCTACTGACAGATCTCAAGACAATAGACAAACTTGTGGTCCAAGAGAGCAGTGACACAGGGCATTCAGGTCATCTGGCTCTACTTGCTTCATGAAGTGAAAACCCAGATAGTAAACTGTCTAGCCTTTATGTTGCTGAGTACCAAGAAACAGAGTGACCTAATTTGCATTGCAACATGAGAAGACAAATAGCATGCCATACACGTAAGAAAAATTAATGGTACTGAAGGAAGAAATTCAAGGTGCACTGAAGACATTGACAATGAAAAAGACTCCAGGAATTGATAGAATGCAAACTGAAATATTTTAACAAACTGATGTAGCACTCGAGGCATTCACTCATCTATGCCAAAAAATTTGGAAGACAGCTACCTGGCCAACTGATTGGAAATGAAGATCCATATTTTTGCCCATTCCAAAGACAGGTGACTCAATGCAATATGCAAATCATTGGGCAATATCATTAATGTTACATGCAAGTAGAATTATGCTGAAGGTCATTCAAAATTGGCTACAACAATATATTAACAGGGAACTGACAGAAACTCAAGCAGGATTCAGAAGAGGGCATGCCATTGCTGATGTCAGATGGATCTTAGATGACAACAGAGAATACCACAAAGATGTTTACCTGTGCTTTATTGACTGTGCAAACTGTCAATAATGCAAACATTATCAACTGTGTGGATAATGCAAACATTATCAGCTGTGTGGATCATGACAAGCTATGAACAACACTGAAAGAATGAATTTTCCTGAATACTTAATTGCATTCATAGGAACCTCTACATAGACCAAGTAGCAGTCATTGGGACAGAACTAGGGGACATTGAATAGTTTAAAATCAGGAAAGGTGTGTACCAGGGTTGTATTCTTTCACCATACTTATTCAATCTGTATGTTGAGCAAATAATCTGAAAAGTGGGATTATATGAAGAAGAACATTACATCAGGATTGCAGGAAGACTCTAACAAACTGCGATATGCAGATGAAACAACCTTGTTTGCTGAAAGTGAAGAGAACTTAAAATACTGATAAACATCAAAAGACTCAGTATTCAGTACAGGTTGTACCTCAATGTAAATAAAACGAAAATCCTTACCACTGGACCAATAAATAGCATCAAGATAAAAGGAGACAAGATTAAAATTGTCAAAGACTTCATTTTGCTTGGATCCAGTATCAATACTCATGGAAGCAGCAGTCAAGAAATCAAATGATATATTGCACTAGGCAAATCTGTTGCACAAGACCTCTTTAAAATGGTCAAGAGCAAAGATGTCAGTTGAGGACTAAAGTGCACCTGACCCAAGGCTTGGTTTCCTTCTGTTGTGCATAGGGTCGCTATCAGTCAGAATTGACTCGATGACACTAACAACACATAAGAAATATAATATATTTTACAGACAGACAAAATAATCACCTAGGGTATGAATTACCAGTCACAAATTGTTGTTGTTGTTAAGTGTGGTTGGCAATTCAGTGCTTGTCCTACAGTGCCACACTAGGACTCTAGTCACAAATTACTGAATTCCAAATCCATCTCCATTAACATTAATTCAACACAGAAATTATCCTTGGATAGGCACAGGACACATCAGGATGATTGAAAAGCAATCCTTGCCCCTTAGGTACTTAAATCTAGGTAAAGAAAGATGAGGTAAGTACACAAATGAAGATCAAGTGAGGTGATTAAGGCTATGTATTTCTGTCCAAGTTGCATGGAAACAATCATTGCAAAGACTACTAGACCACTATAACCTCAGCCTCCACTCTGAGACCAGAAGAACTAGTCAGTGCCTGGCTATCAGTATCAACCAATCTGGGGAAAAAACAAAAAAAAACAAAAACCAGACTTACTGGTCAGATAGAGATTGGTGGAGCCCCTGAGACTGTGGTCCTTAGTCATCCTTCAGGACTGAAATTGAACTCACCACTATGACCCAATTTTCAGCCAAGCAAAAGAAAATTATGCAAGGTGAACAATGATAGCACTAGGGCAGTGTGCACTCCTTAGCATGATCAACAAGTTGAGCTTTTTAAAAGGCAGTATTTGTTCAAGGACACAGTTCTGAGAGTAGGAAGTGTTAGAGAAGAAGGAGGAATGGAAATGGGAAACAGGTTCAAGTCTATCCAGATGCATTTGGAAGAAAGTCCTGGCAATTTACTTCTGAAACATCAGCCATTGAAAACCCTATGGAACTCAGCGTTACTCTAACAAGCATGGGGTTCCCATGAGTCAGAATCAACTACTTAGCAATTGTTAAAAACTAGTACTAAGACTGCTTGGACTCAAATCCTCACTAGACCACTAACTAGTCCTGTGACCTTAAGTTTATCTTCTCAGAACCTTGGTTTTGTCAGCTGTAAAACAGGCAATAATAGTGCGGACCGTTTGGTTGGCGGCTAAGTGCTTCCACCATTGCAACACTGGGGAAACCAAAAAGGATTCAGTATCTATGGCAAGAAACTTCTACCAGTCTGAACCAAAAAATGGAAAACAACTCAAGATTCCAGAGGAAAAAATCCTCTAAAAGCTTCCCGTTCACCTTTTATAGCCTGATCTAAGATTGAAATATGACTAAGGTGTCATGTTTAAAGGACACACAGTTCTTCACAGGGATACAGCGGTCTCCTTGATAGGTATTGAGGATTGCAAAAAAAAAAAAAGTCTTCTATAAACTTGCGCCTAAACCTGCAGTTCTTGCTGTATGTTTCTTCTATCACATAAAAAAAAACAAAAAACAGAAAGCCCTATTAAAATGCAAAGTAACATCTTTCCTACCCAAATTTAATATTTCAACAAGAGTAATTTATTCAATTAACAATTAGCCAGTCACTAATGAGGCCCCACAGGACGGTTGAGTTTTGACTGGGAGCCTAGAGGAAGAAATACTCTAGAACCCAGGATGAGAGAGTGTGACCATGGAGGTGAGTGGGGGTTAGAGAGAGGAGGAGGGAGAGAACAAGGGCCTGGAGCTTGGGGGACTGGAAGCCACGTTAAAAAGTGTAAGTAGAAAGAGGCATGAAGAGGCTTAGAAATTCCAGTTGCCAATCCCAAAATTTTGTTGATAACTAGCCCTGCCCTGACCTGTTTAATGAAACCTATGTCTGCCACTCAAACTGGACAACCAGGGTCCTCTACTACCTGACTTAGTACTCCTTCCTTTTCACGCCTGCCAGGGAACCCTGCTCATTTATTTTCCCAAGAAAGAGAAAGATGAGGAGAGAGAGGGCAAGTGTAGTTTTAACCCCCCACCCCCCACCCCCATGGTTTCTGATGCTCTGAAGAAAGTAGATATTACCCTTTCCCTGGTTCTCAGAGAAGTCACTAAAGTCCAAAACTTCAGACTCCTCCCCAGTTCATAAGAAGAGTGTGGCAAGTTGATCTACACAGCTAGACAGAGTAAAAAACCAGGCACAGAACAAAGAAATAGCTTCATTTCTAATTAGAGGGTGGTTGGGATAACTCCAAAAATTCAATGAAAAGAGCTCCTCTCTGCTCCTTGGGTGGGGATAGAGTGCTACCGACCTCTTCCATGCTGCAGCAAACTCTTTTCCATCCCAGTCAATAGGTGGCTACATCCCTGTTCCCCTGGGAAGAAAAAAATACAAGTATTTTATTGGGGAAGAAAGAGCCAACTCAGACAGAAAGGAAGCCACTGAGTGATAGACGGGCAACTCATTGGATGTGACAGTACACATCCTTAAGTCCACCCAAGGAACCCTGGGGTCTCTGGGGACTGGCATCCCCACAAGACTGCTCTCTAATTGGCTCCCCACATTGCTGCTGCATGGGCACCATGACACACTTGCTGACTAATGAGTCACGGTCACCAGCACATGCTCACTAACAACTGCCATGGCTAATGAATCCCACGTGTGCTGCCAAGCCAAGAGGAAAGAGACTAGCTTGGCTTCTGCAGGTGACTCGACCGTCCCAGAAAAACTAAAAAAGGGTGATGACCCATTAATTCTGAGGAATGACACCTTTGAAGGGCAGTTACTAAAGCAGGCAGAATTTCCATTTGAAAAATCAGTGCCCTTCCATCAGCTGTGGGTCAATACCATGCTCCCAGCACAGAGGTCTTTGGAAGCTTTCACTCGAGATTTACTTTGATATCTCAGCAAGAGAAATGATATCTGCCTGTATTTGCTGATTAGATCTAACTGAATTCATTAAGATTCATATTTCAGTAGTGGGAAGTAGAAACGTTTAGGTAGGCAGAGTCTTAGGCAAAACGAATTTCAGAGGGAAGCTACAAGAATAAGTTGCTTTTCCTTGGTTTTTCTATGTAGGTTACCATGACACTTCCTCTGAACAAATTGCATATTTTAAATATACAAAAATACCACAGAAACTATTTGGAAAATGTCTGGAGGGAGCCGCCTACAAATAATACGCATGCATCTCACATTCTTTTATAGTTGGTTAAATTGGCTTCAAGCAGAACTTGTTTATTTGGTGTTTTACTGAGACCCACAACCATTATGTCTGAGACTTTCCATTCAGGGGATCTGAGGGAGTTGATTAAGTGGAAGGTGTTCCTGGTCACACCAGAGTTAAGGTGAGCTGTGAACGAATTGAGTTCTGATAGAAGTAGAGTCAGGAGAAGCACTGCTTTTCTTACCCATGGATGGAGTCAAGAATTTACAGACTGAAAATCACTCTCACCTCTGTCCCAAGTGAACTGATATCTAAACTAATTTCAATAGTTTCTACTGCTGTTAATGGCCATTGACTTGGCTCTGATTCATGATGACCTTACTTAGAACAGAATAAAATATTGCCCAGTCTTGCACCATTTTCATGATCAATGGATGGTATGTTTGAGTCCATTATTTTGGCTATTGTGGAATGCTTTCCAGGGGGCTCATCTCCCAACACTATATGGAACAGTATTCTGCTGTTTTCCATAAGATTTTTACTGGCTAATTTCCAGTAGTGGCACAGTAGTTACATGCTGTCCTGCCAAGGTATAAACTGCAAGATCAGCGGTTCATGATCACCAATTGTTCTTTGGAAACCTTATACAAGGTCACTATGGGTTGGAACCAACTAGACGGCACTTAACAACAGCAACACTTGAACTACACTGGCTTTTCAGAGCTGGATAACAAAAGAGGACAAGTGACGGTTTTGTACCTCCAGTCAAATATCCCCTGCCTTTGCGTTGTTATGAAAAATCAAGCAATTCTGAAGTATGACCAAGAAAATTCAACTCCTAGAGTCTCAGCTAGGGAAAATGTACCTCAGAGCACATCCCAACAAACATCCCCAAGTGCTTTACATATCCTGCCCTTTTCTCCACAGTGATTACATGGCAGGGGCTGCTGACCGGGAAGACTGCATATTCTAGAGAAAAATTAGTGTCTCATCATTTTGGAGAAGATACTTTTCTTGTCATATACCTCTCGCAAGCAGCTAGCTTTTGACTACCCAAACTAAGAGTAACCAGAGCTAGAATAACAATCTAAAACTCCCTAAGAAGCTGGCATTCTCACATTAACGTTGTCCCACAGGCATTATTTTTGCCACGACCATGCACTCCACTGTAAGGAGTTCTGGTAACATAGTGGTTATGAATCAGGCTGCGAACTGCAAGGTCAGCAGTACAAAACTACCAGCTGTTCCATTGGAGAAAGATGAGGCTTTCTGCTCCCGTAAAGATTTATAGCCTCGGAAACCCTGCACAGGGTTGCTATGAGTCGGAACCGACTACACGGCACATAACAACAACAACATGCACTCCACAGTATTATGACTGAGCTCACAGTTTTCTTTAAATGGACTCACTTGGGCTTTTGAGTTATTATTATTTTTTTTTAAGTAGCATGTCTTAGGAGAGCACAGTGTCTCTGTAGGATCAGCACTGAACTGCAAACCCCAAAGTCAACGGTTCAAGTCCACCAGTCCCTCCAAGGGAGAAAGATGAGGGGTTTTTTTGCTTCCAAAAGATTTTTGGACTTGGAAACCTAAACAGGATAGCTATGAGTCAGAACTGACATGACAGTTCTTAACAATAGCAGCAACATGTCTTAGAGAGTTAAAAGCATTCTAGTAGCAAAATAAGTTCATTTTTCCCTCACATACTCAGCAGGGCAGCAAGCTGAGAACTTTCTGACAATGTGATTTAACATTATCTAAATCTTTGTCTTCTTTCACCATACTTATTCAACCTGTATGTTGAACAGATAATCCTAGAAGCTGGGTTATATGCAGAAAAACATGGCATCAGGATTGGAGGAAGACTCATTAAAAACCTGCAATATGCAGATGATACAACCTTGCTTGCTGAAAGCAGCCAGAGTGCTCCTTGGCGGCCAAGATGGCCAAACTTAAGTCTCTCATACTTCGGACATACTGTCAGGAGGGACGAGTCGCTGGAGAAGGATATCATGTTTGGTAAGGTGGAGGGTCAGAGAAAAAGAGGAAGATCCCCAGTGAGATGGATTGGCAAAATGGCAGCATCAATGGG
>NW_006408571.1:9614371-9633985 GCF_000296735.1 Chrysochloris asiatica
GAGAATACTGAAAGTACCATGGCTGCCAAAAGAACAAAGAGAACTGTGTTGAAAGTACAGCCAGAGTGTTCCTTGGAGGCCAGGATAGCAAGACTTTGTGTCTCATATTTCAGACATATTGTCAAGAGGGACCAGTCACTGGAGAGGGATATTATGTTGGGTAAGGGGCAGGGTCAGAGAAAAATAGGGAGAACCCCCCCCAGAGAGATAGATTGACACAGTGGCAGCTACAATGGGCTTAAAAGTGGCAACAATTGTGAGATCAACTCAGGACTGGGCAGGGTTTCGTTCTGTTGTGCATACAGTTGCTATGAGTCAGTACCGACTAGATGGCACCTTATAACAACAACAAAAATCTTTGTCTATTGATCACCTAACATAATAGTACAACCTCATACTCTGGGGAGAGTCCAAGCTTCCTTCCGAACACCTCTCCACCACCCCACCCCCACCTTCCACACATACATCATCATTGAGGAGCTGTGATGCACAGAGGTGGTAACTGGAGCTTTGAATGAGTAAGTCAAAGGGGTGCCCTCTCCTCCAGTACCTTTCAGATCCCTTCTCTCTCCTTTTTCTCCCACACTTGGTCAGTTAGACCAGAGGATGGCTCCCATGTAGCAAGGCCTTTGGATCCCCACTCCACCCCCTACTGCTCACAAAATGTACCCCTGGCCCTTGTAAAACCAAATAACCCAAGGGAGTCCAGAGGTGATGTGAAGAGGACAGTTGTGGACAACGAGCTCTAGGCCTAAAAGAAAAGGATTCTGTTTTCCTTAGGGGTCTTTGGGGGCCTTCTTGTACCCAGAGCTTTAAGAGCCTGGATGGGCAAAGAGACCGAAGAGACCTCACCATGCCTTCAGCACTGTAAACCTTGAACTGTGAGACAAAGAAGTTCTGGCTCAGAAATAGTTCTGCTCAGTCAGCAATATCTGGATGTGGTTGTTTCCCTCCAACACAATCAGCCCTTAACTCTGTTAACAGGTGACAATATGGGGTGGCCCTAATCCTTTTGTTTTTGTTACCACTGCCCACTGACAAAGTCTCATTAGGAAGCTTTATAATCAAGAGGCAAAATTTGGGTAATCCAGATCAAAACAATTAGTCCCTGAATAACTGTGCTAATTATACAAGCCAATCATAACTTGACAGTAATGAAAAGCATGTTAGTTTCCATAAAGAAGATCATAAACTTATAGCAGTACTTGTCATTTTTTATTTTTATATTACAATTCTCTTTTAATGTCCCATAAAGATTTCACATATTAATAATTGTTACCATATGTCAGCACTTACTTTGTGCCAGGTACTCTGCTATGATTGTAATATGTATTATGTCATTAATCTTTATGTTGTTGCTATCAAGTTGGTTTTAAACTCATAGCAACCCTGTATAGGGTTTCCAAGGAGTGGCTGGTGAGCTTGAACAGCCGACCTTGAGGTTCAAATCAACCTTTCAGGCCATCGTGTTTACCTGCAGAGCCACATCAGTACGCCTTAAGCTTTATAGCAGCCCTAAGAGATAGATCAACCACTTGCCTGTCAGTTTGTCTTACTGTAGTGGTCTGCATGTTGCTGTGATGCTGGAAGATATGCCACCTGTATTTTAAATACCAACAGGGTTGCCCACAATGGACAGGTTTCAGTGACGTTTCCAGACTAAGACAGACTAGGAAGGAGAGGTGGACTATTTCTAAATAGTTAACCACTGAAAACCTTATGAATAGCAACAAAACATTGTCAGATATAATGCCGGAAGATGAAAACATTATGAATAACAGACACAGTGGCAGCAGGAATGGGCTCAAATGTAACAACAATTGTAAGGATGACTCAGCACTGGACAGTGAGTGTTTCATTATGTTGTGCAGAGTCACTAAAAATCGGAGTTAACTCCACGGTACTAAAAAAACAAAGACATAGAATCACCTCATTTTACGGATTTAGAAGCTGAGGCTAATGGAGGTTAAATAACTGGCCAAGGCCAGTTAAGAGAGAAGAGAGAAGTCATGGGGAGCAGAAATGGTGAGCTTAAATACCATTGTCTATATGGAGCAGATGATATATTCTCCTAAAATGGGAGGCCTTATTTTAAGCTATTATGGACCCAGAAGAGGATTGGAAAGTAGGCTTTTAATGGAATTCTAATCTTTTGCTACTTGAATCTTTTTCTTTTGGCTAAACAGCCTCCACTAATGGAGGGAAGTGGCTTGGAAAAGGGTATAGGTTTTTGAGCATTATGATTTTTTTCTAAAGAAACCCTGAAATAACCTGAACTCTAATGCATTGTAACAATCCAACTGAAAATATGCCAAATGATGGTTGGCTTTTGATTCCTTCCCCCCATGCTAGCCCAGCCTTTCTCCACTGGCAATGACTGCTTATAGTCACCCAGGGACTGCAGAGTCTCTTACCTAGTGAGGAGGTGTCAATGAGTGCTTGGAGGCCTCAGGTACTGGACATTGCTGATCCATGTCTTCTACATTTCTGTGATGAGCTGGGGGCGAGGGTGGGGAGGAGTATAGGACAATCACCCTAATACAGGGGGAACACTACACCCTGAACCAGCAGAACTACATTCCCCTCATTGAGATTCACTTAGGTGCCAATGCTCTTTTGCAAATAGCCCTGCACTGAATCCAAATAGAGCACACCTGGTGTGGCGCTGTGGGTTAATGTGCCAGACTGCAAAGCCATTTAAACTGCAAGGTCGGTGGTTCAAGCTCACCAGCTGCTCTTTGGAAACCCTATACAGGGTTGCTATGGGTCAGAACTGACACAATGACACTTAACAACAACATTATCCTTAAGCCCACGAGAAACATACAGATCACAACCAATTCAATGAAACAATGACCTTAAACA
The DNA here is from genome assembly GCF_000296735.1 of Chrysochloris asiatica. Classification (NCBI taxonomy): domain Eukaryota; kingdom Metazoa; phylum Chordata; class Mammalia; order Afrosoricida; family Chrysochloridae; genus Chrysochloris; species Chrysochloris asiatica. The sequence continues at coordinate 9,617,237 of NW_006408571.1, forward strand.
GACTGTCCCCAGGTTAAAAATCAGACCTGTTCCTAACTGTCACAAGTGCATATGGTTCTTATTTAGCATTACATGCAAGAAAGGGCTTGCAACCTTTTCAAGAATTTAAAAGTGAAAGTGGTTATGATGTAAAACTTGTTGCAAGTTCAATCATTTTAAAGTGAGGGCAAGTTTATATTATATAACATTAAAAGGCAAGTTCAAGTTGTCCATAAGTCAGATGTTCATAACCTGGGGACTTACTATGTCTCACAGTTTCCATCTCTTCTGTACAAAGTCCCAGTGAATGTGTCCCTGACCCCCAAGTCCCACCATGCCATCAAACTTCATGACTTCTCATCTGAGCAGTGTGATGTTTATGCCTCAGTAAATTCATTTGGATTTGACAAATGGAAAGTTTAAAAGATTTTAAAGAGTTTTGCTTTGTTTGTTTGCTCTTTAAGCCAGCAGGCTGAATTACCATGTAACTTGTCACAGCCACCAGTCCATTGGAATACTAGATAGTCTACCGTGTGCCAAGGAAGGTATCTAATCTTTACAAGTTGGCTCCATTCTTGAGGCAATGTTCACAGTGCCTCCAAATAGACAATATCAAGGCATTTTGGTGCCAAAAACTCCAGCAACCACTGGCCCTAGTGAATGAGAAAAGGCAGGGATTCAGAAGCGATAAGTCTATGAAGCAAGCTGTAAGGAAATCTAAGGTTAAAAATAAAAAACAAAACATGAACAGTTAACACAATTGATAGTGGAAAGTTTAGAGGTTCAAGTCCACCCAGAGGAAATTCAGAAAAAAAGGTCCTGCTGATCTACTTTTTTTAAAAATTGGTCATTAACAATTCAGTAGAGTGACACACCTGCCAGTTTTACTTAGACACCAGGTACCATTTACAGATAGCGCCTCACTTAATCCTCATAGCAACTTCAGGAAGAAAGCACTGTTGCCAAGCATCTTCATTTGATGGAATAGGAAAATGAAGCCCAAGGAGTTGAAATAATTTACACACTAATAGGTGTCAATCTGGCTTTGAACCTAAACTATATGGCATCAGACCCTGGCTTCATAATCCTCTCTAAGTAGAAGACAGGACTAAAGTGAAGGGGGAATGCAAAATGAGGTTTTCAATACATGTTTGATTTGGGATGGGAAGGTTTTGAGTATGTTTTTAGACTGAGAAAAAGATATCAGTAGACAAAGTCTGAAAACACAAAGAAGAAAAGAAAAACAATGGAACAAGGTCCCAGTGAAAGAAAGAGGGATCAGAAGCAATTCCTTATTTATTATTAAGTCCTCAATTCCCAGTGAATCCTATGTACCAGTCTCTGCCTGGTAGTGAGATTCAATAGTGAACTACAGAGACAGGATCCTGATCCCAGGAAACTTCCAATCTTAACTGTGTGAACAGAAAACAGTTTAATCTGTGAAGAATGAGAAAACAGACAAACACCAAAATGTAATGTGTGTGATGAAGGAAACAAAAGAGGATCTGGAAAAAAAAAAAAAAAAGAACATTGGAGGGGAGAAGCAGGCATCCAGAAAGGGGGGGAGGGGGGGGAATAGGAGGAAGGCATGAATGAAGGAACTAAAGAGAAATAAGCAAAATCAAGCTTTTAAAAAATACTGTTAAGATCTTAAAACTTTGCAAGCAGCCATCCAAGGCATAACAATTGGTGTTTTTTTCATTTGGAGCAACAGAGGAAGACAGAGACTAGGAAGAAATGGAATGTGTGGCTATTTGCCTTCTTTGTCATGAGACCAGAAGCCGTGGATGGTGCCTGGCTACCCTTACTGACCATTTTGATTAAAGATTCAATGGAAAACTCCTGGTTAAAAGAGAGGGGAGAGGCGTGGCTTGATGGCGGCTAGGGTAGAGAGGCAGTGAAGTTCCCTTTCAGCAATACCACGGAGTACCAGGCGAGGCGGGTTCAGGGCAGAGCTCTGGGATTCTGGACCATATATCTAAGAATATTTGGAAGATTTAAAGGCTTGTAGCTGGTGGAACTTGTAGCAGATATGGGAAATTGCTTACTTTTAATCTACAGGGACCCAGCCAACAACTTGGGTGAGACCAAACAACAAGTCCAAGCAGGGGAGCTTGGATGAGACTAAATGACAAGTCCACGCGGGGGAGCACATCCACCACAGAATAACTCCGCGGGAACCTCGGAGCAAAGGTGTACAATACACTTGGTCGGTTTTGCTTTCTTCTGATTTTCTTTTCTTTTTTTTTTGGTAAATGTTCATTGGCCACCCACTCTTTGTGCATCTCCATTCTGGTGACTAGAGTGGCTGCCTGAGTGAGAGGACACCCCACCACTCCACCCACCACTGGTAGGTTCTTCTGCAGCGCATGTGCACAAATACTCTCACCCCAAGAGCCAGTCCTGAACTGTTTTTGTTGTTGTTGTTCTTGTTGTTGCTGTTGTGTTAAAAGGGAAAAGGGCAGAACAAGTGACGTGGAGAGGAAAAGAGAGTTTAAAAACAAAACAGGCCAAAAATGAAATTAAATCCTGACGTATAGCATAACAACCAGCAGTGGCATTTTGAAATCTATCAGACGGCTTTGAAGGCAAGAAGCTGAAAGAAGACATTAAAGTCATACTCATATTAGGCTACAGATTTTTTTTTTTTTTTCCTACTTCTCTCCCTCCTCTCCCCTTTCTGCAATTATAGACTACAGTATTCAATCGAGTTTTTTGTTGTTGTTGTTGTTTGGTGGGTTTTTTTCCCCCTGTTTTTCTTGCTATTGCTGTTTTGCTGCTTTATGCTGCCCTTTTAATTCTGGGGGACTCTTTCTCTATCTATATTACCCAAGAAGAGACAACAACTGCTGCCATATAGTCAAGCTACAATCACATTCTATAAAACACCAAAATCCAGACAAGAACCAATACCAACTGCCATACACCAGGGAGGCAGACAACACCTGTGAAAGTTACTCTGAGTTGAGCAATATGAAGAGTGGAAAGGGAAGTTCACATCATGATCACATCTACCTGGAGGCAATCAGAAAGCATAAAAAGTACCAAAACACACAATTAAGTATTAAGGCTACAGATAAATACTAAATATGTCCAAGAAGCAAAATCAGATGACCATATCAGCACATGTCCAGACAAATGTCTTAGAGGTAGACCTGGACTACATTCTGGAAGGAGGGCAGGCCATGGAAATGCCCGAGAAGGAATTCAGAAAAATGATTATAAAATCTTTCAAAACACTTTACAATGGAGTTGAGAAAAATAAGAAAGAAGTCAGAAAAACACTACAAGAACAATCAAATAAGATAGACACAGCATTGGAAACAATTCAAAGCCTACAGGAAGAGGTCCAAACAATCAATAATAGAATATCAGAAATAGACAATACACTGAAAGGGCAAAGGAGTAAAATAGAAGAGATGGAAGCCAGAACTAGTGGGCTGGAAGACAAATCTCTCAATACCATTAAGATAGGTATTGAGAAAACAGAAAAAAGGATTTTTAAAAAATCTGAAGAAGGTCTAAGATTCATGTTGGACAACATGAAGAGGAATAATTTAAGAATTATCAGTATTCCAGAATAGGAAGAATCACACAAGTCCACAGAGGAAATAGTTGAAGAACTGTTGGAATAAAATTTCCCTAACATCCTGAAAAGTGAAAAGATAAACATTCAAGATGCTCAACGAACCCCAGGAAGGAGAGACCCCAAAAGAAAATCACCAAGACATATCATAATTAAGCTCTCCAAAATCAAAGATAAGGAGAGAATCCTGAAAGCAGCTACTGAAAAGAAAAGTGTTACATGCAAAGGCAAGCAAGTCAGATTAAGCTCGGATCTCTCAGCAGAAAACATGCAAGCAAGAAGGCAATGGGGAGGCTTATATGAACTCCTGAAAGAAAAAAACTGCTATTGGCCATTTTAAATCTGACAACCACATGGTTTACTGTGCCGGGAATGACAAATTGAAGAGGAATGGTGTTGCATTCATTGTCATAAAGAACATATCCAGATCAGTTATGAGGTACAATGTTGTCTGTGATAGGATAATATCCATGCACCTATAGGGAAGCCCAATTAATACCACTATTATTCAAATTTATGCACCAACCACTAAGCCAGTGAGGATGAAGCAGAAGAATTCTACCAGCTTCTTCAATCTGAAATTGATCAAACATGCAATCAAAATGTATTGATCATTACTGGTGATTGGTATGCAAAGGTTTGGAACAAAGAGGAAGTTGGAAAATATGGCCGTGGTGATAGAAATGATGCTGGAGATTGCATGACAGGAATTTGCAAAACCAATGATTTGTTCATTTCAAATACACTCTTTAGACAGTATAAGACACAATTATACACATGGACCTCACCAGAAGGAATACACAGAAATCAAATTGACTTCATCTGCGGAAAGAGACAATGGAAAAGCTCTATATCATCAGCCAAAACAAGGCCAGGGGCAGATTGTGTTGTGGAACAGACCATCAATTGCTCACATGCAAATTTAAACTGAAGCTGAAGAAAATAAAAACAAGTTCACTAGAACCAAAATATGACCTTTAATATATTCCACCTGAATTTAGATATTATCTGATGAACAGATTTGATACAGTAAACACTAAATCATATGTAAAGAAAGCAAAAAGTCTTTAAGAAGACAAGAAAGAAGGAAAAAAATCAAAACTGGTATCAGAAGAGACACTGAAACTTACTCTCTAGCATAGAGTAGCTAAAGCAAATAGAAGAAATGAGGAGGTACAAGAGCTGAACAGAAAATTTCAAAGGTCAGCTGGAGAAGACAAAGTCAAATATTACAACAAAATGTGCAAATATCTGGAGTCAGAAAACCAAAAGGAAGAACATATTCAGCATTTCTCAAGCTGAAGGAACTGAAGAAAAAATTCAAGACTCGACTTTTGTTATTGAAGGATTCTCTGGGCAAATTATTGAATGATGCAAAAAGCATCAAAAGAAGATGGAAAGAATACACAGAGTCGCTGTAACAAAAGGAAATGGTTGCTGTTCACCTGTTTCATGAGGTATCATATGATCAAGGAAGAAGTCCAAGGTGCACTGAAGGAATTGGCAAAGAACAAGGCTCCAGGAACTGATGGAAAAAAAATTGAAATCTTTCAAGAAAGTGAGGTGGCAATGTAGGCACTCACTCATCTCTGCCAAGAAATTTGGAAGACAACTATCTGGCCAACTGATTGGAAGAGATCCATATTTGTGCCCATTCCAAAGAGAAGTGACCCAACGGAATGTGGAAATCATCAGACAATCTCTTTGATATCCCATGCGAGTAAAGTTTTACTAAAGGTAGTACAGAAACAGCTACAATCATACATTGACAGAGAACTTCCAGAGGTTCAAGTCGGATTCAGAAGAGAATGTGGAACGAGGGATATCATGGTTGATGTCCGATGGATCTTGGCTAAAAGCAGAGAATAACAGAAAGATGTTTACCTGTGATTTACTGACTATGCAAAGGTTTTCTATTGTGTAGATCATGACAAGCTATGGATAACATTGCAAAGTGTGAGTATTCCTGAACACTCAATTGTGCTCATGAGGAATCTGTACCTGGACGAAGAGGCAGTTGTTTTGAACAGAACATGGGAACACTGAAAATTAAGAAAAGTGTGTGACAAGGTTGTGTTCTTTCACCATACTTATTCAACCTGTATGCTGAGCAAATATTCCAAGAAGCTGGGTTATATGAAGAAAAACATGGCATTAGGATTAGAGGAAGATTCATTAACAACCTGTGATATGCAGATGATACAACCTTGCTTGCTGAAAGTAAAGAGGACTTAAAATACTTACTGATGAAGATCAAAGAGCACAGCCTTCAGTATGGATTGCATCTCAATATAAAGAAAACAAAAATCCTCACCAATGGACCAATAAACAACATTCTTATCAACGGAGGAAAGATTGAAGTTGTCAAGGATTTCATTCTCTTGGATCAACTATCAACACTCATGGAAACAGCAGTCAAGAAATCAAACAACGTATTGCATGAGGCAAATCTGCAGCACGAGAACTTTTTAAAGTGTTGAAGAGCAAAGATGTCAGCTTGAGGATTAAGGTATGCCTGACCCAAGCCATGGTATTTTCAATAACCTTATATGCATGCAAAAGTTGGACAATGAATAAGGAAGACCTTAGAAGAATTGGTGCATTTGAGTTATGGTGTTGGAGAAGAATATTGAAAGTGCCATGGGCTGCCAAAAGAACAAACAGATCTGTGTTGGAAGCAGTGGAGCTGAAGTGCTTCTTGGAGGCCAAGATGGCCAAACTTTGTCTCTCATTCTTTGAACATATTGTCAGGAGGGACCAGTCGCTGGAGAAGGATATCATGTTTCATAATGTGGAGGGTCAGAGAAAATGAGGACGACCCTCAGCAAAATGGGTTGGCAAAGTGGCAACATCAATCGACTCAAATGTGGCAACGATAGTGAGGTTAGCCCAGGACTGGGCAGTGCTCGTTCTGTTGTACACAGGGTCAGTATGAGTCGGTATCAACTTGGTGGTACCTAACAACAACAATATGGGATCAAATTGACAACAGCAACTCAAAAGATAAGCTAGAAACCTTAGGCAGGTAGTGTATGTTAGCAGGGGAGGAACACTATGAAAAGGAGAGTAAGAACAGTTGTACACACTCAAAGAACGTTGTCAGCATCATTGTACATTTAGAATCTTTTGAGCTGGTATAAGTTTTGTTGTGTATAGTTTCAACAATAAAACAAATATAATTTTTTTTTTTTTAAATACCGATGGCTAGGTCATATCACAGAACAATCAAATCATAATTTATAGTGGAGGCATCCAGGTATGATTACTTTTTCTGCTCCCTGTACAACATGAAACTAGGAGACCTCGGGTGGTGTAAACAGTTAACACACTCAACAGTGGGATGGAAACTCCTGTTTTCCTACAAACATTTCCTAAAGACTGAGATAAGGAGTTTACCTTTTAGTCTAGACGCAATGGGAAGCATCTGGAAGCTTTCAAGCAGAGAAATGACATCAGCACATTTGTGTTTTTAACCAATCTACAGAACTAACTGGAAAAATAAATTAATTTTAGAGGTGGAAAGAGTCAATTCCTTTTCTAAACCAGGAAAGAAAGAAGTAAGTTTAAGGGTGAAAAAGTTCACTTCAAAGACCTCAATTTTCTCTAAGAATAGTCCCACCCATAATGACTTAAGGGTAAAAGTGATGAGACTGGAAGAAGAGATGTGAGTTCAAGAATAGTGTCCCAGGAAAGGGAAACACCTGGCAAAATTGAAGTGTTATGTAGGAGCTCCAGAAGATGCCGGAAATCAGCTCCTTAGGTGGAGACTTCATTAGGTTAGCTTATGTAAGCGTCTTCCCCAGGCAGAAGGACACTGAACACTGTTAGACGGCCTGAGTGGGTGAGCTGCAGAGATAGTGCAGAGAAAAAACCAGGTCGGGGATAGAGTTGAGAATCCTCAACAATAAACCATCATAGTGATTGGCCGAGAGTTCCAAGTTGTGTCAAAAACAAAGCCAAGAAAGCTGGTTAGACTGGAACTGCTGAGATACTGGAGACCTGAAGCAGCTGAAGACCAAACATTTAGTGAGAAGGAGAGGGAAACGTGAAGGGACGGGTATGGTGTGGGATTTCTTAAAAAGAGCCATTTCACGCTATAACAAGGCCCATGCTGTGGCCACAGGAGCAGCATCAGCAATGTCCACAGCGCTCTTCAGGGAGCTGTGCAAATGGACAGGCTTTTGTTTATGGCCCTTATTTAGATTCTGAATTAAAAGTGCTCTACAACCACCAAGTATTAGAGCATTATTGTTAAGGGATGCTGGGGAGATGGCTTCAGGTCACATACTTGTCAGAGTTCTGGCACCTTCCCTGAAGTACTTAAACCCTGAATACAAACAATTATGAGCCTATATTTTCCCAGTAGGTGCGTACATTTTATTTAAGAACAATTTTCACCATTATGCCATCAAGAAACTAAAATCACCCTCTCAATTTGAAGTGCCACTCAGTTAACTGACACCCAATCTTACAACCCCTGGTTATTCCTCAATCTTGGCTAAATTTCCTGTCACAATCTTGGCTGATCAAAGGCAAGATGATTATCCATGGATTTTAGTTCAGTTATCTGGAAGGCTGGCTGCGGGAGTCAGCTGAAAACCCAGGGTCTGCTTTTGAGAAGTGTGGAGAAATAGGAAGAGATTTCTCCAGCACCTATGACAGGCAGCTGAGAGAAGACTTAACAGCACTTGGAGGTCAGCGTTGACATCAAAGTCCATCTTCACACTTTCCAGTTTTAGTCAAAGCATCACCACTTGGGGGAAATGTGATGAAAAATTTATGTTTTAAGTTATTTCATGAAACAAAACTTTATTTATTTATTTACCAAAATAAGTCTTTAGCTCTTGTGAGATTTATATTAACTTAACTCAAAGAATTTGGTCATTGTCCTTGGTTCTTGAAAGAAGTCTAAACCCTTGGAATTTCCAAAGTAATTGAGGTGCCTTTATGATCTAGAGACCTCCAGACCACATCTGAGGATTTATGCTAATGAGGTGACACAGGTCAGGAGCTGGTCAAGCCAGGAAGACCACCTCATGACACCAGCTGACCTTAGGGAAGGTAGGCTGATTCATTCCATCATGTCTGTGTCATAGGGCCCCAATAAAGGCTTATGACAGGGAAACGTGGATCTATCATCCTGGTTGGTGATAGATATTGATCCAAGTAGGAAGGTAGCACATGCCTTTTGGGGACACGGCAGCTCCGACTTGAAAAACCTTCTTGACCTCACCCTATGTATCTATTCCTATTTTGCTTTTTCCTATAATAAAGCTACTATACAATAATAAGTATAGAGCTTTCCAGGCACTATGAGTCAGAAACAACTTGTCAGCACATAACAACAACCGTCACACTTCAAGACCTGAAGAAGTTAATATATTTTTTGTAGAGCACTGGCAATAATTAAATGAAACTGTGTTCATAAACTATTAAGCACAATCCTAGGCACCTTTGTAGCCCTCAATATATAAAAGCTACCTAGAAGGAATAGGATGATGACAGAAGAGTGAAGAGGCACGGCATGATATATTTTGGAGGAAAACGTGATGAATAAGCAATTTGCATATAAGGGAAATGCATAGGATGATTTAGTCAATGATGTTTATGAGAGACAGTAATACTATTGTCATAAAGTTTGAAATCTCTAACTGGTTTATGGATATAAATTATTTTTAATTTGGGACTATGGAGTTTAAAATGGCATTGAGATTTCAAAATGAAATTGTCTAACAGAAACACAGTCCTGGGGGTAAGAGTTTTAGAGATTTTTATTGTTGGTTTTATTAATGTATGCTGATTTACAACAACAACAACAACAAAAACTAACGAACTTCACATCAATATTTTCCAGCCTAGATACTTGTTCTGGTGAGAGACAGCTGCCTCTCCAATCCTCAGTCAACTGCCCTGTGGACTAAGGAAATAGTGTTTCAGCACCTTCTGCTTCAGCAGGCCAGTTTAATGACCATACCATGGACTGCTAGGGAAATGAACACATCTTTCTTAGAAGAAGTACAAATGGAATGCTTCTTAGAAGCCAGGATGGCAAGACTTCATCTCATGTATTTTGGACACGTTATCAGAAGGGACCAGTCCCTGGAGAAGAACACCAAGTAGAGGGTGAAAAAGAAGATTCTCAACAAAATAACTGATGTAGTAGCTATCACAACAGGCTCAAACATAACCAGGATTGTGAGGATGGTGCACTGCTTTGTTCTGTTGTACATAGCCAACAAGAGTCAGAACTAATGCAATGGCACCTAATCACAGCAACAAGAGCTTTCCATGAGTGAGTTCTATGAGTCATTCTAATCAATTGCCGAACCCAAGAGTGTAGTGGCAGAAGCGAGGGCACTAGGGATGCCTAAGCTATGACTGATATTCTGCAAGAGTCATTGTTGTTGTTATTGTTAAATGCCATTGAGTTGGTTCAGACTCACATCGACCTTACATAGGGTTTCCAAGGAGCAGCTGATGAGTTTGAACCACTGAGCTTGTAGTTCAAACAGGCCTTGCAGTTTAGGGCTTTATCCCACAGTGCCACGCCATAGTCTGCAGATGTAGGATAGAGGAAACCCCCAAATTTATAGCCAACAGATCAGAAATGAGGAGAGTCCTGGAGACCCCGAGTTTACAGTTGGTATTCTGAGGGGCAGTGGAAAAAGGCTTTTTGTTTTTCCACTCCCCTCCCCACCCCACCCCTTCCCCACTCGGGGTACTGGCATCTGAGGTCTTGGGCAGACTTGACAGTCTGGAGGATTATGTCCTTTGATTTGTAAGGTCTGCCCTGGTTCAGGGTGGTTAAGGTTGGAAGTGTTGCATGGACAGTAGAACAGAGGGAAACAGAATTGAATTGACTCTTAAAGTTTGGTGTGAGAAATGAGGTTTTGATGTTTCCATTCAGCTCCTTTAAAGCCTTCTAAAAGAGGTCCAAACTGTCAGCCTAGAGATCCAATTAAGAAAAGCATTTTCCTAAATAATAGCATAAAATCCATGACATTTCATATAAGACACAAGATCTCTGAATGTTCTTGAAAGCATGAAGATCTAGGACCATCTGACATACATCAGATAACCTGAGTACTTGCTATGTCCTTGAAAAGGAGCAAAGACTTTCCAGGTTGCCATAGACCTCCACCCAGCCTCTCCTTACCTGCCTGACCCCTATGCGCAGACTCACACTCTTGCAAGAAGAAATGACAATGCTGTCCTCTGTTCTAGACCTGCTAAGAACCTTCGATGTGCTAGGCAATACACTAGCAAATGCAGTAGCATCCCTCCTTACGGAGCCTGGGAGCTGGGGAGTCTTCATCTCGGCAGGATGGGGCTGCTGGCACCCTTTGACAGTACAGATTTAACTCTGCTTGTAGAAAATATTCCAGCTGTCTGCTCCTTTCACACACCCACTGATGAACAAAAGCACATTCAGAGTGGATGCTCAACTCGCTATAGAAACTGTGACATAAATTTCCTGGTGTTTGACATTGTATTATGGTACCTTGCTTTAGGATCCAGGCCAGACCACTGCCTAAAGAGGGTACGGGGGAGGAATCGTTTAGCATAATACAAGAGAATTTAAGAAAGCACCAGAATGTTCTTGGCATTCGTGATCCCATGGCATTTCTTCCTCTTTCTCTACAACCTGAATTCATTTCCAATATTGTGCCAATATCTGACTTTGTCTTGATTAGGCTCAACTGAAAACACAGTGAAACAATAGAGCAGGGATGACCCCCAGGGCTCAGAAGATTTATTTGTTTTGTTTAAATACTTGCTGTTGATTATTTGGCCAAGGTAAATATCTGCCTGCCTGTGTCCCTTGAGGGTACTATTTTAAGGAAAAGGTACTCTGAGGAACAGAAGAGCTTTTTCACTACTAAGCCTCCTCCTATTCCTCCTGCAGCTGAGAACTGGGGAAATAAATTTGGTAATGTTTTAATGGAAGCTGAAACAGCAATATATAACATATAAGCAAGACCTTTATCTTTTGCAGTAGAATTATTTTTCTTTGAATAAGAAAAACAGAAAGACCTTAGGCAACAAGGAATTTTATACAGTAAGACTGAACTAGAAGACCCCTGTTTTGAGAACTAATCAAAGATTTTTCCAAGAGGTATGGATATCAAAGCAGAGGAGCAGGATGTTCTGTGTTTCGCTAAGAGCACGACAGAACTCAAAAGTGACAATATATCATTGCTTTGTGACCAAGGAGTCCATCCTTTCTCCTTCCCTAACAGAGACCATGGAGTCCTGCTGTAGTGCTGTAGGATAAGCACTGGACTGCTAACTGCAAGGTCAGTGGTTCAAACCCACCAACTGCTCCTTAGAGACCCTATATAGGGCCGCTATGAATTGAAACGTATAGGGACACAAACTGAATGCCCTGAAATGACCACACCAAGATAATGTCAAAACATCTCCTACCCTTCCCCCTATCTAGGAGAGGGCAGACAGCCCCCCTCCTCCAGCTAGCTTGTTCTCCGGCTTTAGTTATGCAGAGTTAGGAAGGAGCCCACCGAGTCAGAACTGACTTAATGATTCTTAACAACAACAACCAATGCCCTCTTACACACTTTTTCCTCTGTAGGATAAGCACTAGACTGCTAACCACAAGGTCAGTGGTTTGACCCCCCAGCAGCTCCAAGGGAAAAAGATGAGACAGTCTGCTCCCACAAAGATTTACAGCCTGGGAAATCCTATACAGGGTTGTTGAGAGTTGGAACCAACTCCACAGCACTGAACAACAACAAACAAAATTGAGATGTGTGGTTGTTGTTGTTATTGTTGTTAAGTGTCATTGAGTCAGTTCAGACTCCTAACAACCCTCTGTACAATAGAACAAAACAGTCCTGCACCAACTGTTCCTGTTTGAGCCCTCTGTGACAGCCACTGTGTCAACCCATCTTGTTGAGGGTATTAATTTACATGAAATCAAATTCACCTATTTTAAGTGTATCATTACATGAATTTGGGTAACATATATAATCATGTAACCACATAGCCTCTTAAGATACCCAACAATTCTATCATCCTAAAAAAGGTCCTTGTATTCCCTTTGCTCCCCTTCCTGTACCCAAGCCTAGGCAACCATTTCTAGCAGGATAGTTTTGTTTTTGCTAGAGTGTCATCTCAAAGAAATCATACAGTGTGTAGTCTTTTGTGTTTGACCTTTTTACTTAACATGTTTTTTATATTCATCCATGTCATTGCATGTATTCATATTTCATTTCTTTTCATTCCTAATCGAAGGTTGGCAGTTCGAACCCACCTCGTGGCTCCATGGAAGAAAGCCCTGGTGATATACTCCCATAAAGATTTCAGCCTAAAGAAGCCTATAGGGGTGGGTGGAATGGAAGTAGGAAGCACAGGGAGGAAGTGGGATCATTGTTGCTGCATGGAGGGATTGCAATCATTGAGATGAAACAAAGTGTGTGATTTGTTGAATATAAAACTGATGATCTTGTCTGTAAACCACTCAATTCACAATAAAAAGTTTTAAAAACAAATCAAATAAAAATAAAAATTTTAAAAGCCTATGGGACAGTTCTACTCTGTCACATGGAGGCGATATGAGTTGAAATCAACTTGGCGGCACCTAACAACAGTTGTGAGGTTAGCACAGGACTGGACAGTGTTTCATTCTGTTGTGCACAGGATTGCTATGAGTTAGAGCCACCTGCCAGCACCTAACAACAACGGTAATAAATGTTTATTTCTCTCTCTTGCTTTCATCTCCAAGGAAAATTTTTTGGCAGAATGTTAACATTACCAAGATAGAGTTTAAATATTCATCCTTTTTTTAATACCTGTATAGGTAGGTAGGGTCAGGAGGTGGAATGAGAGAGGCTCTTCACACATCCTACCTTGTCTTACCTGAGTGAATCCCAGCTCAGATCTTCAGCTACACATTAAGCTTGTGTGGAAACTCAAAGGTCTTGCACACTGCCACTAGGTCCAAGGCCATGCTTGCTACTTTCCAAGCATGGAGAGTCCCATTGTCTTGGGCACCCCCAGATACCATCATGTCTGAAAATGTATAAAACTGTGGCACTCTTGAGTGAAGAAAGCAGATTATAACGTTTTAAGGACTGCAGATAGGGGCTTACCATCTTAAACTTTTATATGAACCTTTGTTTGAAGTTTGGAAATTTCACATAGGACAGAGTTACCCCAAAACGCTTCCAAGACTAGATCTTTGATAGCAAAAGTTACTACAAGATTGTGTGATCCAAACTGATGCAATAAATCTGTGTCCATGATGTAAACAATTGTAATTGCCTCTTGTAATCTATTAATCAATGCTTCTTATGTTCAGGTAGCATTGTGCTTTTGTTTTTGTCTTTCTGAAGTAGCATTATCCTCTCATACTCAGTTTCAAAACAAAGAACAGAAACAATTTGGGGGTAACTAGCACATGTGAGCCAATTTTTTATATCTTCATTTCACACTGAGAATAGGGAGTATCGGCCAAAGTTACTGAGGGGCACAAGAAATAATGAAATTATACATCGAAACATTGAATTAGTTGATTCTTTGGATTCCATAGGACCATTTAGTGCAATGTTATTGTTGTTGTTAAGTTCTGACTCATAGCAACCCTGTATAAAGTTTCCAAGAGCAGCTAGTGGGTTTGAACCACCAACCTTGAGTCTCAAACTGACCTTTAGGTGCAGCGCATTATCCTGCAGGTCCACACCAGGACTCCTTAGTGCAATGAAAGGGCTACTTATAAAATAACAGCCTAGTAGCTTAAAAGAATCAATGGGCTTTCAAATATAGGAAAAGTTCATGAAGATCAAGTTCTGGACTCATGTACCAAACTATGAACAAAACAAGCTTTTTGGTTCAAACCTAAATGATATGTCTTGGAAAAGGTGATCTTCTTTAGAGAAATGTGGCACAATCTTGGAAGCTTGAAACATTATTATCTGTAAGTGGTGCCCCAAAGTGGTGATAATGGATGTAAGGGTTCCTCAGGAAATGAAGCTAGAGAAGTTGGAGGGGAAAAGGTTGATACAGTGTGGTGAATAATATCAGACATTAACAAATCATAATGCTCATTGGTACAATGGCGTTCTGGTGGGACGCTATAAAATAAGCACTAACCACAAAGTCTCCGGTTCAAATCCACCAGCTGATCCTCAGAAGCCATATACAGGGTCACTAGGAGTCAGAACTAAGGAGCTCTGATAGCATAGTGGTTACGAATCGTGCTGCAAACCACAAGGTCAGCAGTTCAAAACTAACAGCTGTTCCACAGGAGAAAGATGATACATTCTGCTCCCGTAAAGATTTACAGCCTCAGAAACCCTGAACAGGGTCGCTATGAGTCGGAACCGACTCCATGGCACACAGCCACCAGCCATCACCATGAGTCAGAACTGATTGGAGGGCACTTAACAATAACAACAATTGGTACAATACAGAATGAGAATTTACAGGCTTAGACATTGACTTTGAGGGTATATGGCTGCTTTGTTCTGCTCAATAGAATGCCTGATTTGGGGGGAATGTTAACTGAAAGAATGATGCTGAATAATGTATTTAAGCTTTTTTGAGATGGTGGTTAAACTGGGTGGGGAGACACTCTCTGCTCTGCACACCCACTTCATTTCTGCCTGGATGCTGAAGGTGCTGCTTCCAGACCTCACTAGGCACACACACACATACATAGACACACGGTTGTCATGACAATTTAGACATGGTCTAAATAAAGTACACATTGTGACCATGTCTTAATGGAGACAGTAATTTAGATATTTTGGTAAAAACACTTCTGTTTTCACAGAAAACAGGAAAGGAGAACTTGTTTATCAACCCAACAGCAACAAAAGTTCATTTGTCTATGTCTGTCCTGCCTAACTAAGTGAATCCTGAAATCTTGGAATACTAAAATTAAAGCATTGGTACTTAGGGATCGATTCTTTTCCAAAAGACTTCTCCAAATGAGGTATGCCTGCCTCTTCTAGGCTCTAACCTACCAGCGGTCATAGATGGAGACCACAGTAAAATTAAGTCCACAATCTACCTAGCACAAGGCTCTGATTTTAGGGGGAAAAGGAGCCCTGGTGACACAGTGGCTAAAGCACTTTGCTGCCAACTTAAAGGTAGGTCATTTGAACCCATCAACAACTCTGTGGAAGAAAGATGTGGCACTCTGCTTCCGTAGAGATTATAGTTTTGGAAAATCCATGAAGTTCTATTCTGTCCTTTAGGGTCACTATGAGTAGAAATTGACTTAATGGCAGTGATTTTGGGTTTTTGGAAGGTCTACAAATGTTTTCAAGTTGAATTCTAGTTTAATTGTCTTTGAGTTAAAATTAATTTGTCAATTCTTATTAACAAAGATATGAGAAAAACCAACAGTTACCATTCTGTAGTCTGATGTGTATCTGATGCTGGGGACATGGTAGTGGTGGTGGTCATTGAGTACCATCAAGTAGGGTCCAACTCATAACCACCCTGTGTAGGGTTCTGAATCTGTTAGTCTTTATAGGAGCAGAAAGCCTCATCTTTCTCCCACGCAGCAGCTGGTAGATTCAAACTGCCGCCCTATTGGTTAGCTGTCCAATGCATAATACATTACGCTACCAGGGCTCCTGCAGATGTGGATATTTTTCCACAAAATTTTTTAAATCCCCTCATATATGGCAAGCATACAATTTTACATAACCAAATTACATAACAACAATAAAACAGGCAATATTAAAGGATAAGATTCCACATCACATCAGACCTTCACCGGAATACAAGATAATCAACACTTCCCTAAAGCAGAATCTTGATTACAATAGAATCCTAGACACCTAAGTGAGCCTTTTTTGATTGTTTGTTTTCAACTGTGAACAAATTTTACTTAAAATTTAGTCACAGGATTACTTTCTTCATTAGAAATCATTTTAAAATCCTTACTCACATTTCTGTGTAATGAGTTTACTCTTGGTGAATGATGGAAAATCCTTTATATCTGGGGATTACTGGAAGTCAACATCTAGCGTCCTATATTTATCCACTAACTGTGAGTTCTGTTCCACCATCTTTTTCTGGGAGCACATTTGAATCTAAACACCTATTCTCTGGTTCTGGACTAGAGACTCGGGGAAGAAAACCCCAACAGGAGATAAGAGTGAAATGCAAAACAAATATGGTTTGATTACATTACCATGGATGATACCCGCAGC
>NW_006408571.1:9634146-9637082 GCF_000296735.1 Chrysochloris asiatica
TGGATTCCAACTCATCATACCCCATAGAACAATGGATTCCAACTCATCATACCCCATAGAACAATGGATTCCAACTCATCATACCCCATAGAACACAGTGGAACTTCCCCACGGGATTTCCAGGGTTGCATCTTTATAGATGCAGACTGCCACATTTTTCTCCCGAGGTATAGGGCTTGTTCAAGAAGTCCACCACTTGATACAGGGTGCTGGGTTCTAGAAAGCTGAGCAAAGCCCATAATGTTGCTGGAAAGAGGCAGTGAGGTAGACAAAATTTCAATCCAGCAAAATAATTGGCAAGATCTTTTTCAGCAATAGAGCCTCCTTGTTCAGCACAATTTTTGGAAGCTATCAGAAATCTGAGCTGGGAAAGGGGCCAGTTAATTGTTTTAGAAAATATTCTTAGTTGTTTATGGTATGTTTTGCCGGGTTCGGTTTTGGTTTGCTTCGGCTTGTTTTAGACTGGGTTGGGATATTCAGAGCTAGAGCAGCCTGCTTGACGGGCGCTTCTCCTCTAACATCTGGACTGTTCCCCGCCTCTGTCCATCAAGTGAACTGATTTACATAACAAGAGATTTACGTAGGATTGAGACTGTTGTGCATAGCTGATTGAGAAAAGTCAAGGTTAATTTGTTTGCCAATTCTCCTGAGTTCTCCCCACATGGTGTGGCACTGTAGGATAAGCGCTAGACCACAAGGTCAGTTTGAAGCACAAGGTCAGATGTTTGAAGTCACCAGCCGCTCCTCGGAAACCCTATACAGGCAGGGTCGCTATGAGTCAGAACTGACGCGACAGCACTTAACAACCACAACCCACATTTTACATCTTTATTTCTGGTTGTTAGGGTGCTTTCAGGTCTTTAGATTAAGTTACTTTGCGTTCATAAGCAGCGCGGCTGGAAGCAGTTTCCTCGGCCTTGTACTTTCCTAGGAGAGGGTCTCCAACAGTGATTGCATTACTTTGGAGCTGTCTTTAAATTCTATGCCTCCGTTTCTCCATCTGCAAAACAGAAAAAGTCCCTTAAACCCCAGCTAGGGACTGAATTTAGAGCGTCTGCAGCAAACTGCTCTTGCGCAAATCATTTCAATGCTTCAACTTCACAGTTTACAACTTGGATTTATGGAGTTTTCTCTGAACTTTTAACACTTGCCCCTAGGCAAGTCGACCTCAATTCTGCCTCTCAACTCATGTGAATTTTTCTTTTCTTTTGTTATGGAAGGGAAAAACTATCCAGCCTATTTGCTTCAAATTTGAAAACACATACCCTGAGAAGGATAAGTATCTCTTTCTACAGCAATTTCCTTCTGTTTTGCTACACTGTGCTTTTTAGCTCTAAGGAATTGATTTGTATTTAAATCAATCAATCAATAAGGGGTGGGGGAAATTAACCAAATCAAATCAGCCTATTTTATTAACAGAATGCCTAGATAGCATGCTCACTACAACTTTCTTCAAAGCCTGCATCTTCTTCTTCACTTTCTGACACGGTTTAATTTCCACCTACTAGCAATCATACACAAATTCTATAATATTGTAATGTTCCATTCCTCTACCTTTTGAGATAAAATCCCAAATCCAATTATGTTAATTTACCTAAAAACCTGGTTACACTCAGGTTACTCTGAGCTTGTCTGTCTTCTTATATATAAGTCATCGACACGACACCTTGTTTCTCAGTAACATGTCTGTTTTCAGATATGAATTAAAACATTTAATTGTCATCAAGGAAAAGGACATGCAGGGCCCATCTGCATGTCTGCAGTATCATTTGTCACCAGAGGCACTCTCTCCGTTGTACTGTCATCCATACACAGTAAGTAGGGCACTCTGTATTGTTTGCCATAAAGGATTTGTACCAAACCATGCTTATTCCCTAATGGGCTCCCTTGGGCCCAGTGTTGAGATGGAATCAGGGTGCCGTCAGGGGCCAGGAAACAAGGGAGGTTTAATTGGTGGGGTGGAAGCTGTACCTGCAATCTGGTTGGCATGCGGCTTTACTGACCGAGCACCTGGGTCATGGAGATGGATGCCTCCTTACCTGGAGACACTATTATGGGAACCATCACTCCAGAGGAGGCAACAGCCCAGATCCTATCCTGCAGGGATTTGCAATTTAGTTGGTGTTAGCCCAGAGCTGGGGTGGGGAGAACGGAGGGTCTTTGCACTTTGGTGGGGCCTTTTTTTCCCAAGAGGAGGCTATTACCTTCTCAGCAGGGAAGTTTTTTCCTATACTCTAGATGGTTCTTGTAAAGGTTTTCTTGGCCCTCCTCTAGTGTTGGGCATTAAAACCTCAGCTTATTTAAGTCTTTACGTTGTAGAAGTAAACCACGATCTCCATTCTGTCTACAGGATAAAAACAATCAGAGTGATTTACTGGGCATATTTAGCGCTCATTTCGCTTGCAGAAAGCTTGGGACCCCCCTGGAGGGATAAAAGATGAATATTTATTGGAGTCTAATAATAGTGGAAAAGTCTAATTTTCTTCAGTAAAAGAAATAGGGGTGATATTTTTGTATTTCCCTCAGGAATTTGTCTCGATAGGCCACTTTGTTATATACATATTCATAATCTATCCTAGTAATAAGCTAAATACTTAAGAATGCAGCTTGATCTGACTATATTGCTATTTCTTATATTTGTTGAAATGAGGACTAAGCAATATAGTCAGCTTTTCAACTAATATTTATAGACAACGACATGTCCCAGGTACTGGACTAGATACAGGGGACCCAAAAGTGAATGAAATAAAGTACCCCCACTCAAATTTATCCTGCTAGATAAACAGAAATGTGTATAATTAATTATAACCCTGAGTGTATAATTGTTGTTGTTGTCAGGTGCCATCGAGTAGGAACCGACTCATAGCGACCCCATGCACAGCAGAAAGAAACAATGTCCGATCCTGGGCCAACCTCACTACCGTTGCCACACTTGA
>NW_006408571.1:9639811-9665068 GCF_000296735.1 Chrysochloris asiatica
ACTTCCGAATCGCTAGTCACTGAAAACTCTATGCATACCAGAGAAACATTGTCAGATATAGGACTGGAAGGTGGGAGGGCACTCAGAAAGCGATTGTGAGAAAAAATGCCTACTCAAAGTAGGGTTGGCCATAATGACACGAATAGAGTTAAGCTCGGGGGAGAAAAGCGCCCAGAACCTGCATTTGCTGATGGGCAACAACTTAAAATGAAGAGAAACAGCTGTAAACATCCATTGAAAATTGGAACATGGAATGTGTGTATAATAGTTGAATATAAAACCCTGACCTGCTGTGAGTTAAGAGTTTAAAGGATGACACAGCAAGTTTATAACACATTTCTACTTGAAAGAGAATACCTTTTCATTTCAGATAGATTTGGAAAGTTATTCATCCACCAAAAGAGAGTATCCCCTCCACATCTACAAAGGAGAGCAGGTAAATACTTGAAAGGCTGATGAAAATGAACCGCTCAGATTAACTTGGTTCTGCATTCTTGTGTCGCCTTTGAGAATACGATGATAATTATGGGTCTTCTCCCAGAAAATGCACATATACACAATCTTGCCCACAATTTCAGGGATTTATGAACCACTTGAATGCTATACTGGGCCATCTAAGTCACCAAATTCATATATTCAGTGAGTATACAAAAGAGCCAACAAAGGCATTCATCAATATTTAGGGATAATAATGCATTTAAGGGAATGCAACCAGAGAGGATCCATTGAAGGAGACTGAGATCATTAGAATGGAGTTGACTGAGTTTGGTCATCCAGGGCATGTCTCTGACTTATCAGTCTCTGACTTCTCAGTTGGGTCACTAAATTATCAGTGGAAATGCAACAAAATGGGAAAATTGCATTTACCAAAACTCCTCTCAGAGGGCTTACTACATATGATTGAAATGGCATATAGCGATAACCCGCTTGAGCGTGGGAGTAAGAGTCCTAAAGGGAAAAGGTAGTTTCCAAGCTGCCTTTTAAGGAAGGCAGATCAGATTCACTAATAACCTTTTGTTTTGCTGAATGGAGTTTGCAGGTTTGGACCAAAACTGAACAGCTTCTGGGTAGACTGAGAGGTTTTTCTGCTTTCCAACCAACTATGTATAGTTAGTGTTCAGCCCCGCCACACTATCATTGTCACCATCACTACCACCATCAACATTACTAACATCACTTTAGTTTCTAGTATAAACACTTAACATAGACTCACTCTATGATGTGGATATTATGATCCCCATGTTGCAGGTAAGAAAGAGTCAAAGAGCTGGGATTTAAACACAGAGAGTCTAAATCCTGAGCCCTCCTTCTTTGCTCCATTGTGACACTAACAACACTCAAATAAAATTGTTTGGGAAGAATGGAAATTTTTGATCTACCCAGGGTGTCCATATGCCTTGGTTTGAACCAATCTGTACTTCTTTGAGTCACAGAAATATGAGAAGATAAACAAAAGAGCAAAATGTCCTAGACAAAAAAGGAACATGGAGTCAACTTCTCAAAGTGTTTAGTGATGTCACTGAGGGCCAAGACTGAAAAGGAACCTTTGGCATAAGCCATGGCCTTTGTGAAGGCATTATCTGTAGAGACAGGAGGGGGGGAGCACATTGCAATGGGTTGAGGAATGAATGAAAAGTAAAGAGGAGTCACTGAGAATATATTGCTTTTTCAAAAAGGTCTTTGAACAACAGAAAAGAGAATAAATTTGCTTTTGGAATGCGGGAAAAAGTATATATATATTATAATCCTGTTTATTGTATTCGGGTAACTTTTGTTTATTTCCTGAAGTAAAGACTTTATGATCTCTCTCTTTTTCTTTGGTTACTTCCTGAAGTGAGTAAAGAATTTATGATTGTTCCTTTTTTTTTTTTTTTTAACTACTTCCTGGAGTAAAGAATTTATGACCACTCTCTTTCTTTTCCTGAAGTAGGAATGTGCGCCTTAAAAATTTGAACTAGCCAATCGAGTAAGGGAAAAGATCGTGTGGTCAAAACCCTAGTCAATGGGGTGAGACACAGCCTTGAGACTCGCATCAGGGATTAAAAACCCGAGTGGACTGCCCACTCGGTGTGCTCGCTGGCCTGTTCGTGTATGTACGGCTATGCGCACGCACCCTCTTGCAAGAGTAAATTTTACTTTGCCACGGTAATTTAGTCTCACTAAGTGTCTTTTACGCGACATCGGGATTCATTTCTAACAGGATGAACAACATCAACCCCACCCCGCTGCTGTCAAGTTGATTCCAACTCATAGAACCCTGTACAACAGAGTAGAACTGTCCCACATGGTTTCAAGGCTGAAGATTCTATGGACACATCTTTTCCCACAGAGAAGTTGATGGGTTCAAATTGCCAACCTTTTGATTAGCAGCCCAGTGCTTTAACCACTGTAGAACCAGGGCCTCTTGCTCTCCCATCTTTACAGGAAAACTAGCATTTGTGGAACTTCTTATAAACAGGCATAAGTTCCTGATAACAATTACCTCACTTATTTTTCACACCAACTTAGTATCAGTTGTTACCTAGTGCTGCCCCAACAAAAGATACTATAACTAAATCCCTTAAAGAACAGAAATTTATTTTCTACAGCGCATTAATTCAGAGTGTGGCTCTAAGGGGAGGCCCTTCTTTGTCTATTTCAATGTATAGTTGTTGTTAAGTGCCGTTGAGTCGGTCCCAATCCATAGCTACCCTGTATAGGATTTCCAAGGAGCAGCTGGTGAGCTAGAACTGCCAACCTTGTAGATCAAACCAACTTTTCAGTACAGCACATTAAAAACCCACAGCACCACACTGGGACTCACGGGATATCATGGGACTACTCAAATGAAGGAATCCGCATGGTGATATTGACTTGGACATTTATCTTCTTGAACTGGGAGAAAATGAATTTTTGTCCAGTAAAGTCAAGTACTGCCAGCAATCCTTATTGTTTTGGGCTTGTGGCTGCATCTGTCGTGTAGATCTATCTCTCTTCTTCTGGTGGCTTCCCCTTTTTGTGTCTCAGTGTCCACTGTGTTCTTTTTATAAGTCAAAAATCATTACGTTTAGCTCTCAACCTCAGTGACATCTTGTTAGAAGCCTCTGAGCCATAAGAGCCAAGTGGAGGAAGAAAAGAATGTGTAGGCTGAAGTGCAAAAGAAGAAAGATGAGACAGAGGTCCTAGTAAACGCTGGCGTGTGCACCCACGGAAGTCACAGCAGCAGAATATGGAATTCCAGAGGCCACAACACTGCTACAAGTTGACTATGTGCTACTATCTAGAACTTCTGGCTCAGTGAATCTAGAACTTCCATAGCCAACAGACAAATTCTGCAAACACCTGAGACTCACTTTGCTGTACCAATTCCATTCATTTTGATCCTTTGTCCTGGACCTATAAAATTTTGGTCTAGTTCTGTTCTCAGTTGTGGCTGAGTATAACATGTGTGCAATCAATCATCTCTTCTGTCTTAGCTGAAAAAAAAAGATTAAGTTCAGGCTGTAACATACACTAGTATGATCTCATTAACTAAAAGAAAAACTTATTTCCAAACAGGATCCTATTTATAGGTAAAGGGATTAAGATTTCAACACATTTTGATGGAACACAAGTCAATCCACAGTATTTTGTTAGGTTTATGTCTCTCATTTCACAAATGAAAATATAAAGGCTCAAAGAGATGAGACACACAGGCAATAAAGTGGTAGAAATAAAATTAGAACCCAGAACTGTCTGCATCCAAAGCTTTTGAGATTTCAGCTACCTGACGATAAAGAAGACTACCTATTCTTGTAAACAAAAGTGAAGGAACTAGGGCCAAAGGAGAGACTAAATGTCACGGAATAGAGGAAATTACTAATGGAGCAAAGTCCTTTAGGGTTTTTTCCTTCTGTTGGGTCTTTCTAATAGCTATAAACATGCTATCATACCTCCTAAATTTAATCAAGAGTCCTTTGCCTCTTACAGCTATAACCTCATTTTTCAACACAAAATGTCTCTGAAAAACTTCTTGAAATAGTTGCCCATACTTGCTGAGTCCACTTCCTCACCTCCCATTCTCTTCTGAACACACTCCAAAGCAGGCGCTACCTCCTACTCACTCCACCGAAACTGTTCTCATTAGCAGACTATGGGAACTTCCACAGTCCCATGGCCACTGTTTGACTTAAGAATCAACCCCATGTCACTGGACTAGCACAGCACTTAACACTGTTTTGATCACTCTTTACAGAAAGACCTGTCTTCCTGATACCACCTAATCTTAATTCTAGTGACGTCTTGCCCTCTTTGCTGACTTGTTCTTGACAACCTGGCCTCAACACTGAAGAACCACAGAGCTCAGTGTGCTGATCTTTTTCCTTTTCTGTCTTAGGTAGTTCATGCATTCTCATGGTTTAAATATACAATCTCTATACTAATGGCTCAGATTTATATTTCCAACCTGGAAGCTCTCCCCGAACTCCAGATTTGTATATCCAACTGTCTGTTTGACAACTTCACAGAAACCAGAACATTCCTTTTGAAACAGAAATCATATAATGTTATTCCTTGATTCAAACACTTCAAGTCCTTCTCACATCATTCAGAATAAAATCTACAACACTTTCTAAGGCATTCAAATGGGCTCCTATTTGGGAAGGTTAATGATTAGTGAAAGTGGGAAAAGTTGGTCACTTTCATACTCTAGAGCCTATAATTGGGGAGAAAGGATGGTGGACCAAGGTGAACCTTTAAAGTAAAGACAGAAGAAATTAAGAAGGAATGCAAAGAACATAGTAAAATTCAGAATGGCCACTATGATCATTGTTGTTAGGTGCTGCGGAATCAGTTCCAACTCATAGATACTCTACAACAGAACAAAACACTGTCTGGTCTTGCACCGTGTTTACAGTTGTTATGTTTGAGCCCGTTGTTGCTGCCACCGTGTCAATCCATCTCATTGGGGTAGGGGGTCTTCCTCTTTTTCGATGACCCAGCACTTTATGAAGTCCTTCTCCAAGGACTGGTCCCTCCTAGCAACATGTCCAAAGAATAAGAAAAATTCTTGCTATCCTCACTTCTAAGAAGCATTCCGGCTGTACTTCTTCCAACACAGATTTGTTTGTTCTTCTGGTACTTCATGATACTTTCAATATTCTTCTCCAACACCATACCTCAAATGCATCGATTCTTCTACTGTCTTCCTTATTTCTTGTCCAATTTTCACATGCATATGGGGCCATTGAAAATACCATGGCTTAGGTCATGGTATTTTAGCCCTCAAAGTAACAGTTTTATTCTTTAACATTTTAAAGAGGTCTTTTGCAGTAGATCTGTCATTATATTTCTTATTGCTATTTCCATGAGCACTGATTATGGATCCAAGCAAAATGAAGTTCTTGACAACTTTACTCTTTTCTCCATTTATCATGATGTTATTTATTGGTCCCATTGTGAAGATTTTCACTCCCTTTCCATTGAGGTGTAATCCATACTGAAGGCTGTAATATGTGATCTTCATCAGTATTTTGAGTCCTCTGTACTTCCAACAAATAAGGCTGTGTCATCTGTATATCGCAGGTTGTTAATGAGTTTTCTTCTAAGCCTTATGTCACGTTCTTCATATAATCCAATTTCTCAAATCATTTGCTCAGCATTAACTATGGTGGAAGGATTGTAGGACTAGATCATAAATGCTCCAAAATGGCCCCCCTAATGTCAACTCAAAGGAGTCCTGATGTGGTGCTAAGGGTTATGCACTGAACTACAAGGTCAGTTTGAACCACACTGTCAGCTAAGTTCACCAGTCACTCCTCAGAAACCCTATACAGGGTCACTATGAGTCAGAAATGACTCAATTGTGCTTAACAACAACAATGTCAACTCAAACCATGTCTCCTATCCGTTACCCCTGCTTCAACTCTCTCATGCTTTTGTTATACATATGCTAGGAAGGGGCAGACAGTGCCCTCCTCCAGCTCTGCAGACCAAAACTCTTTGTTCTCTAGGAAGGGACAGGCAGCCCTGCACCTAGTGGCTTTCCTACCTGTTATGTGTTCCACATACCACCTTTAACTGCCTGACGTGTGAAGCTTATTAATACCTCATAATATAAAACAGACTCCAGGCCACACCTCTGGAGTTGAAAATCTTGACTGACCTGTTGGCCACCACAGGAGACAACTGTCCATATCCAGGTTAGTAAGTTTCCCTGTCAGCAAGCCATCGCTTTTGTTTTCTTTTCTGCTATAAATTAATGTCTCTACGATTGATTCCTAGTTGTTTTTTCAGTCTCTCAGCAACTAAGTATGCAGAAAGCTTTTCCCTTCTGGGCCTAAACCCCAACAGATACAACTTTATGCACACTTTTCCTGATTTTAAACCACTCAATATCCCCTTGTTCCATTTGAACAACTGCCTCTTTTATCTATGCACAGATTTCTCCTGAGCACAATTAAGTGTTCTCAAATACTCATTCATTACAATGCTATCAATAATTTGTTATGATCCACACAGTCGAATGCATCTGCATAGTCAATAAATCACAAGTAACTTGTTTCTGGTATTCTTTGCTCTCAGCCAAGATCTATCTGACATCAGCAATGATATCCCTAGTTCTACGTCTTTTTCTGAATCCTGCTTGAATTTCTGGTAACTCCCTGTTGATGTACTGCTGCAACTGTTTTTAAATTATCTTCAGCAGAATTTTACTTGCATGTGACATTAATGATATTGTTCAATGATTTCTGCATCCCATTAGGGCACTTTTCCTTGGAATAGGCACAATTATGGATCTCTACCTATCAGTCGCTGGAAAAGTATATCATGTTTGGTAAGGTGGAGGGTCAGAGAAAAAGAGGAAGACCCCCAACGAAATGGATTGGCCAAGTGGCAGCATCGATGGAATCAAGCATGGCAACAGTAGTGAGGTTGGACCAGGATCCGGCAGTATTTCGTTCTGCTGTGCATAAGGTCACTATGAGTTAGTACTGACTCGATGGCACCTGATAACAACAACAACCAATCAGTTTAGGGAGCCCTTGTAGCATAGTGGATTGCATGCTGAACTTCTAAGGGCAAGGTCAATAGTTTGAGTCTACCAGTAGCTCCATGGAAGAAGGATGTGGCTTTCTGCTCCTATAACAGATTTGCAGCCTTCAAAACCCCATGAGTCAGAACCAACTTGGTGGCACGCAACCACCATGGCCACCACCAATTGGTTGGTCAGGTAGCTGTCTTTCAAATTTCTTGGCATTGATGAGTGAGCACCTCCAGTGCTGCATCCGTTTGTTAAAGGATTTCCGTTTGTATTCTGTCAATTCCTGGAGCCTTATTTTTCACCAATGCCTTCAGTGCAGCTTGGACTTCTCCCTTCATTGCTATCAGTTCTTGATCAGATGGTACCACTGGAAATCATGGCAATTAGGGCTAAATAAAAAGATTGCCAAACAACTATAGTCAAGGTGATGCAAGTACATCCAAATCAGTGGAATGAAACTGTACACGTGGATCTCAAAATAGATCTCAAAATATCTCAGTGGGTGGGAATCACTGGCATATAGGTGATAGTGAAAGATGGGAGCAGGAACTACATCAGAGAGGGTTTAGAAAGAGTTAAAAACAGGCCAAGGATTGTTGTTGCTGCTGTTGTTGTTAGGTGCCTTTGAGTCCGTTTTGATTGACAGCTACCCTCTATCTATTAGAAGGAAGCACTGCCTGGGTCTGCTCCATCCTCACAGTTATTATTATGTTTGAGCCCATTGTTACAGCCACTGTGTTAGTCTACCTCAGTGAGGGTCTTCTGCTTTTTTCTTGACCCTCTACTTTATCAAGCATGATGTCCTTTCCCAGGGATTGGTCCCTCCTGATCATATATCCAATGTACATGAGACAAAGCCTCACCATCCTCACGTCTAAGGAACAGTCCAGCTGTACTCCTTCCAAGACAGACATGTTTGCTCTTCTGACAGTCCACGGTAATTTCAGTATTCTTTGCCAGCACCATAATTTAAATGCATCAATCCTCTGGTCTTCCTTATTCACTGTTGCACTATCATGTACATATAGGGCAATTGGCAATACCACGACTTGGGTCAGGTGTATGTTTGTCTTCAGAGTGACATCTCTGCTCTTTAACACTCTTTAGCATCTTTGCTCTAGTCAAGGATAAACTCAAGGAACTGTCAACCAACATCCAAGATGTACATGGAGGAAGCCAGTTAATCAGTGCAAAGGTGAACCAGGAGAGTGAGAGTAAGGAAATCCAGGGAGGGGTCAGCAGTGTCAAATGCTTACTGTACAGAGGTCAAACAGAGGAACCAATTATTCCAACTGGATATTAACCAATTATGAGTTTGACAATTATCTTGTTACTAATAATATACAGAGTCTGTTGCCATTAAAACCATGTTTAACTTACTTGTTAGACTGTTAGTCCGCAGTTTTCCAAGCTGGCTGACATTAGAATTCACCAATGAACTTTTTAAAAATACCAATGCCTGAATCTTTCCCCCAGAGAATTATAGCAGAATGTATGAAAGTTAGAGCCCAGGCAAGAGTTTCTTCCTGAAGTCCTCAGGAGCTAATAATGCAGAGCCAAGACCGACAAGCACTATGCTAAAAGAAGCTGTGCTTACTACAACTCCACAGAAGGAGCTTCTATGTCTGGCAAATGCAGAGCAAGCTGTGCCTGTATATACTGGTCCTGTTTAACTGGTACAGGGACAGTCCTCAGTTATGATAGCAACCTGTGTCTGCACTGCTAACACTCACCTGTCAGTTTGCCATATTGTGGCGGCTTACATATTGCTGTGATTCTGAAAGCTAAGACGTGGGTATTTTAAATACCAAGGTTGCCCATGGTGGACAGGTTTCAGCTGAACTTCCAGACAAAGACAGACTAGGAAGAAGGAGACACAGATTACTTCGAATATTTAGTCACTTTTCAGTGAAAAGCAGTGGAACACTGTCAGCACCAGAATATTAACTACTTAAACATGATAAAGAGCAAAAGGATATTGTCAGATATAGCACTGGAAGACGAACCCCTCAGATTGGAAGCACTCAACTGGGGAAGAGCTTCCTCCTCAAAGAAGAGTTGAGCATGATGAGGAGAATGGAGTGAAGCCCTCAGGACCTTCATTTGCCAATGGGCCACAACTCAACATGAAGAGAAACAGCTGTAAACATCCATCATAAGTAAAGCTGAGTAACTTTGGCCTGGAGGATTGTTTGGAGGTGTCGCCAGGCACTTCATTGGGAAGTTGGGTTTGCTGACCCATGCAACTAGAATTGAGTACCTGCTGACTGAGGCTTACTGTAAAGTGGTGTGCCCTGTAGGCATTTATTTACCAGACGCCCTAAAAGAGCTTTGTAACATTGCTGGGGCAGGGCGGCCAGGCCAAGGGTTTGATTGCCAGAGAGAGGCCTGTTTGTGGGCAAAGCAGAGAAGAGGCTCTCTTGGATGGAAGAACTGTGCCCTAACCATTTCTGACCATGAATTGTACCCTGTTAACTTTCCTAATAAACCCCAGAACTGTGAGTACAGTGTCTGAGGGCTGTGTGGCCAATGCAATGAATTGTTGAACCCAGGTGAGAAGAGAGGAATGTGGGAAGAATGGTTTGATGCCACATTTTTTACACATTCCTTTAGTAATGGTCCCCAAATTTCTGTTTCCATTGGAGCCTCTGCCCCCAAGCTCCTGATACATAAGTCAATTGCCTACTGGATTATCTCTACTTAGAGGTAGATTCTGTAAAGGCAGAAAAATGTCATGAAGTTATTGCTTAAGGCAGCAGGTTACTCTTGTTCATTTTCCAAGAAATAGATGAATTTCTGGTTAGTAGATGCAATGGCGTTAGAGTCGGTACTCATCAAGTTCCCTGTCCTGCTCACGCCTTTACCTCAAGATACTCTAGAGGACAATGACAAAGGGTCTCAGACTTCCCTGTAATCAGTTTCTGAAGAAGTAGACACAGAGAATGCTCCACAGAGGAGAAAGAAATGAAGAAAAACAGAAATAACAGCATTAAAAATATTCAACAAAGAAGCATGTGCTCACCTTCTCCAGAACAAAATTAACATTTCACCCCTCTGACAGTTACTCTCACCTTCACTTACTTAGTCAGTTAACTAATATTTAGTGACCACCTACTATGTGCCCACTATGTTCCAAGTACTAGGAATATAGTGGTGGTGATGGTTATGAGCTAGGAATATAGCAGGGAGTAAAGCAAAGCTCCTGTTCTGAAGGAGTTTATAATTTAAAGGAGGGATACAAAAAGCAAATCACCACAGATATAATTCGTCCACTGGTGATAAGACAACAGAAGACTGTGAATATATTGTACCCATGGGCTGTGGACTTAAAGCCAGCCTGAGAAAGGAAGACACAAGGAAGGGAGTGAGGAGCATTTAGGTCAATGAACTGGACATCTCAGCCAAAAAAATGGATGGAGTTGGGAAACACAGGGGAATTCAGTAGAAAAATAGGAGATAAAGATCAAAGTGGAAAACGGTGACTCTGCGATTATAAATGGGGAGGGGGCTGAAAGAAATGACAGGCAGGTCTTAGACACAGTGTCTTCATGGGTATTGAAATCATCCAGAATGATAATGGAAGTAGTGCTGGAGAGAGAGAAACAGGAAGCTGAAGGCTGAATCTGTGTCCTCCCACCAGAGAACTGAGAGGGAGTCAAAGAGTGAGTTGGAGCCTTAAATAAGTCTCTGAATCTTTCTGGATCTCAGTTACCTCTTATGAATATGAAATGGCACAACTAAAGATGATTTCCAGTTAGCAGCTCTAGTTCTGAATGCCCACAAAAGGGCAAGCTGAGAGGGTTAATTCAACCCTGTGGAGGCTCTCTGACAGGTGTAATAAAGCAATTAGCAAGTGCCTCAATTTATTTGTTAAACATAGTTTAGAAATAAATTGTGAGTTAGGCTTCCCTTGATGATCTCTACTCAGTAACCCTTACTGAGTGCCTTAATTAACCACGAAGGAAAGAAAATTTAATTCAACCACCAACACCTGTGTCTCTTTTCATTCCTCCACATCATTCCCACCATTTAAGAGTTGACCATAGCTCCTTTCTGATCAAGTGTGACTTCTTTAAGCAGGCACTTAAGAAACTCTACTAAAGGCACACCCCACCCCTCCCATAGACTTCCAATCAGTCATTCCCAGTGCTCCCAGCACTGACTGATTCACTGGTAACAATGCTGGTAGGTTCTTCACTTGCCACTGCCCCCAACAACTCACTACTTCATGTAAACACACACTGCTCATCTTCTAGAGGACAGGGCCATATCAGACTAGCCCTGTCATGTATGGATACTGCCCAGTAAAGAAATAAGTTTGCTTGCCCACCCTCATCTCAGAGAATCCACTTTCAGATATGGATGACAAGGGTGGCTAACATAAAATAATCCCCATGAAGAGTGATAACCTTTCGTTTTGGTTTGGTTTTAGGTTCTATTGTGATTGCACTGAAATTGAAAGGTTGTTGCTAAAAATAAAATTTTATTAAGTTGTTAAGTGCCATCGAGTCAGTTCCAACTCATAGCGACCCTGTATAGGGTTTCCCAGGAGCGCCTGGTGAGGTTTGAACCACTGACCTTTTGGTTCAAACTGACCTTGTGGCCCAGTGCTTATCCTAAAGTTCCAGGATGGTAGATAATTGGGGA
This sequence comes from Chrysochloris asiatica, assembly GCF_000296735.1. Classification (NCBI taxonomy): domain Eukaryota; kingdom Metazoa; phylum Chordata; class Mammalia; order Afrosoricida; family Chrysochloridae; genus Chrysochloris; species Chrysochloris asiatica. Next base: position 9,651,459 of record NW_006408571.1, read on the forward strand.
AATGGAAATGATGTATGAACCATAAAGGTGTAGTTAGTTACCAGCATAAAATAAATTCTCCGTTACTGTCAAAATGTCACAATTTCTCTGATTTGAGAATTGAGGCAGATTTTGTCATATACTTTCATCTCTCCTTCTGCTCTTGTTTGTAATTTGTTGCATTTATTTAACAGTACCAAGATATATATATATATATATATATATTATATATATATTATAATAACTATAATATCCAGTTGTTCTAGTTGAAATTCCCACATCTCTTAATTTACCAGTTAAACATTCAGAGGCATGTGAAAATATTGGTCAAAGTAGACAATTCCCATTTAAACAGCATTCAGACGCTTGTGAAATATTGGCTAAAGTATATAATTCACATTTGTCTTATGACCTTATATTTTTGATAGTTTGGGCCGTATTGAAAATGCAATTTTTGTGGCTTACTGAGAGTCCTGGTATGGTGCTATGGGTTAATGCACTGGACTGCCAAGTGGGTTTGAACCGCAAGATTAGTGGTTCAAGATCACCAGATGCTCCTCAGAAACCCTATACAGGATCGCTATGGATCGGAGCTGACTTGACAGCACTTAACAACAACAACTGAAATTTATAAACTTGAGAGAAATTTTCTTACCCTAATAAAAGCTTAGGATGAAAAGAATTTACTTGAGAACTTACATCCGGGGGAACAGTTCCATCCTCACTTTCATCATGATTGGAATGTGGTCAAACGTAACAAATTCTAATGGGTCCCCATACTCCAGATGCAGCTGAAATAGTTTTAGTTCAGCTCGTCTTAACTCAATACACCTAGATTTGGGGAGTAGGAGAGGGACTCACCCTAATACCCAGAAGGCCCTAACAGTATGGGATTTGTGTTCAATGCTTTTCTAATCTAAAAGCACATGTTACTGAAAAGTACACCTTATTCTCTGTTAATCATAGAGGAACAAGCCAGATTCAGCATCATTCCCTGGCTATGGTAGAGCACACTGTCCACTGCTGAGCACATGAAGCAGTAGATGTTCTGAGGGTTCACTTGAAAACATGAGTAACAGACTCTTACCAAGACACGGTCACATCTTGTGGCAATATCCAACAAAATGATGGCATTGCGGCAAACAAGGATGCACAGAGCATGTTGATATGAAATTTTCTTATCCAGAAAAATTTTAAACTCACATGTATTTCTTTTCCTCTGTGAAATACAGAAGCACTGTTGGCAAAGACATGGGGGACATTGTTCCAGGTAAGCTTGGCTGTGCCAACTTTTGTGAATTCTATGAGACCACAACTACCCAGAAAAAAAATGAGGGAGCTATTGCTTCCAAATAAATCTGATATACTTGCATCTGTATCACAGTTGATAATAAATTTAAATGTCCATGTGGTTAAGTGCCATCGTGTCGGTTCTGACTCATAGGGTTTCCAAGGAGCAGATGGTGGATTTGAACTACTAACCTTGTGGTTCACAGTCCAGGGATGATCCTATAGCGCCACACAAGGAGTCCATAGATGACTATATTTACAGACTAAATGTAGTTTGTTATGATATTTGCATTGCTAATATCTACCAGGAGTCCTGGTGTGGCACTGCAGGATAAGCACTAGACTTTTAACTCAAGCTCATTGGCTCAAACTCACCAGCTGTTCCTCCGAAACACGATACAGGGTCGCTATGAGCAGCAGCAGCAATGTCCACCAGTCTTTGGATATCAACCTGAACTGGAGTCTCTGTTGTTATTTATTCCAGTAAAAAATAATGATAGAATTACTTTCCCCAATTCCTCATTTGCTGATTGATTTTCCTTGTAGTGTTATGTAATTATATGTAGGCAACCAAAAGGTTAAGGAACTTATAGGATAAGCACTGGACTGCTAACTACAAGGCCTGCTGGTCAACTCAAAAACTCTATGTAAAATAGTTCTGGGTCGACATGGACTCAATAATGTGGGTTTAGTTTTGTTTTGGCAACCAAAAGGTTGGCAGTTCTAACCCACCCAGTGACTCCACAGGAGAAAAGATCTGGTGATCTGCTCTCATATAAATTGTTGTTCTTGTTAAGTGCTGTCGAATCAGTTTCTGTTCATAGCAAACCTGAATAGGGTCTCCTTGGAGCAGCTGGTGGATTTGAACTGCCAACCTTGTGGTTCAAAGTCCAGTGCTGATCCTACAGCACCATACCAGGAGTCGTGTAGATTATAGCCTAAGAAACATGTGGGACAGTTCTACTCTGTCACATGGGGTCACTGTGAATCAATTTGATGACACACAACAGTATTTCCTACTAGTATTACTAAAGTTTCATTTTTCCATATTTAAAATTTAAAGGTATCGCAAATTAATTTTAGTTTAAAGTATGTGTTAGAAATATGTTACCTTTTACCAGGTGGTTAGACAGTTGTCCTGAGACCCTTTATTTGAACAATCCCTCCTTCCCTCATTTGTTTGAAATTCCATTTTTTACCAAATATTAAATTATCATACCTTTTTGGTCCATTACAGACTATTTATTCTAACATATTACAGATTTTTCTTTCTGTTCTGGCACTGGAGCACTGGTGGTTCTGTAGGATAAGCACTGGACTGCTAATGACAATACCAGCAGTTCAAATCCACCAGTCACTCCTCAGGGGAAAGATGAAACTTTCTGCTCCCATAAAGACTTACAGCCTCAAAAACCCTGTACAAGGTTATTGTGAGTCAGAACTGACTTGACGGCATCTAAAATCAACGTAACATCCTGACATTGGTATCGTACAAATTTTTTAACTTTTTATTGGAATGTGAAGGTTCCTGGGTGATTCAAATAGTTAACACTTATTAACCTAAATGTTGGTGGTTCAGACCCACCAAACAGTACTACAGAGAGACCTGACCATATGTTTCCATTAAGATTTGTTGTTGCTAAGTGCCCTCAAGTCATTTTGACTCACAGCAAAAACAGATCCCCAAGTCTTTCTCCCAAAGAGCCATTGTGTGGGTTTGAACCATCAAGCTTTCAGTAAGTAACCAAGAGCTTAACTGTTTGTGCCACTGGGACTTCTTCTATAAAGATTACAGCCAAGAAAACCTTTTAGGACAGTTCTATTCTGTAAGAGAAAGAAACATAACATCAGGCCCATGTATTTGGGGCAAATTTCTGGAATCCAACTTTCTTACGCTTTATTGAGTTGTACCTCGTGTGCCTCCTAAAGATGAAAGGGTTTCCAAAAGAAAAGTCTTGTCTAGAAGAGTAGATAATGGGATATGAGTCTGTCTACCTTAGCTCCACGCAGCTACCACCAAAGTGCCCATCAGGTGCTAGTGCCCACCCTGATCCAAGGCAGATCGCCAACCTAACACTGCTTTAGACTCTCCCTAGCTTGATGTTACTTACTCCCATGCGCCTGGCATAGGCAAGTGATGTTACACCTGGTGACACCCTATCACTCTGTTTATTTGTCTTCTCCATCAGACAAGACATCCTGAAAAGCAGGAGCTATTTGGTATTTATTTTTGTTAATTTTCAGGGCCCAGCACAGTGCTTGCTGGATAAACTAACTAGACCTAGCCAGTGCCCACTCCAGGATTTCTTGCTGTTGTCTGTAGCTATACCTATTATATACTAACCAAACTTTTCTGTCAGCATCTCTAGCCATGTCTCCACTGAGCACTAGTGGGTGGGCCTGGTTCAAAATCTGGTCCCCTTCTTTCCTTCCTCTCTGGGTACAATGGTCAAACCATTCCCATCCATGTCTCAACTTTTAACATCCCACATTCAGATGGCAGCAGATCCTTACAAATGTTATTGGGAAGAGCGTTTGGTTGTGGTATCTGGGTGTGGCAGGATAAGCACTGGGCTGTTAACTGCAAGGCTGGTAGTTCAAACCTACCACTGCTCCTTGGAAACCCAATCAAGGTTTCTATGAGTTGGAACTGACTCGACAAAACTTAGCAAAAACAACTAAGAATTTACAAGCATTTATAAGTCCTGGATAAGCATTTATAAGTCCAGTGCTGTAGGATAAGCACTGAACTGTTAACAAGGTCGGCAGTTCAAACCCTCCAGTTACTCCTCAGAAACCCTATACAAGGTCACTATGAGTCATAACCAACTCAATGGCACATAACAACATCTCCTCCTATTCAAATGCCTTGCTCTTACTGGAAAGCCCGGTTGAGAAGATTGCCATCCTTGAGTAGAATATCCTCCAGGTCCTGTGGGCAGCATCCCATCATCATAGCCAGAGTTGGCATGGTATCGTTGGCACAGTTTCCAACGATTCTGCAAATGTGTGGATTATTTGATACTCTGGGAAAATCAATGCAGACTAGAAAGGATTTATTTGGGACATGGTCCTCTAATTCCCAATTTAAAATTTGTCCTAGTTTTCCTGACCACTTAAAAAAAAAAAAAGCTATCTTCCTGGATTGGATGCTGTGCACAAAGAAAGCAAATCTTCCCCCTGTGATGCCGCGCCAATCAGACTGTTTAGGGAAGTATATCATCATCACAACTCTTTCTGGGACACTTTGCATCCAATATCTCTAATCTGCACACCACCACCAAGGGGTAGCTATGACCAGCCCCACTCTGAATGAGGAAACTGAGGCTCAGAGAGGGGAAATAACTAGACCATATATGACAGAACCAGATTCTGAACTGAATTTACCTAAATAAAAATGTATTCATATTTTCGTTTGTTTGTCTTTGTCTTTCTTACTGTGCCACAGTGCATTCCAATACTAAGTACAAACATGACAGGAAAAAAATTCATTTTATGAAAAGTTTCATTTTTCTCAAAACTGTTGTCGCTTTGGGAACAAAAGGCAGTTTTCACAAGCCAAGTAGCCAGACATTTCAGTCTTCCCACACCTGCTTCTCTTGTGTTTGTTTTTCTTTCAATTGAATCCCTCAGACTCCCACTTCAGGGGCAGAAGACGCTCTCCCTCCATCCCGGTGTGTGGCTGGATTTCAGCCTGGTGCTGACTGCTTCTGCACAGTCAGCACGGAGGCCAGCTGCTGCTTTGCATAAACCAAGAATTCACTTTCAGATTATCCCTGGGGAGTTTCCCATGCAGCGCATTTTTCTCCAATCAAAATTTCACCATCTTATCAGTTTAAAGATTGTTTCCAGAATCACCAACCCTTGGATTAGATCACAAATGACACATTCTCCAAGGATAAATCAGTAATGTTAGTTTGAAAAATTGATGCCAGTATCAAGTTGTTAAGTGTCGTCAAGTCAGTTCTGACTCATAGTGACCCTGTATAGGATTTCCAAGGAGCATCTGGTAGGTTTGAACTGCCGACCTTGCGGTTCACAATCCAGTGCTGAGCATACAGCACCACACCAGGAATAGGGAAGAATATATGTGTCTGTAGTACAGTCCAGCTAGAATTGCTGGGCACAGCAAATGTAAACAAATGTAAAAGGTTGGCAGTTCAAGTCCACACAGAGGTAGTTGTCTTAGAAGAAAACCCTGGAGATCTACTTCCAATAAATCAGACACTGGACAACAGTTCTACTCTGACACACATGAGGTGGCCATGAGGCAGAGTCCACTCTACAACAACTGGTTTTTATACAGTCTCAGGTGGTAGATGAGGGTCTTCTGCCTTTTCTCTACTTTCTCAAGAGTATTGGAGAGAATGCTTCTTGTTCCTCTTGTCCTCTAACCTGCTGACCACCAAGAGAGTGGCTCTTCTGATCGGTGAGAGGCTCACATACCCCACGCTAGTTACAAGTGGGCAGTGTCAGTGTATTAAAGGCCAGCAGTCACATGCAACCTCTTCCATTTCTACTCCCACTTATGAAGTACCTCTGGGCAGTTCCTTCTGGGTGAGGCAGGCCTGACATTTTCCTTTTTGTTTGACCTAACACTGGGTCGGTACAACAGGCCTTTAGTGACTTTATGTCTACTCTGTAGCCCAAGTTACTCACTCACTCTCTTGTAGGGCTGAGTGTGTGAGTCTGATAACAGGTTTGGGTGGAGGAAGCACATCATAAAAAAGAAGGCATTTATTATCCATTCCACTGCACTCTACTCAATTGGGTTCAGTAATTCATTGTAATGGATACACAGAACTCAGACACCATCTTCACAGGTATGGAATTTATTAGAGAAGTGAATCAGTTACTATTCAGGGTTGAAATGCTCAGGGGACAGTGCAACCATTCAGGACAGTCTTTCCTCAGCCATGCCCACAGACAGACATCTCTCTGCCTGGTCAACATTATAAGGCTCTTTTAAGGCTACTGATAAATTTCCACGGGACCACTCCACTGTGAGCCTCGACTTTAGCTTCATGGGTCTGCAAACATAGCATCCCACAATTAAGTGCCTGGAGGCACCCCATTCTGCAAACAAGCCTCCTGGCCAGTCACTCAGCTTTCCTTGTTCTGTGGACTGAGAAGGTCACCATTTTGTCTCATGTTCTGGCACTTGCTGCTTCTCTGCCACTCCTCTGATACCCCAACTTTCTGTCCCTGGGTCAAAGAGGTTCAATGTGCAGGGATCTCTGGGTCCAAAGGACACACCACATTCCCATAATTTCTATGATGGTAGTGAAATCCCCTCTCCTGCTTTTGAGATGGCTTTTTCTATATCTATGCTAGAGAGTCCCATTTTTATTATTATAATTGGTGGTTGTGGTGGTTATGTGCTGTGGAGTCGATTCCAACTCATAGCAACCCTGTACAGGGTTTCCAAGGCTGTAAGTCTTTACAGGAGCAGAAAGCCTCATCTTTCTTCCACAGAACAGCTGGTAGTTTCAAACTGCTGATCTTGAGATTGGCAGCCTGATTTGTAACCACTATGCTACCAGAGCTCCTTTATGATTACAATGAACTCTGCTAAAATCCATAACTGAATCATGTCATTCTATCAGTATCTCTCTCCCACCCATCTTACCCAGACCCATCAGGAAGAGAGTTGATTGGTGGGAGTTATAAAGAGTAAGGCTAGAAGAAACCTATTAAATAATTCACTCACGACACACACAAACAACTGCAAGCCAGAGTCCTGCTCTCCAGTCCAAGTTGACCAAAGTAGATTCTGGAGCCAGGAGCTTATGCTGAAAAGTGACACTTTCTTTTCTTGCTATTATTATATGTGTGTTCCCCAATGGTCAAACATAGACTGAAATGAAGTGTGGTAAAGTGAATTCTAACTCTTTTACCATGGTCTTTAATGAGTAATGGACTATGAGCTGGACTAGTAACCATAAGGACAGCAGCTCAGATCTACCAGTAGCTTTACAAGAGAAAGATAAGGCTTTCTGCTCCGATAAAGATTTACAGCCTCAGAAACTCTATACAGGTTGCTATCAGTTAGAACCAACTCGATGGCGTACAACCACCATTATCATTGTCTTTGTAACTACCACCAAATGATTGGGACCATACAGAGTGCATAGGACTATATGACAGGGATTGGTTAGTTTTGCCATCCTGCTAGGTTTAAAAGGGATCCTCTCAGAAGCAAGAACAGAGGATCTCAAAACCATCAAGAAAGGTAAACATGGAATCCTCTCAGAAGCAAGAACAGAGGATCTCAAAACCATCAAGAAAGGTGAACCATGCATAGAGCATATCCTTTAGATGACGAGGTCCGTTTGTGGGAAATTGGTGGTGGCTGCACAGTTAGCAGCATGGAGTGTCAAAGTTCAGGCTTCCTGGCCCACTGGAAGAGTAAAGTTGAGTTTTTTCAGGCAGGAGATTGACTTGCAGAATTGGGTGCCCTTTGGGCATTTATCAGCAAATCTAAAGGAGTTTGTAACATTTGCCTGAGTAAAGCAAGACAGTTGAGTGGCTGAAAAGACAAGGAACAGAGTGGTGCATGAGAAGATGAGAAGAGACACTCCTGATCAAAGAACTCTGTATTCTGAGTTGTTTCTTATCCTGAATTGCACCCTGTTAGCTTCCCTAATAAACTCAACATTTGTAAGTATTATCTGTGAGTTCTGTGTAACCATCGCTATGAATTCTTGAACCCAGCAGAGAAGTAGAGTGCTTTGGTAGGGATGATTGGTATAAAAATAGGGCAAAGAAGGTTGGATAATGGCAGCATGTTTGAACTCCACCTTATAAAAAGCAACCGTGGGCTGATGTGGAGTTTGAGTATCTTTCCCCCCGTGAAACTGAGGGAGATCAGACACAGCCCATACACCATTTTTGCAGAAGGGGTAAGTGGCAACCTGAACATCGGACAACTGAGAGTTCCTGAAAAACAGGCTCTGAAAAGTATTTGCTATCAACGTGAGAATGGCGACAAGTCCAGGGCATATACGGAAATCCTGACATTAGGATGAGATGCTTCAAATATTAAATATTAAAGACAATTTCTTTGGGGAATGATTTATAATCTACAAAATGCTTCTGCATACTCAACAATGCAATGATGCTTTGGTTTGCTGAGCATGGTAAGCCTCAGAGCCCTTTGCAAAGGTAAAGAATTAGATTTCAAACAGTACGTGGTTGCAAGATACTGCAGGCTACTTTATTACCTAGAAGACTAGCTTCAGTATCAGGACTATTGTGCACAAATGCAAACTGTAGCCCAAACCCAGTTCCTTCCTCTCCAAACCTAGATAAAGTGCTGCCAGCCCAGTGGTTCTCCACTCATTTTCTACCCTTTCTTATGTGGTTAAGAGGGAAACGAAGGCTGACATATTGCCAGAGGAGTCTTTTGCCATGAGAAAGGAGGAAAACAAGGCAGTTTGCCTACTCCCTTTCTCTCCTCCCTCACTTCAATATAAAACCAATCCATTGGGGAAGGAGTAAAGGCAGGGAGTTGAACCAAAGGTGAATCATTGAAGGGAATAGCAATTATTAGTTCTGTAATAAAGTTTCTGGCATAAGCAGCTTACAGAATTGGGCCTAGATATATAAAAAAATGATCACTGTTGCAACAGCATCAATTAGAACTTAGAGTGACCCTGTAGGACACAGTAGAATGACCAGAGAGTTTCCAAACACGTAATCCTGTCAGAAGCAGACTGCCACATCTTTCTCCCACAGAGTGGCTAGTGGATTAAAGCTGCAATTTGGCTGGCAATTGAGCACTTCACCACTGTGCCACCAGAGATCCTTAAAAAAATAATGACTGAAAGGAAAAAAAAGAAAATGAACTCTAGCAGTGCAACACCTAAACTCTCATCTGCTAACCAAACGGTTGGTGGCTCAACCCATCCACTGGCTCCTCAGGACAAAGGCCTGGTGACCTGTTTTTGTAAAATCTACAGTCTAGAAACCACTATGGAATAGTTCAACTGTGTCTCTTGGGATCACTATGAGACCAAACTCGACTCATCACCGCCTACCATCAACAATACAGTTTATTTGATTAGGTAATCACTGGCTCTCTGCAGGTCCATGGTGGACCTGACCACCCAGATGTCAGACGGGTAGGCCAGGACAAATTAACAATTGTAATTAATGCCGAATGCAATTAACCACACAATAGTGAGATATTCTTGGCCGATTTCATGAAGTTGGGAGACTATGAAGCTCCTGAGAGAAGAGAAACATAAAACTCCCAAATTCAGGTGTGCCTTTGTGTCAAATAAAAGTATTTGTTCATCAAGCCATTGTTGTCAATTAATAATTTAGTTGGCCCCACATATTTGGATTAACAGTTTTAACCAAAAGATATGGATGTGCCTGCAGACTTTTAATGTTTAAAAAATGCTCGTGGGGTGGTGATAAAAGTGTAGACTCCAGAGCAGAGTCCAAATTTTGTATACACTAACTGGCTGTTAACAAGCAGGTTGCTGAAACTCTCTGAATCTGTTTTAATTCTGCAAACTGGGAGCAATAATATATTATGAGATGATAAATTGTGGAAAGTAGAAATGATGGTTAGAAAGCACCCAAGTGGGTGCTATGTATTGTTATTAAAGAGCTGGCAGCTGAGACATGAGGATAATGGGTAGAAGTTAACAGTAAGACCCGCTGGAATTCAAGACAGGGTCGATTTGCTAGTTTGGAGCTAGTGATTGTTGTTGTTATGTGCTGTGGAGTCAGTTTCGACTCATAGCAACCCTGTACAGGGTTTCCGAGGCTATAAATCTTTACAGGAGCAGAAAACCTCATCTTTCTCCCAGGGAACAGCTGGTAGTTTCGAATTGTTGACCTTGCAGCTCGCAGCCCAATTCGAAACCACTACGCTACCAGAGCTCCTTTGGAGCTAGTGATAAGCCCACCATTTATCAGCTTGTTGAACTGTGGTGGCTTGTGTGTTGCTGTGATGCTAGAAGCTATGCTACTAGTATTTTAAATACAAGTAGGTCACCATGGTTTCAGACAGGTTTCAGCAGAGCCTTCAGACTAAGACAGATTACGAAGAAAAGACAGACCATTGCTGAATGGTTAGCCACTGAAAACCTTATGAACAGCAGGGGCGCATTGTATGATATAGTGCTGGAAGATTAGCTGGAAGGCACTCAAAATTGACTGGGGAAGAACTGACTCCTCAAAGCAGAGTTGACTTTAATGATACGGACGGAGCAAAGCTTTCGGGACCTTCATTTGCTGATGGGGCACAACTCAAAATGAGAACAGCTGCAAACATTAATAATCAGAATGTGGACTGTGTGAAGTATGAAGCTGGGAAAATTGGAAGTCATTAAAAATTAGATGGATTGCTTAAATATCAATATCCTAGGCACTGTTGTTGTTATTAAGTGCTGTCCATCAGTTCTGATTTATAGTGACCTATAGGGTTTCCAGGGAGCAGCTGGTGGATTTGAACTGCCAGCCTTGCAGTTCAAACCAACTTTGCAGTTCAGTGCTCATCTTACAGCACCATACCAGGACTCCATCTTAAGCATTAGTGAGCTGAAATGGACTGGTATTGGCCATTTTGAATCAGATAATCATATGGTTTACTATGCTGAGAATGGCAAATTGAAGAGGAATGGTGTCATGGTCATCAATGAGTGGTGAAATCACAGGGTAACATGAAAGAAAATTAATACATACATGTTATATCAAAATAAAAATACGGAAAATCAGAAAGATTTAGTGAGCATTAAAACAACAGAAACAAAAAATAAAAGAAAACCCACAAAATGGACTCAGCACAGAAAATGTTGTGGAGCAAAGAAACCAGCAGTTCCACAAAATGACAGCAATCAATTCATACCTATCAATTTGAGCAATAACTAATCTGCAAAAACCCTCACAACATGGATGAACCTGGAAGAAATTATGCTGAGCGAAATTCATCAATCACAAAAGAACAAATATTTCATGAGAACACTGTTATAAAAAGTTTAAAACTTTTCTTATTTTAAAAAAATTAAAATTCTATGATAATTACTGGGGAGGAGAGAAAGGGAGGGAAAATTCTAAAACAGATGTCACAAGAGACTGAAACTTGCTCTTGAACATAGAAAAGCTAAAGAAATGGGAAGAAATGATTAAGTAAAAGCACTGGACACAAAATTTCAAGGGGCAGATCGAGAAGACAAAATAAAATATGATAATGAAATATGTAAGTACCTGAAATTAGGAAACTAAAATGGAAGAACACATTCAGCATTTCTCACGTTCAAAGAACTGAAGAACAAATTCAAGCCTCAACTTGAAATACTGAAGGATTCTATGGGCAAAATATTGAACGACACAGGAAGCACCAAAAGAAGATGAAAGGAATACACCGAGGGTCTGCACCAATAAGAATTGGTCAGTATTCAACCATTTCACCAGGTAGCATGTGATGGAGAATGGGTGATATTGGAGGAAGAAGTTCAAGCTGCACTGAAGAAACTAGTGAAAAACAAGGCTCCAGGATTTGATGAAATACAAATTGAAATATTTCAACAAACCAATGCAGCTCTGGAGGCTCTCACTCAGCTATGCCAAAAAAATTTGGAAGGCCAAGTGATAAAATTTTGCTGAAGAGAATTCAAAGATGATTGCAGCAGTACATCAACAGGGAACTTCCAGAAATTCAAGGCAGATTGAGAAAAGAACATGAAACATGTACATCACTGCTGATGTCAGTTGAGTCTTGGCTGAAAGCAGGAAATACCACAAAGATGTTTACTTGCCCTTTATTGACTATGCTAAGCCAGTCAACTGTGTGAATCATAACAAACTATGGAAAATGTTGCAAAGAATAGGTATTGAAGTATATTTAATTGTCCTCATGAGAAACCTGTACATAGACCAAGAGGCAGTCATTCAAACAGAACAAGAGGACACTGAATGTTTTAAAATTGGAAATAGTATGTGCCATGGTTGTATCCTCTCACCATACTTATTCAATCTGTATGCTGAGCAAATAATCTGAGAAGTTAGACTATATAAAGAAGTATGTGGCATCAGGATTGCAAGAAGACTCATTAACAACTTGCAATATGCAGATGATACAAACTTGCTTACTGGATCAAAGACTACAGCCTTCAGTATGGATTACACTTCATTATAAAGAAAATCAAATTCTTCACAACTGGACCAATAAATAACATCATGATAAATGGAGAAAAGAATGACATTGTCAAAGTCTTCATTTTATTTGAATGCACAATCAACAGTCATGAAAACTTTGCTGTTAGTTGTTGTTAGGCGCCATTGAGTCGGTTCCAATTCATAGCAATCTTCGGCACAGCAGAACAAACCTGCTCCATCCTATGTCATCCTCACAATCATTGCTACACTAGAACCAATTGCTGCTGCCACGGTGTCAATCTGTCTCATTGGAGATCTTCCTCTTTTAGCTGACCCTCCACTTTACCTAGCATGATATCCTTCTCCAGGGACTGGTCCTTCCTGATTATGCAAGTCTGAAGTATGAGAGTCAAAGTTTCACCATCTTGGTTTCTAAGGAGGATTCTGGCTGTACTTCTCCCATGGTATTTTTAATATTCTTCACCAACACAATTCAAATGCATTGATTCTTCTAAGGTCTGCTTTATTCATTATCCAAATTTCATTTGTATATGGGTCCATTGAAAATATCATAACTCAGATTAGGCACATCTTAGTCCTTAAACTGATTATCTTTGATCTTTAACACTTTACAGAGGTCTTGTGCAGCAAATGTGCCTAATGGAATACATCATTGGATTTCTTGGCTGCTGATTCCATGAGTGTTAATTATAGATCCAAGCAAAACGAAGTCTTTGACAACTTCAATCACTTCTCCATTTATCATGATGTTATTTATTGGTCCATTTGTGAGCATTTTTATTTTCTTTACATTAAAGCATGATCCATATTGAAGACTGTAGTCCTTGATCTTCATCAGTAAGCATTTTTTAAGTCCTCTTCACTTACACCAAGCAAAATTACATCATTTGCATATGTCAAATTGTTAATAAATCTCCCTCCTATCCAGATGCCATGTTTTTCTTCATATAATCCATCTTCTCTGATTATCTGCTCAGCATACAGATTGAATAAATATAGTGAAAGGATACAACCATGGCACACACCTTTCCTGACCCTAAACCATTCAGTATCCCCTTGCTCTGTTCTAACAACTGCCTTTTGAGACATGTACACATTCTTCATGAGAACAATTAAGTTTTCTGGAATACCCATTCTTAGCAATATTATCTGAAGTTTGTCATCATTTTCACAATTGAAAGGCTTTGCATAGTCAACAAAACACAAAT
>NW_006408571.1:9674851-9686407 GCF_000296735.1 Chrysochloris asiatica
TTACAGTCCAGAAACAGAGGACCCTAGGACCACCAAGAGAGGAACGCACAAGCAGAATGTGGGACCTTATCCAGAGAAGCAATAGCGCCAGAGATGGAGGCAAGATGGGGCCATAGAGAGGGGGAGCAGCTGAGGCCTCTAGATTCATGGACTAAGAAGAGAAGGACTAAGAGCTGGTGGCCAGGAGCCGCCTTCAGAATGTGCCCTTTGGAAATGTAAATTATTATATATGCCTGAGTGGGTTTTATGAACATTGATGTGCATATAAAAAAAAAAATCTATCATGTGATCTCCAGCATCATATCTATCATGTTGTCAGAAAAGACCAGTCCCTAGAGATGGACATCATGCTTGATAAAGTGGAAGATCATTGAAAAAGAGGACAACCCCCAATGAGATGGATTGACATAGTAGCAGCAACAATGGGCTTAAACATACGAAAAATTTTGAAGATGGTGCAGGAACCAGCAATGGTTCATTCTGCTATGCATAGGATTGTTATGACTTAGAACCAATTAGATGGTATGGCACCTAAGAACAACAGCTGACCAGGTAACTCCACAGATAAACTGACACTCTGCGAAACCAACAAACTTGAAAACCAAAGTTATGGAGAAACACAGAATCCAGAACCAAAGCTTCTCAAACACTGGCTTGCTCCCTAAGCTTGAGACTCCGCAGGCCAGAATTCATATATGCAGCTTTCATCTGATAACAGCAAATAGTCATGATAAGCGCAGACTTCCGGACAGGGACCATTCCTCAAGGTTACACACACACACAAATTGACTCTGGCTCAAGATAATGCCATACATGTCAAAGTAGAACTTTGCTCCAGAGAGTTTTTGTTTGTTTGTTTTTTCTTTCTTTCTTTTGAGTTTTTATTGTGAATTGAGTGAAAGTTTACAGGGCAGATCATCAGTTTTACATTCAACAAATCATGTACTTTGCTTCATTACAATGATTATAATCCCCTCCATGTACCATTAATTAACAATATTTCTCTCTGCTCATTTTAGCTCTTTTTTTTTTTTAACACTCAAGCATATATAATAATTTAAACCACCAAAGGGCACATTCTGTAAGTCTGCCTCCTGACCACCAGTTCTCAGTCCCTATCATTCCATGAATCTAGAGTCCTCAGCTGCTCGCTCTCTCCATGTTGCCATTTCTGCCTCCATCTCTGATGTTGCTGCTTCTCTGGATAGGGTTCCGCATTCGGCTTGTGCTCTTCTTCCTTGATGGTACTAGGGTCCTCTGTTTCTGGACTGTAAGATTAACTACCCACCACACATCTGTCAGTTTGTCACACTGTGGTGGCTTGTGAGTTGCTGTGATTCTGGAAGCTATGCCACGGGTATTTTAAATACCAGCAGGCTCACCCATGGTAGACAGATTTCAGATGAGCTTCCAGACGAGCACAGACTAGGAAGAAGGAGTGATGAACTACTTCTGAATATTTAGTCACTGAAAACCTTATGAATAGCAGAGAAACTCTATTAGATATAGTGATGGAAAATTAGTCCCTCAGGTTGGAAGGCACTCAAAAGGTGACTGAGGAAGAGCTGCCTCCTCAAAGCAGAGTTGACTGTGATGACATGGAGTAAAGCTTGTGAGAGTAAAGCCCTCAGGGCCTTCATTTGCTGATGGGGCACAACTCAAAATGAAGAGAAACAGCTGTAAACATCCATTAATAATCAGAACATGAAAGAACATGCTCATCATTTCTCAAGCTGGGGGAAGTGAAGAAAAAATTCTAGCCTCAAGTTTCATTATTGAAGGATTCTCTGGGCAAATTATTGAATGATGCAGAAAGCATCCAAAGAAGATGGAAGGAATACACAGAGTCACTGTACCAAATGTAAATAGTTGATGTTCAACTGTTTCAAGAGTAGCATATGATCAAGAGCCAATGATACTGAAGGAAGAAGTCCAAGGTGCATTGAAGGAATTGACAAAGAACAGGCACCAGGAATTGATGAAATAAAAATTGAAATCTTTCAAGAAAGTGAGGTAGCACAGGAGGCACTCACTCATCTCTGCCAAGAAATTTGGAAGACAACTATCTGGCTGACTGATTGGAAGAGATCCATATTTGTGCCCATTCCAAAGAGTGGTGACGCAATGGAATGCAGAAATCATCAGACAATATCTTTGATATCCTATGTGAGTAAAGTTTTAATAAAAGCAATACAGAATTGGCTACAATCATAAATTGACAGAGAACTTCCTCAGGTTCAAGCCAGATTCAGAAGAGGCAATGGAACGAGGGATATCATTCTTGATGTCCAATGGATCTTGGCTAAAAGCAGAGAATATCAGAAAGATGTTTACCTGTACTTTATTGACTATGCAAAGGCTTTCAATTGTGTGGATCATGACAAGCTGTGGGCAACATTGCAAAATGTGATTATCCCTAAAATTGTGCTCATGAGGAATCTGTACAGAGACCAAGAGGCAGTTATTCAAACAGAACATGGGAACATATCTGACTTTCTCTGACTCCACAAGAAGGAAAGAGAATCAAACTCAAAATCAGGCCAGGGCTGATTCCTATGAAGCAAAGGTCAGATACCTTACAACCTTCTTTACTCTAGTCTGACACCAACTATGCCTCCTCAGCACTCTGCTTTACATCTGGGTTCAACAATCCATTGCAATGGTCACACAGAACTCATAACAATATTCAGGATTATGGAGTTTATTAGGGAAGTGAACAGGGTACAATTCAGGATCAGAAAAGCTCAGGACGCAGCAATTCTCCAATAAGGAACACCTCTTGTCTGGTGTACTGCAGATTTACTTCACTCTTGTCTTCAGCCTCTCAGCCATCTGATCCCTTGGCCTCTGTTCAGGCAAGTGTTTTAAAAGTTCTTTTAGCCAGGCTGTGAATGCCCAAAGGGCACATACTTCATCAGTCTCCAGCCTGTAGGCACTCAGCTTTACTCAGTCCAGGGTTCTAGAGCCCGAAGCTGCTCTGTCTCTCAGTTTCTGCTGCAGCTGCTCTTCTAGATAAGGCTCTCATGCCCCACTCATGCGCTTCCTTCTTGTTGGTCCTGGGGTCTCCCATTCCTGCTCCTGAGATGGCTCCTTTTAAACCTAGCTGGATGGCAAAACCAACCTATGTCAGCCTTAGAGTACTGTATACCTTATTTTCATGGTCCCACCCAATCACTTAGAGCCCTGGTGTGGTGCTGTGGGTTCATGTGCTGGACTGCATAGTCAGTTTGAACCACAAGGTCGGCAGTTCAAGCTTACCAATCACTCCTCGGAAACCCTATACAGGGTTGCTATGGGTCAGAACTGACTTGAAGGCACTTAACAACAACAACAACCCAATTATTTGGTGGAAATTATTAAGACATTGGATAGAAAAAACATACCAAGTAAATTCAAGGTACCACAGGAATAAATCACCATTTGTACTTTTGTTAAATCAAAAGAACACTAATGATCTAAATTCTTGCAGTCTCATGTGAAAACTGGGATAAAGATAGAGTTTAAATTGTGACCACCAATGAAAAAATTATATCTTCCTGTAAGTTGCTCCAAATATTTTTAAATCCTGACACTTTGCAGTATACAGAGCATTTTAATGAACATTAATCTCATTTGATCTTCCCAGAAAGATCAAATAAGTTTGATATTTTCATATTTTAATGCAGACAATACCAATATTTGCCTTCAAGTTTATCCACTGTTTTTCAGTTTATAAACTCTTTTCTAAAAATTTGTTTCACTTTTATTGTTTTTACAGTGGATTATTTAAACCATCTGAGTTGGAATCAACTTGTGACAACTAACAACAAAATATCTTAGGAAACTGAGTGTGGTACAACTGTCTTTGATTTTCCATACAGTTAATCTTTTGTTCCCACGTAATTGATTGAATAATCCTTCCTTCTTCAATGATATTTACGTTTTCGTGCAATATTTATTTCATGCATATCCATTTGCTCATTTCAGAATTATCTATGTATTCCATTCCAAATCTATACATCAAGTCTTTT
Source organism: Chrysochloris asiatica (assembly GCF_000296735.1). NCBI lineage: Eukaryota > Metazoa > Chordata > Mammalia > Afrosoricida > Chrysochloridae > Chrysochloris > Chrysochloris asiatica. The sequence continues at coordinate 9,678,862 of NW_006408571.1, forward strand.
TTTTTTTTTTTCAGTAACATTCTTAATTGCTTTAGTTTTCTTTTCATTTTTTTTAATTGAAAAGTAAAAGTATTTTGGTACTATTCTTTTTTTCCAAAAAAAAGTTCTGTACATTCTCATGTGTTAATATTTCCAAATGAAATTTAGAATCATTTTATCAGGCAGGCCCTGAGGTCTCTGAGAATGGGAACTGGAACTAGAGGAAACAATAACATATGTTCCCAGCTTCTTCAGGCAAGCAACGCTGCTCTTTCACATGCAGTGAAGCAAGAGTAGTCCATGAATCATTTTTCTCAAAACCTCCTTCATTGTTCTTTGATTTGTCAAGTTCTGTGTTTTCAGAAGCTTCTCTCATGTAAAGCAGGATTTAACAAAACCTGTTCTAGCTAAACCTGTTCTAGGCCTACTAGAAAGGGGATGTTTGGTTACGATCATCACAGGGGCTTTTTCAGAAATACTCAACCACTGCCTTAGAATCGATTCCAATTCATAGTGACCCTAGGACTGGGTAGAACTGCTCCATTGGGAAACTCAGAAATAGTGCTATTTACTACAATGCCTGTGGCCTCAAAATTAAATAGAAATCTAAGAGGGGGGTGGAATTTGTCAGAGTTCTACCTTTTATTTGAATTGCTTCACTATAAAAAACCCAACTATTCAGTGGGTCTGGGGGCTTAGAATCATGGTTTTGGGGAACACCAAAGTTAACTGGCAAAACAACGACAATAATCTATATCCTACTTGGGTAATTAGCTACTGGGGTCTTAAACACTCATGAGCAGTGATCTAAAATGCAACTATTAATCTTTCCCTGTCTGGAGGAAAGAAGAGTGAGGGTAAATGAAGCTACTTGGACATAATTACTCCAGTGGGCTAATGGGGTCATGTGAACATCAGTCTTAATGACCCTGAGACCAGAAGAACTAGATGGTGCCCAGCTCCCACTACCAACTGCTCTGAAAGAGATCACTTTAGAAAGTCCTGGATAAAGTAGGAGAAAAATGTGGAACAAAACTCAAAATTATGAAAAAAAGACCATGCTTACTGGTTGGATAGAGACTGGGGAACCGCTGAGACTATGTCACTCTTCAGATCTAGAAGTGAATTCACTCCCATTGGCTCAATTTTAAGCCAAGCAATAGGTAAATACATAGGAGGGGAAACACTAGTAATGTATACACACCAGAGTGTGGTCAACCATCCAAGACATAAAGGGTAGCAAAAGCATAAAGTTCAGAAGGGTTAGGAAAGAAAAAGGACTAGAAGCAGGAAACTAAGGGAGGAAATGGGATAAGTGATATTACATTGTGGGGTAAATGAAGATACTTGGACATAATTTGATTTTCATAATGAAATAAAGGAAATAAAATATGTATGAATTGTTGAATAGAAAAATAATCTGTTCTGTAAACTTTTACCCAATTTAAAATAAAAAGTTTTAAAAAACAAAACAATTGTCTTGTCTTCAGGTAAATCGAGACATAGACTTCCTTCATAATCATCTTTGGAATATTGGCCAAATCAAACAGTCTGTCTCCGTGGCAGATTGAAATCATACCAAAAACTGTCCATTTGAGTTGTGAGTATTCATCCTTTTCTTAGTTTTTAGATACTTTCTTCAGAAGCTAGGTAAAGATGCACCAGGGATGACCTGTATTGTTGTTGTTGGGTCGGTTCTGACGCATAGCATACCTATGCACAATAGAATGAAATATTGCCTGGTCCTGCAGCATCTTCATGATTGTTTAGCTTGAGTCCATTGCTGCTGCCACCATGCCCAATCCGTCTCATTGGGGGTCTTCCTCTTTTTCAATAACACTCTACTTTACTAAAAATGATGTCCTTCTCCAGGGACTGGTCCCTCATGAAAATTTGTGCAAAATATGAAAGATGAAGTCTAGCCATCCTGTATTTTAAAAGCATTCAAGCTGAAATTCTTTCTCCCAACACAAATTTGTTTGTTCTTCTGGAACTTCATGGTACTTTTAATATTCTTCTCCTATACAACTCAACGGCATCAATTCTAATAAGGTCTGTCTTATTCATTGTCCAACTTACACATGCATATGAAGTTACTGAAAATACCATGGCTTGGGTCAGACTCACTTTAGTTCTCAAAAATGGTATCTTTGCTCTTGAACACTTTAAAGAGGTCTTTTGCAGCAGATCTGCCTAATGCAATACGTCTTTTGATTTCTTGACTGCTGCTTCCCTGAGTGTTGATTGTGGATTCAAACAAAATGAAGCCTTTGACAACTTCAATCTTTTCTCCATTTATCATGATGTTATTAAATAGATACCACTTAAAGCAGAGGTCTGCTGCACAAGACCTTTTAGAGTGCTCAAGAACAAAGATGTCAGTTTGAGGATTAAGGTCCTGACTTAACTGATGGTATTTCAATAAGTTCATATGTTTGTGAAAGTTGCACAGTGAGTAAGAAAGACTGTAGAAGAATTGATGCATGTGAGTTATGGTGTTGGAGAATAGTATTAAAAATAGCATGAAGGGTGAATAATTGTCACCAGGACTGATTGTGAGGACTGGCAATGTCAAGGTGGACATTTTATAGCAAGGAGGAGAGTGATTAACCTTTCAGTCTAGGAGTGGAGGGCCCTGGGACCATCAGTGGAGGAGTGGAGAGCAGGACCCCACCCAGAGGAGCAGTGAGGCCTGAGACTGAGACAGAGAGGATGATGTGAAGAGATGGAGTGGCTGGGGACTAGGGTTCCAGAGAGGGAGAGGGGCTGTGTGCTGAGGACCATGAGGGGAGGGTGGGCAGGATTGCAGGGTATACCCTTTGGTTGGGTGATGATGCATGGACGGGATGGTAACTATGGCAATGAGACGATGGATGATGGAATGAATGTAAAACTAATGTTCCCCCATGTAGACTATCACACAATACACAATAAAACATTTTTTAAAAAAATAACATGGACTGCTAGAAGAACACACATGTGTTGGAAGAAGTTCAGCCAGAATGTTCCTTAGAAGCCAGGAGGGCGAGACATCGTCTCATACTTCGGACACATTATAAGGAGGGGCCAGTCCCTGGAAAAGAACATCATAGTAGGTAATATGAAGGGTCAACGAAAAAAAAGAAGACCCCCAACAAGATGTATTGGCACAGTGGCAGCAGCAGTGGGCTCAAACTTAATAAAGATCATGGCAAAGGACCAGACAATGCTTCATTCTGTTGTTCATAAGATCACAATGAGTCAGAATCGACTCAACTGCACCTGGCAACAACAATGCTTAAACCAAAAGTCTCTTTGTGGATATTTTGATGGAAAATTGGAAGTAAGCACATTGGGTATTGGTCATCTGCTACCGTGTGACCCAGAAATCAGACAAATTTCTATGTTATATACACACTATTTTTAACCACTTTGGGAAAAGTTTAATTTAATAGCAAAGGAATGAGCTTAGAATCTAATAGACTGAGAGCCCTGAGAACATTTATTTAATGCATTCTGCCCCAGTTTTCTGGTATATGGTGTTAGGAAAATAAAGCTTACCTTGTAGAATTCAAGGATTAGAAATAATGTATATGAAGTGTCTTGCACAATATAAGAAAAATTGTTTTAATCATTGCCATCACATCTATTCCAAATCATAGCAACTTTATAGGATGGAGGAGAATGCCTCCATAGGGCTCCAAGGCTGCAGTCTTTATGGAAGTAAATGACCACATCTTTATCCCTTGGGGCAGCTAGTTCAAACCATCTGTCTTTTGGTTAGCAGCCAAGCACATTAGCCACTGCAACACCAAGTCTCCTTTTCCCTTGCACAATATTTGATATAAAGTTTGTGTCTAATAAATCCTGCAATATGCAGAATATACAACCTTGCTTGCTAAAAATACTTACTGATGAAGATCAATGATTGCATTTCAATCTAAAGGAAACAAAAATCTTCACCACTGGACCAATAAACAACATTCTTATCAATGGAGAAAAGATTGAAGTTGTCAAGGACTTCATTCTTCTTGGAAAAACCATCAACACTCATGGAAACAGCAGACAAGAAATCAAATTACATATTGCATTAGGCAAATCTGCTGTACAAGACCTTCTTAAAGTGTTGAAAACCAAAGATGTCATTTTGAGGACTAAGGTGCACCTGATCCAAGCCATGGTATTTTCAATAACCTTATATGCATGCAAAAGTTGGACAGTGAATAAGGAAGACCGTAGAAGAATTGATGCTTTTGAGTTATGATGTTGGAGGAGAATATTGAAAGTGCCATGGGCTGCCAAAATCTGTGTTAGAAGAAGTGCAACCAGAGTGCTCCTTGGAGGCCAGGATGGCCAACCTTCGTCTCTCGTACTTTGTACATATTGTCAAATGTCCAGGGACCAGTCTCTGGGGAAGGATATCATGTTTGGTAAGGTGGAGGGTCAAAGAAAAAGAGGAAGACCTCCCCCCCCACCCCCAGTAAGACGGATTGGCAAAGTGGCAGCTTCAATGGTCTCAAGCGTGGCAACAATTGTGAGGTAGGCCCAGGACCGGGCAGTGTTTCGTTCTGTTGAGCATAGGGTCGCTATGAATCAGTACTGACTCAATGGCACCTAACAACAACAATAAATCCTAGGTTGTAATGCAATTGTATGAATAGTCCACATTTCCTTATTGTTGTGTCTAAGAGCTCCCCCAGATAAAGTAAGGTATCAGTTACAATGGGTGATTTTCTGAGTCTACAGGGTTTCTACCTAGAAAACCAAGTTCTTGCTTCTGACTTGATAGGTGTCCCAGGGAGCCCACTGACTGCAGCTCAAGTTTTGCAGGGTGATAGGAACATGCCCCCTCTGTGCACTGAGCACACACTTGGAAGCCAGCCCACTAGATCCCAGTCTGGGAGAAGTTCTGCTTCCTAGAAGATCAAAAAGCAACTGTGCAAGTGCTACCCACAGTGCTCCAGGCATGAGACCTTTTGGCCACTGTTGACCTGCCTAGCTCCGCATTACAACCCACTGAGGCGGAGATGAGTGAAAGAAACAAAACAGCAAAGTCAGTTTTTGCAGGCAACAAAGGAAACAAATGCATCAGCTAACCTCACTGGATGAGAATCCTTAATGATAATGACTGCAGCCATTTATGTGTCAGACACCCCTGCCTGGAACTTTGATGCATTGTTTTCATTGTTTAATCATCACAATAACGCTGTGAGATAGGTATTTGCATCATCATTTCACAAAGGAGGAAATGAGGTTCAAAGAAGTTCAAAGTAACTTCTTCAAAATCCCATAGCTGGTGAGAGATATGTTTCCAACGCACATTTGTCTGACTCCAAAACACAAACTCACTCTACCATACCATGCTGGCTCTCCAAGAACCCACATACGAAGAGTTCAGGTGTTCTCTGCATGGAATTCAGACCTGACCCAAACCTGGAAGGAACTTAGGCATAGTATTAGTTATTAAGCTCATCTCTCAGTTGTAAACCCACCTTCTCACCTCTGCTTCATAATGCTGGTGATGGGACTCTACATACATAGCCCAAGTCTTTTGCTGGCTGCACTTTATGAGGCTCCCCAGTGGGGGATGCTACAGGGAAACGGAAAAGGAAGGAGAAGGGAGTGCTACTTCCTGCCACTTCTCATTTAGTTCAGGGAAGTCCCAGCCACAGCAGTCCCTACAGCACTGGAGTTTTCTCAGAACCAGCCATATTGCATCCCCTCACCCCTAGAGACCACCATAGCACATAAATAGCAGTCCTTATTATCCTTAGTGAGTTCTGCTGGTGTATTTGTTCATGTTGTTGGCTCCTGAGAGGCATAGATCCCACTCTGCCAAGCCACCCCTTTAGGCTTCTAAGTTTTAACAGTCCCAAGCCCCTCACACTGTTCCCATAGCCCTAAGAGTAGTAGCTGCTTCCTGTGGATACTTAGTGCTCTTGTCTACCTTTCCAGTTCTCTACAGTCTGGTTAAACAATTGTTTATATTAACTATGTTGGGGATGGAGGGGGTATGATTTCTGTCTCCTGACTGGACCATGACTGACATTAAGAATCATTTGTTCTAATGCCTTTTGAATGAGCAAACTGAGACCCAGAGAAGTTATGTGATTTGCTCAGTTAGCACAGCTAGTTAACATTAGAATTTATAATAATGTGCTACAACTCAATACAGTATATGCTATCACCCCTATTTAAAAATTTTGGAAGTTGAGACTCAAATTAAAAAAAAAAAAAAAAATGATTTCTCTAATGTCATCCACCTAATGGGTGAAAGAAGTACCATTTGAACAAGAGTGACCTAACTCCAAACTCAGAGGTCTGAACCACTGTTCCATATTCGGGGATCTTGTCTCTCTGCCCAACCAGATTGGGTAAATGGCTGCATCTTCAAGAGCTGATCAAGCTCCTAGCTGTGATCTCTCCCTCTCCTCCTAGAACTGCTCACTCTTGAAGCTAGTAATCTTCTCTTAGCATAACTGGTACAGAATAAAGATCTAAATACCTTTCCATCTACTGACATTTCTTTAGCCAACTCACCAAACCAAAGAAAGGAAAGCAGTTATCCTTTACATAGTATTATGTGTCTCCCAAGCCATTCAAAACCTTCAGGATGACTGAAGCCCCTACACAATCACAATGATTCTGAGTCCTGAGCTAGTCACAGAAAACAGAGCAGGAGTACCCCAGCAAGTAGAAAAGAGTAAGACCACTGTTCTAAAAGCTGTAAATATGTTTCATATTCTTCCTATAGATCGGGCTATAAAATGAGAAGCCCCCAACATACTATTTATTAGACATCAAAAAGCACAAAGTTGTACTTCAAAACTATCAATGAGTCTTTCTCTATTATCTCTTGACAAATGGAACCCTGGTAGGCTCTTCAAGGATCTGGGTTTGGAACCCAGCCACTCCCTAGACTGGGAGCTCTGTTGGTCACAGCACACCTGCAGCTGGGTAATCAGTTAGTTAAGGAGACTGGATGACTCTCATGCCAGGGATTCTGCAGGGTCACAGTAGGAGGTGGGCCTGCTTGTTTCCTAATGTCTCAACCTGATAGCCAAGGGCCTCTTGTTGGGCTCAATGCCCTTGTTTGTAGAAGAGGAAGTTTAGGAAGTATCTCAAAGATTCGTCTTAATTCCAGTCTAGAATGGAGACTAAGGTAGAAGCCACCATCTCAGAGCTGAACACACCAATAAACCCAAGACTAGAAAACAGAATGAGAAAAAAGCCACCGGGCCTTTTAACATGTCCTGAGCTTTGGTGTTCAGCTCCCTGAAGTCCTTGGAAATTGTGCTGCTTTCATTGGATAGACCATGAACTAGGTGTTAGGCAATGATAGCACTGTTTTGTTCAACTCAACAAACATTTACCAAATACCATTATGTGCAAGTGATTTGCCAGAGAAGAAAGAATTAATACTTAAAAGAGGCAGCCTTCTGAACACACATGTGACTTTCCGCTCATCTCAGAAAAACCTGATTTTCACAGGGTTTTTTTTTTTTTTTTTATTTTTTTTTGTGAATTGAGTGAAAGTTTACAGGACAGATCATCTTTACAGGAGTCAAGAGGTTCATGTCTGGACTCT
>NW_006408571.1:9686507-9695711 GCF_000296735.1 Chrysochloris asiatica
CATCTCAGAAAAACCTGATTTTCACAGGGTTTTTTTATTTTCACAGTTTTTTTTTTTTTTTTTCACTTTCCCACAACAGGAGGAATCTTATTTACAGGAGTCAAGAGGTTCATGTCTGGACTCTGTCGCTCATCCCTTGTATGACTGAACCACCCCGTTGCAGTTCTGCACAGTTGCTCATGTGCAAAAAGGAGTATACCAGGTTAATATCTGTGAGAGTTAGAGTTTTGTGTCAGCTTGACCGGGCCGGAATTCTCATTGGTTTGGCAGTTGAGATGTAGTTATCCCCCACAATGTGATTTGGTGTGATAAACCAATAAGAAGATTAAGGGTGGGATACACCCTTAATCCCACTACCACTCTGATCCAATTTCTGGGAGATTCCCAAGGGTTTGGTATGCAACACCTTTTATCTTACAAGAGATAAAAGAAGAGATGCTTGAACAGAAAAGGAGGGACCAACTACCACCAAGATAGAAGAGCTGGGAGTGGAGTTCATCCTTTGAGCCTGGGGCCCCTATACTGTGAAGCTCCTAGATCCATAGGAAGATTGCTGCCAAAACATAAGGAGAACTCCAGAGATGTTGGGCCTACAGATACTGAAAGGAACAAGGCCCTTTCTCCAGAGCCAGGGCGCTGAAGTTTGACTTGTAGCCTCCTAAACTGTGAGAGAATCCATTTCTGGAGGTTAAAGTCATCCACTTGTGGTATTTCTGTTTAGCAGCACAAAATAACTAAGACAAGATTCAATGAAGAAAATGTGAAGGGTGGTTATTATTGAAATCTGGGAAGAGAAAATGGAATTCATTGTAGTTCTACTTATTTTAATCATTATAATGTTGTTGCTGTTAAGTGTCATCGAGGCAGTTACAACTCATAGCAGCCCTGAATAGGCTTTCTGAGGAGCAGCTGGTGGATGTGAACTGCCAACCCTGTGGTTCACAGTCCAGTGCTGACCCTATAGCACCACAATAGGAGCCCATTATAATAGACAAGTGAAGTCCCCTGATGGTTATTAAGAAAAATACGGCAGAAAGTTAAATCACAATATCAGCCCCAGGAAAATGTGGCCACAGATGGGTTTATCTTCAGGGCTGTGCCACCTTACTTTTTGATGCCTGTCACAGATGGAACTATGTGCCCCACCAAAAAATATATGTCAACTCGGCTGAACCATGATTCTTAGTGTAATGTGACCGTTATGAAATGACGTAAGCACACATATCCATGTGATCTGATGTGATCAGCCCTGATCAGATGCAGTTATCCTGTGTTGTAAATTCTTACTTTTGTTATGTTAATGAGGCTGGTTGCAAGCTACATGATTAGGTTGTATATATAGTTCATCTCTTGTGAGATATAAAAGAGGGTAAACAAGTAAGCAAAGCTCAGAGAAACATACTATCACCAAGAAAGAAAAGCTCAGAGTGGAGTATGTCCTCTGGGGTCCCTGTACTGTGAAGCTCCTAGATCCAGAGGAAAATTGATGCCAAAATGCATGGAGATCACCAAGGAATATTGAGTTTACAGATGCTGAAAGGAGCCAAGGACCTTGCTCCAGAGTCAACAGGAGAGAAAGCCTTCCCCTAGAGCTGGCACTCTGAATTTGGACTTATAGAATCCTAAATGTTCTGCTCAGTTCTTTTACCTCCTCATTTCTTCCATTCACTTTAGCATCTCTATGCTGGAGAGTGCATTTCAGAGTCTCTTCTGACATCCATTTTGGTCTTTCCTTTCCTTCCAGTCTTTTTAATGACCATTTTCTTTCTTCCTATGTAATGTTTTTTGATGTCATTCCACAACTCTTCTGGTCTTCATTCATACTGTCTAATGCATCATCTCTGTTCTTGAGATGATCTCTTAACTCTTGGAATATATTCAAGGTCATATTCTTATTTTAATATTCTTCAGCATCAGCCTGAACTTGTATTTGAGCAACTGATGGTCTATTCTACAGTCTGCCCATGACTTTGTGTAGGCTGGTGATAGTGAGCTTTTTCATTGTCTCTTCTACAGATGTAGTCAGTTTGATGGCTATGCATTCCACTGGTGAAATTCATGTTGTTGAAAACAGTATTTGCAAGGTATAATCCATTGGTCTTGCAAAATTCTATCATGTGGTCTCCAGCATCATTTTATCACCAAGCTGTGTTTTCCAATTACTGATCCTTCCTCTGTTTCCAACCTTCCCATTCCAATCACCAGTAATTATCTGTATATCTTTATTGCACGTTTGATCCATTTCAGACTGAAGAAGTTGGTTGTTGTTGTTAAGTGTCTTTGAGCTGGTTATGACCCATAGCAACCCTGTATAGGATTTCCGAGGAGCAACTGGTGAGCTTGAACTTGAACCTTGCTGTTCAAAGAGACTTTGCAGTCCAACCCATTAACCCACAGCGCCACACCAGGATTCCGAAGAAGTTGGTAGAATGTTTCAATTTCATCATCACTGGCTATAGTGATTGATGTGTAAATTTGAATAATAGTGGTATTAACTGGTCTTCCTTTTATTATTGTTGTTGTCAACTGCTGTCAAGTCAGTTCCAACCCATGGTAACCCTGTATAGGGTTTCCAAGGAGCGGCTGATGAGCTTGAATCACTGATCTCATGGTTCAAAGTGACTTTGCAGTCCAGCACATTAGCCCACAATGCTATACCAAGACTCGAGTCTTCCTTTTGTTGTTGTTGTTGTTATGAGCCATGGAGTCAGTTCCAACTCATAGCGACCCTTTACAGGGTTTCCAAGGCTGTAAATTTTTACAGGAGAAAAAAACCTCATCTTTCTCCCATGGAACAGCTGGTAGTTTCGAACTGCTGACCTTGCAGCTTGCAGGTTGATTCGTAACCACTATGCTACCAGATATTATCCTCAAAGATAGCACTGTTCTTCAAGACAGCTCTTGAAATGTTCTTTTTGATAGTGAATATGGCACCATTCTTCTTGTATTTGTCATCCCAACACAGTAAACCATATGATTGTCAGATTCAAAATGACCAATACCAGTGCATTTCAGCTCACTAAATGCCTAGGATATTGATCTTTATGGTTCTATTTCACTTTGGGCAACTTCCGATTTTCCTAGATTCATACTTCATACATTCCATGTTCCAATTACTAATGGATATCTGCAAATTTTTCTCTTCTTTTTGAGTAGTGTTCCATCAGCACATGTAGGTCCCGAAAGTTTTACTTCATTGGCGTCATCACAGTCAGCTCTATTTTGAGGAGGCAGCTCTTCCCCAGTCTCATTATGAGTGCCTTCCAATCTGAGGGTCTCATCTTCTGGCATGATATCTGACAACATTCTGGAGTTGTTCAAAGATCAAATACAACAGTCATCAATACGAGTTGCTCCACAATATAAAGAGAACAGAAATACTAATAAACATACCAATAAATAACATCATGATGTTGTTGTTGTTGTTAAGTGCCATCAAGTCAGTTCCGACCCATAGCGACCCTGTACAGGGTTTCCGAGGGTGTAAATGGAGAAAATATTAAAGTTGTAAAGACTTCACTTTGTTTGGATCCATTATCAACACTCATGGAAGCAGCAGTCAAGAAATGAAACAACATATTGTACTAGGCAAACCTGCTGCACAAGACATCTTTAAAATACTCAAGAGCAACAATGTCAGTGTGAGGACTAAGGTGTGTCTAACCCAAGTCATTGTATTTCCAGTAGCCTCATATGCATGCAGATAAAGAAGACTACAGAAGAATTGATGCATTTAAGTTATGGTGTTGGAGAATAATTTTAGAAGTACCATGGACATCCAGAAGAACAAACAAATTTGTGTTGGAAGAAGTACAGCCAGAATACTCCTTAAAGACAGGATAGTCTGATTTCGTCTCTCATACTTGAAACATTTTAACAGGAGGGACCAATCCCTGGAGAAGGACATTATATTTGGTAAAGTGGAAGGTCAGAGAAATAGAGGAAGACCTCCAAAGAAGTGAATTGACACCGTGGCCGTAGCAATGGTGCAGGACCGGACCGTGATTCATTCTGTTGTGTAAAGGGGCACTATGAGTCTGATCCAACTCAAATGGCATCTACCACCAACAATAGCCTCCTAAATGATGAGAGCGATAATAAATTGCTGGTTTTTAATGGCATCCACTTGTGGTATTTTTGTGATCAAGGCACTAGATAACTAAAACTATGTCCTATCTTTTTCAATGCTCCTCTGTCATCACTTCAGAACCACTGGATCTTAGCAGTGGAAGAGCCCTCAAAGCCCACCTCACCCAGTCTCCTGCCCCCACAAGACCCCAGTCACCAACATTCTGCTAGAGATTTCCCAGTCTTTACTTAAATACGTTCAAGAGTGAGGCACTTGTCATTTGCCAATAGGCAACTCCACTTCCACTCAGCTGCATGGGTAGAAAACATGGGACCTAAAACTTCTGTCTATCTTTCATTGGTTCTACTTCAACTGCCTTCAAGCTACCCAAGCTCACCTAATCCCTATTCTCCAGGGAAACCTTGGACATAGTCCCTCGGTCTCCTTCCCTCATAAGAACTTCTGCCTATAACTCTTTACAAAGCACTTTCCTTATGGGTCATAATCAAAATCACACACACACACACCCTGACATGGGTAATGCTTAGGCCCTATTAACAGAAATGGGTGTTTCCCTCTGTTTATTCAGAAGTTGACATTGTTGTTGTTGTTAAGTGCAGTCAAGTCAGTTCTGACCCATAGCGACCTTGTACAGGGTTTCCGAGGGTGTAAATCTTTACGGGAGTAGAAAGCCTCATCTTTCTCCCGCAGAGCGGCTGGTAGTTTCAAACTGCTGACCTTAAGGTTTGCAGCCCGATTCGTAACCACTAATTAAGCATAAAAAAATAGGTATGCCCTTTCCAGCCAGACCATAGGGAGGAGATACTAAAAATAATCAATGTTGTCAGGCATCATGATGAGAGCCAATACTATGAATAACTCCCATGATCCCTAGAGAATCAGACAGGCAACAAGAAGGGACCTCTATAGAAGGGTTGTGGGAAGCAGACAAAAGTCAGGGCTGATCTTTGTCCTTTAACAGATGATGCATGGTCCAGAGCAATGGAGGCCTCATCTGTTCCAGAATTCAAGGCAAAGAGGATCCGTTAATGAGAGTGGGGGGATTTGACTATATTGCAATCCTTTTTAGAGGTAACCCAACACTTACATTTCCCTCAAGAATTATAACCAATGATTTGGATTCAAATTAGCTTATGATTAAACTCAAGTAATGTTATAGTATAGGTGATTAGGGTCCTGGTGTGGCACTGCAGCACCAGACTGGTAACTGCAAGGTCAGCAGTTCAAATCCACCAGTTGCTCTCAGAAACCTTATACAGGATAGCTATTAGAGAGAACTGACTCCACAGCATACAACAACAACAATAAATGATTAAAATGAAACATCTGGCTATACTAAGCCCAGGTCACATAGTAGTGGAAGGGCTTAAGCCAACATAATTATTATAAGTGAACAATAACAGGAATCACTAGCCTTATTGAATTAGTTGCCGTACTGTTTTACCTCTATGATCTCATTTAATCCCTACAACAATCCTGTAAGGAAGTAGCATTATTATCCTCATTTTACAGATGAGGCAACTGAGGTTTCTAACAGTTACATAACTTGCCTGAGGTGGCAAAGATAGCTAATAAGTGTCTCCAAGGTCACATAACTCAGAGCATGATCTGGAAACAAGATAAAAAAGAGGAAAACAAAGACCAGCTTCGATCACCAACCAGTTATCCATCTCAGACCAGGGTCTCTCTCTAGAGATCACCCATCCCTCCACGTAGATTCCTCCTGAGAAGACAGCAGACACTTTAGGGACATGCTCTCCCAGCAGGCCATGCCTCTGGCTGATATGGAATCTTTGGAGGCCATTAGTCCAAGAAGATTTGCTACCTGCAAATAGGTACTACCTCAGCTGCACAGTCATGCCATGCCCAATTCCCTAGATTCCCCTGCCACCTGCCACCACTGTGCCTGCTTGACCCAGCATAGGTACTTGTTCCTTCAAACCTGTGCTGAGCACTGGACCCATAAATCCAATAGGTCTACCTAGAAAAACACAACCCATCAGTTCTTCTTTGCCAATCGTCTCCTCCACAGATACCAAGCTGAGTCAGCTTGATGGATTACCACATCTGTCTGCTCCTCCTCCTCACCTATACTAAACAAAAGTCTGCACCTGGATCTACAGGTTGCACTCTGTGTGATTTATGCTGTAAAAGGAAGCAAAGCACAAAGCAAACCCATTGCCATTGAGTTGGTTCCAACATAGCAAAGCTATGGAGCAGAGCAGAACTGCCCGATAGGGTCTCCAAACCTATCAATCTTTACACAACTAGATTGCCATCTCTTTCTTCCATGGAGCAACAGCTAGGATTGAACTGCTATATTTTCCATTAGCAGTCGAGCACTTAACCTCTGCATCACCAGGGTTCCTTACAATGTTTACAGTTCACTTGCATTCAGGATCAAGTTCACCATTTAGTAGCTGCATGAACTTGAACAAAGTCCTTAACCTTAGCTTTAATTTTCATATCCATATTGTTGTTGTTGTTGTTAGCTGCCATCAAGTCGGTACTGACTCATAGCAACCTTATGCGCAATAGAATGAAACACTGCCCAGTCCTGGGCCAACCTCACTACTGTTGCCACGCTTGAGTCCATCAATGCTGCCACTTGGCTAGCTAATCCATCTCGTTGGGGGTCTTCCTCTTTTTCTCTGACCCTCTACCTTACCAAACATGATATCCTTCTCCTATGACTGGTCCCTCCTGACAATATGTCTGAAGTATGAGAGATGAAGTTTGGCCATCCTGGCCTCCAAGGATTACTCTGGTTTGCACTTCTTCCAAAATTGATCTGTTTGTTCTTTTGGAAGCCCATGGTACTTTCAATATTCTCCTCAACACCATAACTCAAAAGCATCAATTCTTCTACGGTCTTCCTTATTCACTGTCCAACTTTCACAATAACCTCATATGGTTATTGAAAATACCATGGCTTGGGTCAGGCACACCTTAGTCCTCAAGCTGATGTCTTTGCTCTTCAACACTTTAAAAACGTCTTGTGCAGCAGATTTGCCTAATGCATATCCATATAATCAGGATAAAAAAGATCTACTGCAAAACAGGAAGACTCCCAATGAGATAGAGTGATACAGTGGCAGCAGCAATGGGCTCAAATACAACAATTGTGAGGATGGTGCAGGATCGGGCAGTGTTTCATTCTGTTTTGCATAAGACTGCTATAAATCAAAACCAACTTGAAGGCACCTAACAGCAACGATATTGCAAAAGATCACTGTATTGGCCTATACTTATGGATTTAGTAGCTCAAAAGACGGAATGAATCTTTACAACGAGGATCATTCCCACCCCCTTGATACACAGGGTTGACAGGGAAGGGCAACTTAGACATTGGCTACCCAAAGTGGGGGAACTACAAAGGCATGAAGTGACTGGCTTACAAGCTTTCAAGAGGGAGCCTAGTTTCAGAGGGTACTGGGGAAGGTAGAATCTCCAATGAGTGGTTTCCATCCTGTCTGGACGGGGCTGGTGAAAGGAGATGGGGATAAGACCTTTGTGGTTCAATAGTGAATAATTACTATCAGGACTGATTGTGAGTGTTGCAAATGTAAAGGTAGACGTTTTATAACAAAAGGAGGAGAGTGGTTGGTCTTGTAGTCCAAGGGCAGAGGACCCTGGGACCAACAAGAGAGAAGGGTGGAGTGCGGGACCCTATCCAGAGGAGCAGTGACGCCAGAGATGGAGGCAGAATGATGACATGGAGAGATGGAGCAGCTGGGGACCCTGGACTCAGGGAGGGAGAGGGGCTGTGTGCTGACAGCCAAGGGGTGGGCTTGCAGGGTGTACCCTTTCATTGTTTAAATGGTTGTATATTCCTGAGTGCTTTGGTGTACATAAAAAAAAAAAAAACAAAACAAGAGGGAATGGAAGCAAATGCTGTTGAATGATGATGCATGGAGGGGATTGCAATCATTGCAATGAAATGAAATATGATAGGATGAATGTAAAGCTGATGTTCTCCCATGAAAACTATCACCCAATACATAATAAAAATGTTAAAAAAAAAAGATCACTGTGAATATTCACTGATATAGACTATAAAGTGACTTGAATGTATGTGGTGTTCAGCAACTGTAAATCCCTGTCTCTGCATTCATTTAAGTAACTTCACTGCCTAAGTCAATCCTAACACAACTCTTCCCTGATGCCTCTCTCTGGATGTTTCCCAAGACCTACCTCTGAGCTACCTTTTTGTTTTCAATGACCTCTTATGAAGGTTCGCTGAAGTGACTGGTAGCCTATATTATCAAACTATATTGAAGCAACTGTGTTAGCCTACAGCTTGTTCACGGAGAGCTGGAGGGCAAAATCATCTTAGAGAACAAGCCCTGTTTTTCAGATGCAACAACTTCCCCAAGGCACACACCTGGTTGGTGCTAAAGCTCAAACTAGAACTGAGGTTCAAATAATTTATCTACTTGCTGCTACTGCTTAAAACAGATTTTTTAAATAAGCAAGGTAACTTCTTGGTGATTGCATGCCATTTATACAAGGAAGCTTCAGAAAGTTCAAGGGAAAATTCCATTATCTTTTTTGTTGTTGTTTTATTGTGAATCATGTGATGGTTTACATGGGATAACATTAGTTTTACATTCATCCTATCGTATACTGTTTCATTGCCATGGTTACAATCCCCTCTATGCATCATGACCAATCAAATGGGATACCCTGCAAGCCTGCCCCCACTTCCCCCGGTTGTCAGCACAAGCCCCTCTCCTTCTCTGGGTCTAAAGTCCCCAGCTGCTCCATCTCTCCATGTCATCATCTCTGCCTCCATCTCTGTCCATTATCTTTTTATTGCATTTTGCCACAAACTTTTCAAAGTCCCCTCATACACACTAATTGCCATACTCCTCAGAATCCCCAATGTTGACCCATCTAAAATCTTTTTCTTTCAAAGTTTTCAAACTAAAACAAACATTCTTTGATGGTTACTAGGGGTTGAAGGATTGTTGTTGCTGATGTTATGTGCCATTGAGTTGGTACCGACTCATATCGACCCTATGCACAACAGAATGAAACACTGCCCGATCCTGGGCCAACTTCACAATTGTTGCCACGCTTGAGCCCAGTGATGCTGCCACTTTGCCAATCCA
>NW_006408571.1:9698076-9701654 GCF_000296735.1 Chrysochloris asiatica
CTATCACAGACCACGTTGTACCTCATGACTGACCTGGATATCTTCTTTTTGACGATGAATGCAACACCATTCCTCTTTAATTTGTCATTCCCAGCATAGTAAACCATGTGGTTGTCAGATTCAAAATGGCCAATACCAGTCCATTTCAGCTCACTAATGCCTAAGATATCGATGTTTAAGTCTTCCATTTTATTTTTGACAATTTCTAATTTTCCTAAATTCTTACATCATACATTGCATGTTCCAATTATTTATGGATGTTTACAGCTGTTTCTCTTCATTTTGAGTTGTGCCCCATCAGCAAATGAAGATCCCACAGGCTTTACTTCCACAGGCTTTACTCCATTTGCATCATCAGGGTCAACTCTACTTTGAGGAGGCAGCTATTCCCCAGTCACAGTCCTGCAATAACAGTGATCTACAGGTAGTAGGAGTCTTGGTGTGGTGTGGTGGGTTAACACACTGAGCTGCAAAATCGTTTTGAACCGTAAGGTCGGTGGTTTAATCTCACCAGCTGCTCCTCAGAAACCCTGTACAGGGTCACTATGGGTTGGAACCAACTCAACGGCACTTAACAACAACAGGTAGATACATGGATAGACATGCAAACTAAATAGGTGTGAGAGGAAGAGTGTAAATATACCCACCAAGTTATAAAGGTTTGACAGAAGATATTTGTACATGGACATTTCTCTTTGCTGCAAAAATATCCATGAATGTGATACAGCATACAAAGGCAAAGTTATGAAAACTTCTTAGACATGACCAAACACCTTGAGGGAGTGAATTGCTAGGTTGGAGCTCAGGACCATATTCTCAAGGAACACCATGGTCAACTGGAATAACACAGACTACTAAGACAATGTTATTTTTAGCAACTGGGATATTAAAAGCACATGAATGGCCATCTAAGGTGCAATTATTGGTCTCTCTTAGTCTGGAGGAAAGAAGAGTGATGAAAATTGAAGATATTTGGGAGCAATTATTCCAATAGACTAATGGACCATTTGCACATCAGTCTTAATGACTTTGAGACCAGATGAACTAGATAGTGCCTGGCTACCACTGTCAACTGCTCTGAAAGGGCTAATATTAGAATGTCCTAGAAAGAGTAGAAGAAGATGTGGAATAAAATTCAAAATCATCAAGAACATAGGCTTACTGGTTAGATACAGACTGGTGGAACCTTGAGACTATGGCCCTCAATCACCTTCAGGTCTGGAACTGAACTCACCCCCATGGCTCAATTTTCAGCCAAGCAAATGTAGGTATGTAAAGGGGACTGGGCATAATATGCAAGTAAGATATGCAAAACTGGGAAGCATTCACCCAAGGACAAAGTTCAGAAGGTTTGGGAAAGGAGCAAGAATGAAAAGAAGAATCACAGGGGAAAAGAGAGTTAAGTGATGTTACATTTAAGAGGATTGCAGTAGTTGAGATGAAATAAAGTATACGATTTGTTGAATGTAAAATTGATGTGGTCTATAAATCTTCACTCAATTCACAATAAAGAGTTTAAAAATAAAATCTTTTTCCTTTATTTTTGTTACATTACATTAGATTTGAGTTAGATCGAGACTCAAATTAATTTGAATTCCCTAAGCCCATGTGAAATCAAAGCCAAACTAATTGCCATCAAGTCAACGCAGACGCATGTCGACCCCATGGGTATCAGAATAGAGCTGTATTCTACGAAGTTTTCATAACGGCTTTTTCTAAATAGACAACCAGGCCTTTATTCTGAAGTTCCTGAGTGGACTCAAGCCTCCAACTCTTATGTTAACAGTTGAGCACCTTAAACGTGGCGCCCCAAGAAAGGGTTGAGTAGCAGAAGAAAACTAGTTAGGGATTTCATGTTGTTTCGTTGAACCTGTGGGTACCTGAGAAGTGACCGTAGGCTTCTTAGATTGTCAGTGGTTGTCAGAGTTGCAAGGGACCTTAGAGGTTATTGATCCATTCCTTATTGTAGTGATGAGTTGGAACCAACTCAATGGCACTTAACAGCAAAACAATTTTACTTAAACCACCCCTCGCACAAACTACCTTATAAGATGCACAAATCCCTGTACAACATTGTAAATGTGTGATCAGCCAACCTCCCTTTAATAACTCTAGTGAGGGAGCCTGTTGTTGTTATGTGCTGTCCATAGCAGTTCCTATGCATAGCGACCCTATATAGGGTTTTCCAGACCTTTAAATCTTGTCAGGAGCAGAAAACCTCATCTTTCTCCAGCAGAGCAACTGGTGGCTCCCAGTCCACTGTTTGTTGTAGGGAGCCTACCACTTTCCAAATATTAAAAAGTTAGTTTCCAGTTAGACAAAAGACAGCTACAGAAGGGCACCATGTAATACTAAAGTAGCCCATGGGATAGTGTGAGATTTTTGCATCTTTTCAGAAGGAATCTCAGGAGAGAACATGAGGTCAAAGTTCCTTAGAATTTCAGCTCTATTACTTCTTATAGGGGAATTCTGGGGTGGCACTGTAGGATAAGCACTTGGTTTGAACCTCAAGGTCAGTGGTTCAAACTCACCAGTCACTCCTTGGAAACCCAATACAGGTTCTCTATGACTTGAAACCAAGTCAATGGCACATAACAACAACAACTTGTTATAGGAGTCCTGGTGTGGCCTTGTAGGACAGGCATTGGACTGTTAACCAAAACGTCAGTGGTTCAAACCCACCAGTCCCTCCTTGGAAACCCTACAGGGTCACTATGAGTCAGAACTGACAGGATCACTATGAGTCAGAACCAACTCAATAGCAGTTGACAGAAACAACCATGTGGTACAGGAGTACTGGTGCTCTGTAGAACAAACCTGGACTGAAAACCACAAAGTCGGTGGTTTGAGCCCACTAGCTGCTCCCACTGGAGAAAGATGAGATTTCCTTCTTCTGAAAATATTTACAAGCCTCGGAAATCCTATACAGGGTCACTGTCTATGAGTCAGAACCGTCACACCAGCACTTAACCACAATGTGTTGTAAGCAAGTGACAACTTCTCCCTACCTTTATTCTTTCTACAAGACCTACTTCACAGGGTGTTGTATGGATTAGATCACATTAGAGTATTTCCTCAGTACCTAGCATAGAGTATTGTTGTTGTTAGGTATCATAGCGTTTGTTCAGACCCATGGCGATCTTGTATAGAGTTTCCGAGGAGTGGCTGATGACTTTGAACTGCCAACCTTGTGATTCAAAGAACTTTGCAGTCCAGTGCATTAACCCACAGAATCATACCAGGAATCCATGGCATAGAGTAATTACCCATTAAGTATCAGATTACCTCCTCTTCTGACCATCAGGTCAATTTTGACTCATAGTTACCCTATGAGTCTTTACAGAAGCAGACCTTTCTCTCTCGGAGTGGCTGGGAGGTTTGAATCACCGACCTTGCTGCTAGCAGCACAATGCCTAGCCTACCATGCCAACAGGGCTCCAACTACCTCAGAGCAGTGAATCAAATAACCTGGAAACGCTGACTCATGAATTTCCTTGTAAGAATGTGCCTGGTTGATCTGCTACAGGGTTCAATTGTTCACAACTCTGCACATGAATTTCCTTGTAAGAATGTGCCTG
>NW_006408571.1:9701754-9706209 GCF_000296735.1 Chrysochloris asiatica
CATGAATTTCCTTGTAAGAATGTGCCTGGTTGATCTGCTACAGGGTTCAATTGTTCACAACTCTGCACATGAATTTCCTTGTAAGAATGTGCCTGGTTGATCTGCTACAGGGTTCAATTATTCACAGCTCTGCACATGAATTTCCTTGTAAGAATGTGCCTGGTTGATCTGCTACAGGGTTCAATTGTTCACAACTCTGCACATGAATTTGGGGCAGTATATTTCTTCAAACTTTCTTGGGAGCCTGACTCACTTTCCAAATTATGTTGTTGTTGTTGTTGTTGTATGCTGTGGAGTTGGTTCCGACTCATAGCAACCCTACACTGGGTTTCTGAGGCTGTAAATCTTTATGGGAGCAGACCGCCTCATCTTTCTCCTGCAGAACCGCTGGTAGTTTTGAACTGCTGACCTTGCGGCTCGCAGCCCGATTCGTAACCACTACGCTACCAGAGCTCCTTTTCCAAATTATAATGGGGCATAATTATTCTGAGTATCAATTAGATGCCTGACTAAAATGGTAGAGCCTTCACTGTTGGTTTTCTAAGGACAACAGGTTTCCATGATCCCCAAGGAAAACTGACCTGCCTTCAGAGAGCACCGTGAACAGGGTGGGCTCTACCTGGGAAGCACCCATACAGAGCCTAGCTGGATGTTCAAGTCAACAGAATTTCAGGACAAAAGCATCAACCATCACTGTCAAGAGCGCTGAAGCCTTTGAACCTGGAAAACACGACTCACAGAAAAAGCACAGCTTGAGTGCAGACCTTCCTAATGAGGTGGGATAGTGGTCAATGCTGATTTGCATCCGTTTTCACTCATTATTATGTGGCATTAAGGACCTTTTCTGCTGAGCAGAGTGATCTTGACATGTGGTTTCCTGTGCTTTTCCAGGCATAGGCAGAGCATGATAAAAACTAATGATTCCCAAAGAGCCCATCTAATCTGACAATTGTCATCAGCCTCTGAAGGGAGATTCTACCTTTTGTCAATTTCTACACATTTTTTTAGTGTTACTATAAAAAAGGAGAGAGAAAAAACAAGATCTCTCACCTTCGGCAGTGCCCTTGTAGAAAGTTAGAAATGTGATATAAATGCCGTCTTTCCCTCATCATTATCCCCGTCAGCATTTTTCAGCAAGTGAATTGAATACACAGGCAGTCCCCAGGTTACAAAGGAGATCTGTTCCTAAGAGTGTCTTTCAGTCAAACTTGTAGGGAAGTCAGAAGAGCATATGGTTCTTAGCTAGCCTTATTTGAGTGTAAGAAAAGTATTAGGCTGCTATCGGCAAAGTTGACAATTCAAACCCACTAGAGACCGAATCGGGCTGCGAACCTCAAGGTCAGCAGCTCAAAACTACCAACTGTTCTGTGAGAGAAAGATGAGGCTTTCTGCTCCTGTAAAGATTTACAGCCTCGGAAACCCTGGTCAGGGTCCCTGTGAGTCGGAACCGACTCCACGGCACATAACAACAACAGTGACTGCATAGGAGAAAGAGGAGGTTATCTGCCCCTGTACAGATTTACAGTCCCCAAAGCCCCCCTCAATGGCAGTGGGTGGGTGATGTCTATAAGAAGCCCTGGGTTCAGCGTTGGGCTGCAATTCAAATCCACCAGCACTCCACAGGCGAGAGATGAGACTGTCTGTTCCCATAAAGATTTACAGTCTCAGAAACCCTAAAGAGCAGCTCTTCTCTAACCTATCTGGGGTTCCTGTGAGTCAGAATCGACTCCGTGGCAGTGGGTTTTGTTTTTAGTATAAGAAAATGTTGTAAGTTTCTTCAATGATTTAAAAGCTACATATGCAGCAAGTGAAGGTGGTTGTGATGAATGTGTTGGGAGAGGGGACTGGTTCAGTCATTTCAAAGTGAGGACAAATTTACATGACATTGATAGGCAAAATATGAGTTGCTGACAAATCAGATGTTCCTAACTCTGGGACTAACTACATGTGACAGAACTCTGACCTTTGCCTAAATCTTGATGTACCTTTCAGGCCCACATGGGAGTTTGGTCTAAGACCCATGGGTGCTAGACTATCAGGACTAATCAACATGAATCTGGGCTATTAGATCCTGACTACTCTGGTGCTGTAAGACAGATACGCACTGGACTGCTAGCCGCAAGATCAGTGGTTCAAACTCACCAGTCACCCCTCAGAAGCCCTATACAGAGTCTGCTGACTTGGAATCAACTTCGTGGCACTTAACAACAATTCTAATCTCAACTAGTTGCAAATCAGCATTTAGGAGCATGAGCTGGAGGAACTTAATTCTGATTCTGGTCATTTACACACCTTGTTTGATGAGTCAACGCTATTATAAAACTTTCATCCCCAAACATCTTTTGTTTCTGATACTGAAACCGTTATAAAAAGAAAAACAAGATTAAAATGATTTAAATGTTTAATGGCAAAAATTAATTATAGCAATACAATTTTGTACAAAATCAATATGTAATTATTCACCATTAGCAACAATCAAATTAACAATAAGATGATGGTATTCATTAGTAAAGTTGATTCCAATGGGTTTAATAAGGATCTCAATTAAAAAGTCATATACAGCAAAGAACAATCTGAGAAGAAAATTAAGAAAACAATTCCATTTATAATACCTTCTAAAAGAGAGTAAACTATTTTAGAAGAAATTTAACCAAGGAAGTTAATAAACATGTACAGTGAAAGCTAAAATTATTGCTGAAAGAAAATCTAAATAAATAGAAAGATACCAAGTATTCACGGATTGGAAGACTTAATATGTTAAGATGTCAATATTACTTATAGTGAACCTGAATAGGGTTTCTGAAGAGCAGCTGGTGAGCTTCAACTGCCGACCTTGCGGTTCAAGCCCCGATCTTGCCCCAACCTTTCTTTTCCAGCACACTAACCCACAGCAGATAAACGTAAATTGATTGGGAAGGAGGGCACAAGAAATGTACAAGTATCTCCAGTCTTTCCCTAGGCCACTCCTTGACCCCTTTCTAAGGAGAAAGTTATCTTAATTTCAGGATCAGCTGTTGGACTTTTCTTTATTACACAAACTCAAGCCTATGAGGAAAAATTAAAATTGATAAAAAGGCTAAATTGACCTACAAAATGAAAAAAAAAAAGAGCAAACTGAAGAGGACAGACAATGGAGTCTGTGTGGGCTCAGCTGGAGTGAACATTTGAGAAGGAGCTCACAGTCAAGAAGAAGAGAGATTCTAGAACAATTGCACTGTTGCTGAGATACTTTGAGAAAAACAAATCAGCTTTTCTGTTATGACATTTTCAGGAGAGAAAGGCTGCATGCTTTAACTCGTATTAGTTGGTCTCTTATTCACTGAACAAGATTTCATACTGCACTGGTCCACAAAGTGAATGAATTGTATCTATCTCATATAACTATCTCTATCTGTATAATATCAAGTATCAACAAAGATTCCAGTTACCAGCTGAGTTGGCAATCATTGATACAGTTTTTTTTGTTTGTTTTTTTTTGGGGGGGGGGGCGTTAATGTTTTATTATCAATTATGTGATAGTTTTCATGGGAGAACATTAATTTTACATTCATCCTATCGAATATCGTTTCATTGCCATGGTTACAATCCCCTCCATGCATCATCAACCAACCAAAGGGTATACACTACAAGCCTGTTCCCCCCACCCCCACCCCGGTCGTCAGCACATAACCCCTCTCCTTCTCTGGGTCTAAAGACCCCAACTGCTCCATCTCTCCACATCATCGTCTCTGCCTCCATCTCAGGCATCACTGCTTCTCTGGGTAGGGTCCCGCTCATTGATACAGTTTTGTGTGCATTGTTCTACTAACATAGGGTCCTCTCCTCTCCCCTACTAGACATTAAACTCTTTGATATCAAATACTCTGCCTTTTGTAAATGTACAGAGTTCTATACACAGTGTGGCAGAATGTGTACATTAAAGTTTACTGCCTAATACAGAGATAGGATTGAGCTCATTTAGCTACAAATAGAATGTACTGCAAGTCCCATTCTCTCAGTGAGGCTCTGGGAAAAGCACAGAAGTCCTAGCTACTAATTCTAAAATGCCTAGGTATACCAGTGCCATGTTACTTCAACTATCATTCATTACTGGCACCTCACAACTTGTTGCCACCCTCTAGCATACGTCACTATGAGTCGGAATTGACTCCATGGCAACTGACAACAATTCATCTTACTAGGATGGTTGAGAAACATAAATTTAAACATTTGCTTCATGTCAACCAAAGCATCTACTTAAATGCCAGAAATGTGTGTAGATGTTACCTCCATTGACCAGAGAAACAGTCCCCCAAAAAGAGGATTCAGAAGGTGAGCCACCACTCATCTGTCAGTTTGTAGTACTGTGGTGGCTTGCGTGTTGCTGTGATTCTGGAAGTGGTATTTTAAATACCAGCAGAGTCACCCACAGTGGACAGGTTTCAGCTGAGCTTCCAATCAAAGACAGAGTAGAAA
>NW_006408571.1:9707134-9714700 GCF_000296735.1 Chrysochloris asiatica
AAGGTGTGTGACAGGGTTGTATTCTTTCACCATACTTATTCAATCTGTATGCTGAGCAAATAATCCAAGAAGCTGGATTATATGAAGAAAAACATGGCATCATGTTGGAGAAAACTCATTAACAGCCTGCAATATGCAGATGATACAGTCTTGCTTGCTGAAAGTGAAGAGGACTTAAAATACTTACCGATAAAGATCACAGACCACAGCCTTTGGTATGGGTTGAACCTCAGTGTAAAGAAAACAAAAATCCTCACAACCGGACCAACAAACAACATCCATATCAATGGAGAAAAAAATTGAAGTTGTCAAAGACTTCATTTTGCTCGGATCAACCATCACCAATCATGGAAGCAGCAGTTAAGAAATCAAACAAGGTATTGCATTAGGCAACTCTGCATGACAAGACCTCTGTAAAGTGTTGAAGAGCAAAGATGTCAGTTTGAGGACTAAGGTGCACCTGACCCAAGCCATGGTATTTTCAGTAACTTCATATGCATGTGAAAGTTTGACAATGAATAAAGAAGACCAAAGAAGAATTGATACATCTGAGTTATGGTTTTGGGGAGTATTAAAGGTACCATGGACTGCCAAAAGAACCAACAAATCTGTGTTGGAAGAAGTACAGCCAGAATGCTCATTGGAAACCAGGATGGCCAAACGTCATCTCTCCTACTTCAGACACATCAGGAGGTACCAGTCCCTGGTGACGGACATCATGTTTCATAAAGTGGAGAGTTTGAGAAAAAGAAGAAAACCCCCAATGAGATGGATTGGCACAGTGGTAGCAACAATGGACAAACATAGCGATGATTGTGAGGTTGGCACAGGACCAGGCAGTGTTTCATTCTGTTGTGCATAGGGTCGCTATGCATCGGTACCAGTTCGATAGCAAGTAACCACAACAAGAAGGTGATGGTCAAGTTTACTGTAGATCTTTCCAAAGATCTTATCTTACTCCAGACCAAGGAGAATTAAAGTCTACAACAGTTTTCTTTGATCAAAACTAAAGTATAATGGGAAGAGCATTAAACTTGGAGTTCAAAGAACTGGATTCAACCCAAGTTCTGTCACCATCTTACCAAGAGGCAAGACTAGGTGGGGGTGAAGTGTTCAGATAAATGGACTTTGGAGCCAGAAGATCTAGGTGAAAACCCCAGCTCTATCACCTACTCCTTTTGTGACCTTGGACAAAGCGCTTCACTTTTTATTCCTTATTTTCCTAGTCTGTAAGGAGGGATAATAATATCTACTTGACAGGATTTGTTGTAAGAATTAAATGAGAGTTATGTAGGTCATTTTCTGCTGTGTAGCTTTGGGCAAGTCACTTAACCTCTCCAGACCTCAGTTTTCTCACTTGAAAAGTAATGGGGATGAATTTGATCATTTCAAAAACTTTTGAAAACAAGCAACTCTGATAAAATGTGAAATCCTGGCAGATAATCACAAACATAAGATAACAAAAAGCCAAGCAAAATTCAGCATGATATGTTGGTTAACTCTTACCAGACTAGTTCAAGCAAAGACTGTAGCAACCAAGCAGATTGGAAAGGCAATTTCCACCCAGGCATCTACAGGAAGTACATGGAGCGGCTCTCATTCACCTCAAAAAGCCCATTCTCTCCATTGGCCCAGCCTTCTACTGGTTTAGCCAATGGAGAGAAAGTAAAAGAACACCAGACCAAAAAAAAAAATCAATATCAAAGGCAGTAGACTCAATTAAAAAATAATAATAATGGAGCAAAAAGCAAACTAATCTAACACGGTAACTCTTCTCCTTCTTTACTTTGACATTATACTTTAACTTATTTTCCATAATCACAGCTTTGTTTTATGTTCAGTCTTCCTTTTTCTTTGTCTCTAGTCTTATAATCCACTTGAAATCTGTTCTGAAAGAAGGCAAGATATAAAGAAGCAGAAGTCATTTGGCAAGTCACTCATCACTTTATGTGGCATTTCTCTATAAGAATTTGGAACTCAATGCCCAAAGTCCCTTTCAGTTCTAACCTTGTTAGTTGTAATCTTTAATTTTTATCATTCAATAGTCATATTAGGTTACTTTTGTAGAACATTGACTTAGTAAATGTAGATATCAATGGGTTTTCAATATGTTTTAATTTTTCCTTATATATTTATTGGCAGTTATTTATGCAGTAGATAATCCCGGCAGGAACACCAATGAATTGTAGATAGGTTCTTTTGTACATTCCTTCCCAACTTATTATTATTAGGTTATTATAAGATTCTCCATTAGTATCTTGGAGACCTGGTGTGCTTATCCTGGTGTAGCATAATCACTGGACTGCTAACAGCAAGGTTGGTGGTTCAAACCTATCAGCCACTCCTCAGAAACCCTATGCAAAGTCACTATGAGTTAGAGCCTATTCAACATTGCTTAACACAACCAACAACAACATTAATATCTTGAGTCACTGTGCATTAACAGTCATCTAGAATTAGAGATAGAACTCTAACACTTGAATGTTGTTGGTGTTGTTAAGTGCCGTTAAGTCAGTTCCAACTCATAGCGACCCTGTATAAAATTTCCAAGGAGCAGCTTGTGGTTTTGAATCATGGACCTTTCAGTAAGCATTCATCCAATACTTATTCTACAGCACCACACCAGGACCCCAACACTTGAGAAGAGCTTAATATTTGTGTATCGAACATATCACCTTGACTAAGAGTTTGATTATCTCAGTTTGACTTTCTGTGTGGTAAGTGAAACAATGACAAATCTCCATTTTCTAGATGAGGAAACTAAAATACAAAGAAATGAAGTGACTTGCTCAAAGTCACAGGTCATGACTGGCACAAGGACTCAACCTTGGATCTTCTGACTCTAAGTCCTTGGTCCTCTCCAACATCCCAGTCTTCCAATTCCCCCTGAATTTCCACTCCACACATCTCCTAGGAAGATAGTCTTTTTGATATGTTGCTATGGGATTAGTTTTATTGCTCTATGACATGACAGTCCTTCTAATGTTTGAAAACAGTTCCTCTGTGCCCTTTAAATCTTTTGTTCCTGAGCCAAACATCAGAGTCACATTCCCTCAGGGTTGTTAGGCACAAACGGCCCTGTGCCCGGAGCCCACAAGCTTTCCAGGGGCCTCAGGGAAAAAACGATTTGGTTCTAAACTACAGAACAGCAAAATTGAAGTTAGTAAGTGTTTAATTAACTGCCTACAAACTGCAACACTGACAACTTCATTGTGGTATTTATTACTCATAAAAATGGCTTTACATTTGAGAACAATGTGTGAATTAGAGTCTCCTACTTTGCAAGAATTCCTGAATAAGCACAATGATTGATAAAAAGTCATGTTGTTGTTGTTAAGTGTCATCAAGTCAGTTCCAACTCATAGAGACCCTGTGCAGGCGTCCAAAGATTTGAAGCACCAACCTTGAGGCTAGCACTCCAATGCTTATCCTACAGTGCCACACCAGGACTCCAAGGTATCTCTGAATGGATTTAAACCTACAAACTTTTCCTTAAAAACCAACATCGTCAATCATTTAAACCACCCCAAAGACTCTAACCATTTCTTCTATTTACTGGAATCGAAAAATGAGCCCCGTTAGTTTGTGAAAAAACTAACTTTGGGCCCTACCACAATAGGAGCCAGAATGGCCTACAATGTGCCAAGGATGGTGGTGGTGGTGGTGGTTACGTGAGGTGGAGTCGGTTCTGACTCATAGTGACCCTGCATAGGGTTTCCGAGGTTGTAAATCTTTACAGGTGCAGAAAGCCTCATCTTTCCCCTGAGGAACAGCTGGTCCTGCTGACCTTGAGGTTAGGAGTCCGACTTGTAACCACTACACTACCAGAGCTCACCAAGGATGCTTGTTAAGTGTCGTCAAGTCAGTTCTGACTCATAGTGACCCTGTATAGGGTTTCCAAGGAGTGGCTGGTGAGTTTGAACTGCTGGCCTTATGGTTCAAATTGGCCTTGCAGTCCAGTGCATTATCCCACAATGCCACAAAAAGGACCCCGTTGGAAGTTTTGTCTCTTCACACCAGTCAGACACTATCTCTGCCAACCTGATGAGAAAATGCTCTAAAAAACTCAAACTCTGACAAAAGAGGAGCTGCAGGCTGCCACATTGCCAAGGGCATGGTTTTAATCGCCTGAAGGAGCCTTGGGGTGCATGGGTGCATGATCCTAAAAATATTGTAAGTCAAAAACCATCTTGCATCCAGGCACACAGGCTGCTGCTAATTCGGTTAAACTTCTTATATTCAGGTGATATACTTAGCATCGAAAATGGGCAATTCTTTAGGGGCTCAAAGGCTCTGTGAGCACTTTCTGCACAGAGCCTAAGGTGAGACCACTGGCATGAAGTTTTTACCCTCACTGCCCTCGGATGCTACCAAGGGAAAAAGCTGTTGGTATCAGCTTACGAATCCCAAGGGCCAGTAAGGAAGACAAACCCACTTCCTGAAGGGCTGAGCCTGGGACTCTTGGCATCAATGCCCAGCCTTCAGGGAGTCCTGTGGGAGCTAGATTACTAAGGCAACATAGATTGATGGTACCTGCTGAAACAACAGTTAATTCTAGAACTTACTTCCCTGCAAATTGGAAAAAGAAAACCTGAACCTTATTTGGGTTCTGGGGAGATTTCTTCCGTCTTCCTGCCTGAGAGGGATGGCTTAGAGGGACATGTATGCAGAAACAGTTTCTACCCATAGAGACTCTGTGTCCTCAGAGGCTCAGCATTCTAGGTGAAGATGAATTTGCCTCATAAAAGCCTCTGTGCCACAAAATAACAAATATTATAAGATTCCACTTACATAAAATACCTAGAAGAAGAACATGTATAAAGACCTAAGTTTGTTTATTGTTACCAGGGGCAAGCGGGATAGAGGCAGAAAGGAGACCTCAATGCTTACGGGAGGACACTGAGCTTCTGTTAAGGGCAATGGTATAATTTAGGAATGCATAAAGGTGATGCTAAACAATATAATGTACATCTTTAAATTATTAAAATGTCAAATGTTTTGTTATATATGTATCACCATAAAAAAAATTTTTTAATTCTCGAATGTACATATAACACCTTCAGGAGTCGTTCCAGAGATGTCTCCTATGCATTATTCCAAACACACTTGCTTCATCTCTACCTCTAGGTAAAGTCACCTTGCCTCAAACTTGAGTTTACCTCTCTGTCCAGGTCTTTCAGATTGATGTTCATATCATCTCGGTTCTTGGTCTAGCTTCCTCAGTGCCGTCTGTAGACTTCCCTTGTCTAAACTGCTGCAGTCAGTCTTGACCCCAGAACCCAGCTAGGGTTGCAGAGCCACACCTCCGTTTGTGCAAACACTATGGACATTCTAATGTAGAGATGACTAGAGTTTTTACGTAGAGACTCAAACAACATCTGAGAAACACTCTCAGTACTTTTATAGTATGTATGAGGTGCCTGTACTATGCATATGGGGTTGCATGAATCAACACAATGCTACCAGGTTTAGTTTACATGGTTTTTTGGAGTATTTTTGCAGGGTGGAGAGCTGATAGTATGTAGTGCCTATGTTAGGTACTGGGGAAACAGTAAGGAACAAGCCCGACCTGGACCCTACCCTCACAAAGCTTACAGTCACCTTCTGATCTGCAGAACACACATTCTGCTCCTTGACCCACTGCTGGTAGCACAGTGGCTTCAGTTTCCAGACAGCTTGCATCTTTCCGAACCTAAAATGGATCAATACCATCTGGAATACAACAAAACAAGTAATCAGCACAGCTAAGATCATTAATTCATTTCACCCCTTCTACCCAAATTCCTTTGAACCGACTCCACAGCACATAACCACCACCACCACCCAAAACCCTTCTATTTCAGGGCAGCAATGCATGATCTATGAGAACCTCTTGTTGTTATAAATCAGTCACTTGAAGTTGAAGCTCTAGTATAAAGGAAGAAAATATGGTGATGATTAATATCCTATGGCTATTCAGTGTACTACCAGTTGAATCTGATCTTTCTACTGGAATGTTGTTGTTGTTAAGTGCTGTGGAGTCAGTTCCGACACATAGCTATCCTGTATAGGGTTTCTGAGATTTGGCTGGTGAGTTTGAACCACTGACCTTGCGATTCTAGTGCATTATCCCACAGCACCACACCAGGACTCCAATAAGTAGAAGGAATTGACCTCTTTGAAGTATATATGACAGTAAGAAAAAAATAAAACTTATGAAACTATATTCATTTTCTATTCATTTTATAACATCCCTTTCCAGATTAAAATACTCAAAACCAAGATGCATAGTCACCTACAGAGCATATCACTGATTTGGAACAAGCACCCTTGAATCATGGGATTGACTCGTTGGAGGGCAAGTATGCTAGAAGCAGGTTGTCTGCTCTCTTCTTATAGATGCCAAGATGACGTTTCTCTCATCTGTAGCCACAGACACTGGTCTCTATGAATTTTTACAACTGCTCGTGTCTTACCTAAATGCCTCCTAAATGTTATTTAATCTTTCTCTGTCTAAGAAATGTTAAGGGTCAAATATATACCATTTAAGCAATGTATCCTAATAACCAAGAGTTTGACTTAACATTTTAAAGCTTTTAAATCATTTTAAAATTGTGCATTTTGTGATCTCTTATTTATGCAATCAAATTTACCCCATACCTTTAGTGGAATAAATGCATCCCATAAGGATCGACTTTAAAGTGAATCTTCCCCTTCTGAACATTATATAAGATTGGTCTCAATACAAAATAAAGTAACCATATGATGCAAAAATCCTTTTTTAAATCACACATCTAAAGGAGAATTTTTTCTCATAAGATACAAATAATGCACATATGAAGACTAAATTGTGTTTTATTTGGCAGAGTCACTTCAAGGGTTAAAGAAAAACAGCAATTATCACTTAAGAACAGAACATCCTAATCTAAAAATTCATTCAAGCTTTTATCAAATCTCTTTACTGTCATTTTACAAGAGAATAACAGGAAGATCTCTCTGAGTATTCAGATTTTGTTTCCTAGCAATTTATAGATGTGGTGGTCCTCTTAGAAATAAGCAATTGAATTGAAGCTGGGGGAGAGTAGAGGCCAAGATTTTGAATACCACATGAAGAAGGTCTGTAAGGGAGTGATAAAAAAAATATAGGCCCCTCATACGTGTTCAATTTAAAGTTCGGCTTTAGACATCATATAATAAGTCTTTTAAACAACCAGAATCTACATATACCCATAGAGATTTAGAAGCAGGAAAAGAACATGGAACCGAATTTAAGAAGAAGGAAAAAAGTACAGAAAAAAGGGGTCAAAATGTAGAATGCTGTGAACCAAGTTGTGCAGTGGCCAGTTCAGCACTTGACCCAAAAACACCAGGTAGAGGGTGTATGTGAGTATGTATGTTTGCATAGGCACACATAAGCACAAATAACAATGTAATAATAGTATCATGACTTTGCTAATGGTTGGCACAGTCTAAATCTGAAATATATATATATATGTCTCTGGAAGTGCAAAACAGGAGCTGTAAACACAATGGAATAATTGGTGAAATTTTATACTGCCCCATGGGGTTGCTATGATTCAAAAGAGA
>NW_006408571.1:9714800-9720684 GCF_000296735.1 Chrysochloris asiatica
GGGGGACCAGAATACAGAATATACGTTATACTTGCATTTATGTAAAAGTGAAGGAAATTTACCAAACTTTATGGCTATTTCCAGAATTGCAGATAACTGTGGATAGTTCCTCTTTACACTTTTTGTGCTTTCTTAATTTCTAAGTGAGGATGCATCTTTGAAGTTTATGTGAAATGAGTAAATGTCTTGTTTTAAAAAGAAAGATTTGAGATCAAGGAACAGCAAACAAGGAAATGTCGTCTCCACAAGAGAAACCAGTAGAAGAAAACTCCTTTGAGAAGTTATGGATTGAGGAGTAGAGAAAATTTTTAAATCCACTGGAATGTTGCACCTAAAACAAAGGCCAGCACTTGACTTATAGATGTCTCTGGAAGTGCAAAACAGGAGCTGTAAACACAATGGAATAATTGGTGAAATTTTATACTGCCCCATGGGGTTGCTATGATTCAAAAGAGATATAAAGTACCTAACAGCATTAAAACATAAAGTACTTGTGTGTAAAATTTTTGTTGTCAGTTATTGTTTCTGACTCATAGCAACCCTATCCAGGGTTTCCAAGAAGCGGCTAGTAAGTTTGAACCTCCATTCTTACAGTTCAAATGGACCTTGCAGTCCAGTGCTTATCCTACAGCTCCACAGCAAGACTCCTGGTGTAATTGTTGTCTTTGTTAAGTGTCATCAAGTCGGTTCCAACTCATAGCGACCCTGCATAGGATTTCCAAGGAGCAACTGGTGAGTTTGAACCACCGACCTTGTGGTTCACGTTGACTTTGCATTCCAGCACATTATCCCACAGCACCAGACCAGAACTCCCAGGTGTAATGTTGTTGTTGTTGTTAAGTGCCGTCGAATTGGCTCCAAACCATAAGGACCCTGTATAGGGTTTCCAAGGAGCAACTGATGAACTTGAATCACAGACCTTGCCGTTCAAAATGACTTGCAGTTCAGCACATTAACCCACAGTACCACACCAGGACTTGTTGTTAAATGCCATTGAGTCGGTTCCGACCCATAGCAACCCTGTATAAGGTTTCCGAGGAGCAACTGGTGAGCTTGAACTGCCAACCTTGCGGTTCAACCCAAATTTGCAGTCCAACGTGTTAACCCACAGCGCCACACCAGGAGTCTTACACCAGGACTGGTACCCCAAAAATTGTCTCACTTTGTAGCACAACAGATTTCCAACTTAAGATCAACTGAATGTGTGAATTGAAGACATAATCCAAAATAGGATCATAAGAGGAATGGAAGAAAAAGCAGTCATCCCAAAAGGAGCCTTGTACTGAGGACATCCCCAGTGCCCATGGAAAAGAGGTACATCCCAGCAGCAAACTGGCAGAAACTCAAACTCAGAGCCAGTTACGAAAACACATGGCCCAGAGAAACAACTCTCAACCAGAGAGACAAGACCAGGAGCAAAGGACCTGAAGACAGGCCCAGGCGTGGATGAAGGAGACGCTGCAGATTCCCCAGTGAGAGAGCTGCAATTCAATCCTTCTCTTCCCAGGGACCACAACACAATTCAGTCGCAACCCATAAACTTTGAATTCAACAACCTGAAAGTGAATCGTTAAGAGCTGTGCATGATGCAGTTCTTGAATGTTAGTGAAAATAGTTCATGTATGTTAATTCTCAGTCTTTCTCCTCCTCCCATTTTTAGGTGAATTCTCTCTTAACCCTCCCAACCTTACCTGTGGATAGTTCTGCTTTGCTAATAAGTAACTTCTTTAGGATTTTGTAATGCAGAGCAAAAGGCTGTTAAGGAGAACAAGAAACACAGGAGCTGAGGGTGGGAGGGAATTATAGGGGTGGGGTAAAGGAGAGCCACTTCAGTGTCAGGGAAATATTTTGGGAAACGGAGGGAAGAGAGTTTTTTGTGTTTTTTTTGTTGTTGTTTTTTTTAAGTATTGCTGTGGTCTCTTTATTTCCCCTTGCACAGTACAAAAAGTGCATCAAGGACTGAGATCTTTGAAAATTCCTATTGAACGCTGGACTGAATCATTTTAACAACAATGCTCATTGATGAAGCATACCTCATTCCTATAGGGACCTTGGGGCTCGAGTGTGAAGCTAACTAGAGTCCAATAAAAACTACAACTTTACAAACAACTTACTTATTAATGTTCTGTCTGTTGGCTACAAAAATGGTCTTTAGTCCTTACTGTTTCCCCCTGGGGTTTTTTCCCTAGCAGAATTGTCCCTGAAGCTCCTAACTCTGAAAACTGCTCAAATTTCCCTAACAGTACAGAAGGTATTAAAACACATTGTTTTAGAAATGACAAGGAGAAAATTATAATATCTTACCTAAGTTTCAGCTGTCCAGAAATGCCTGCTCTGGGTATACTTTAAAGGATGAGTGACCAAATCTGAAATATTCTTTGTATATAGAGGACAGTGTTTGACAATTTCATACATTGGTGCTCTTTAGCAAGTCTCCCTAATGAATGCTCTTTCAGGGCATCAGTTGAATTTAGCCAAATTGGTAGGAATAATGAGACATTCTGTGTACACCAACATGGTGCTGTTCATCTTATATGCACCAAAACCAAAACAAACCCACTGCTATTGAGTTGGTTCTGACTCGAAGTAATCCTATGGGTTTCCAAGACTATCAATCTTGAAAGGAACAGATTGACTCATCTTTCTCCCTCAGAGCAGCTGGTGAGTTTGAACTGCTGGCCTTGTGGTTAGCAGCTAAATGCCTAACCCACAGCACTACCAGGGCTCCTTCCTATATGCACAGTCATGGTTACATGCAAAACGTGCTCACTAGTACATACTGGCAGTCCTGAGGTGGTGGTGGTTGTAAATCCTCAACCTCAGTGAGCAATCAAGAGCTAGGGCTAAACAGTGACAAATGACTTTACTGATGTGGAGCAGAGGTATTCACTGTCTGGGCACAATCGAGACAAAGAGAACAAGTACATGGCATGCATGTTAAGATCCCACCTCCAGTCACCATGACAGACATCATTAATTGATCAAATATTTTCTGCTGAACCAGGTGCAATCCCAGAAACCTTCTCATTACTGTGCTCCAGACAGTGACTCTCAGTGGACTTGAACTGTCTGTCATATGATATGAAGTCTATTTACCATCCTTGGTCTTTGGAATTGTTAGGACCAAGCTGTCTATTGGGTTGGTGTTGTTGTTAAATCCCAACAAGTAGGTTCAACTCATAGCAACCCTGTATAGAATTTCCAAGAAATAGCTGGTGGGTTTGAACCACCAACCTGATGGTTAGCAGTCCTGGGTTTATCTTACAGTATCACACCAGGGTATCCAAAGATCCTACCCCAGCAGTCTGCAGAGGCATCAGAGCTGATGATGCAGAGCTGACCTTCAGCAAAGGGCAAAGAGAAAAGACCTAGAGGGGGCTAGAAAAGCCTGCCCACAATCTCCAAATCTATTTTCACCTTTTGGTTTTAGACACACACACACTGCTATTCAAACAAAGGAGTCCTGGTGTGGCGTTGTAAGATAATGCACTGGATCACAAGGTCGGTTTGAACTGCAAGGTTAGGGGTCAAATTCACCAGCCACTCCTTGGAAACCCTATACAGGGTCATTATGGGTCAGAACCTACTTGATGGCACAATGTTGTTGTTGTTAAGTGCCGTTGTGTCGGTTCCAACTCATAGCAACCCTGTATAGGGTTTCCAAGGAATGGCTGGTGAGCTTGAACCACCAAACATGTGGTTCAAATGACTTTGCAGTCCAGCGCATTAGCCCACAGAACCACGCCAGGACTCCACTCTTGATTCAGATGAATTTTTACATCAACAAATTAGACTTCCAGGCAGACAGTGAAAGGTTAGGGTTTAAACTGGGTCATGATTGTATGGGTAAATAATCAGGGATTAGTTAAAGAAGTGCAGCCAGAGCGCTCCTTGGAGGCCAGGATGGTCAAACTTCTCTCTCATACTTTGGACATATTGTCAGGAGGGGCCAGTCGCTGGAGAAAGATATCATGCTTAGTAGGGTGGAGGGTCAGAGAAAAAGAGGAAGACCCTCAGCGAAATGGATTGGCAAAGTGGCAGCCTCAATGGGCTCAAGCGTGGCAATGATAGTGAGGTTGGTCCAGGATCGGGCAGTGTTTCGTTCTGCTATGAGTCAGTACCGACTAGATGGCACAACAGTTAACAACAATAACAGTTTAAAAAAAAGTGCCAAGGTCTGCATAGGAGGGTCAGCCCTGATAACAGGACCTTCTCCTTTCCTAACTGAGGACCAGATCTCCATATAGGAACAAAATCCCATAGTAAATAGATGAGGGGGCAGGGAGCATTTGATTTTAATTTTATCTTCAAAAAAATGAAATTAAAATTTCTAAAAATTAGTTTTTTTAATTCTTTTTTATTATGTTATAATTGCTACAGCCATGTGCTAAGTCTTTGAACAATTCAAATATTCATGTTGAGGAAGGACATAAATTTTCCTTCAAGTAAGGTATAAAAGTACTGATATGGCACTATAAGATCAGCACTGGACTGCAAGGTCAGTTTGAACCACAAGATCAGCAGTTCATTCACAAGTCACTCCTCAGAAACCCTATACAGGGTCTATGAGTCAGAACCAACTCGATGGCAATTAACAACAATAGCATCATACAATATCCTTCACTTTATATATGATTTTTGCAATATAAGGATCATTTATATAAAATTATCCAAGGGCTTATTAACATCACCATCCTTTGGTATTAAAATAATTTGTTTTATAAATCTATCCAGTCACAATGCTTGTTGGCTATCTCTTTCTTCTTCAGTTATTAACTAATCTGACTTTCCCAAGCCTCATTTGCGTGTGTTCTGAGCAATAGCCCAACATCATTTTCTTCTGTTTTATGAAATCCTGAAAAATATATAAGAGTGACAGTTCCACTTCACAACCTGTCTATATTGTGTTAGCATTTATACAGAGATATGTTATAGCATCCACCTATGAAACTGACTAGAAAAATATCTTGAAAGATAAGAAGAGGTAGGTGTTAGAATTAAGCAGGGAGGATACTTTAGAGATGACTAATTTTACAAGTTAATTTTCATGTGATGATAAATTTTGCTTCCCTATAAAACTTTTTCACTACTTGTCTGTCAGTTTGCTATCTTGTGGTGGCTTGTGTGTTGCTATAATGCTAGAAGCTATGCCACCAGCACTTCAAATACCAGCAGGATCACCCATGATGGACAGGTTTCAGTGGAGCCTTCTGAACTAAGACAGATTAAGAAACAGCAGTATCTGTCAGTCTAGTTCTAAAAGAAGAAAAAAAAGGCCAACAAAAACCTTATGAATAGCTGAGGAACATTGTCTGATCTAGTGCTAGAAGATGAGCCTCAAAGGTTGGAAGGCACTCAAAATATGACTGGGGTAGCGCTGTCTCCTCAAAGTAGAGTCAATAATTAATGACGTAGATGGAGCAAAACTTTCAGGACCTTCACTTGCTGATGTGACATAAGTCAAAATGAGAAGAAACAGCTACTGAAACATGAAATGTATGAAGCATGAATCTAGGAAAATCAGAAGTTGTCAAAAATGAAATGGAACCTATAAAGATCAATATCCTTGGCATTAATGAGTTGAAATGGACTGGTATTGGCCATTTTGAATCAAACAATCATATGGTCTGCTGTGTCAGGAATGACCAATTGAAAAGGAATAGTGTTGCATTCATCATCAAAAAGAACATTTCAAGATCTAATCTGAAGAACAGAAGACCCTAGGACCATCAAGCGAGAAGAGCATGATAGGACCGAGGGAACCTCACCAGAAAAACAGTGACAGCAGACATACATGGTGGCAGAGGCAATAGCATAGAAAATAGAGCAGCAGAGGACTCTAGGACCACGGATTGAGAAAGTCAGTTTGCCTGCAAGCAGGAGG
>NW_006408571.1:9720784-9722943 GCF_000296735.1 Chrysochloris asiatica
AAATACCAGCAGGATCACCCATGATGGACAGGTTTCAGTGGAGCCTTCTGAACTAAGACAGATTAAGAAACAGCAGTATCTGTCAGTCTAGTTCTGAAAGAAGAAAAAAAAGGCCAGCAAAAACCTTATGAATAGCTGAGGAACATTGTCTGATCTAGTGCTAGAAGATGAGACCCAAAGGTTGGAAGGCACTCAAAATATGACTGGGGTAGCGCTGTCTCCTCAAAGTAGAGTCAACTTTAATGACGTAGATCGAGCAAAACTTTCAGGACCTTCACTTGCTGATGTGACATAACTCAAAATGAGAAGAAACAGCTACTGAAACATGAAATGTATGAAGCATGAATCTAGGCAAATCAGAAGTTGTCAAAAATGAAATGAATCCTTGGCATTAATGAGTTGAAATGGACTGGTATTGGCCATTTTGAATCAAACAATCATATGGTCTGCTGTGTCAGGAATGGCCAATTGAAAAGGAATAGTGTTGCATTCATCATCAGAAAGAACATTTCAAGATCTAATCTGAAGAACAGAAGACCCTAGGACCATCAAGCGAGAAGAGCATGATAGGACCGAGGGATCCTAACCAGAAAAACAGTGACAGCAGACATGGTGGCAGAGGCAATAGCATAGAAAAATAGAGCAGCAGAGGACTCTAGGACCACGGATTGAGAAAGTCAGTTTGCCTGCAAGCAGGAGGCTGTCTTTCAAAACGTGCCCTTTGAACAGTTAAACAAATATATATTTTCAATGTGGTATGTGTACATCAAAAAAAAAAGTCAATAGCGTTAATATTGCTAGCTGGTGGAGGGGATTGCAATGATTTGTTAAATGTAAAGCTGATGATTTGCCCTATAAACCTTCATTCAATTCACAACAAAAGCTTTAAAAAAATAAAATAAATCTATCCTGAAGTACAACGCTGTCAGTGTTAAGATAATAGCCATACATCTACAAGGAAGACAAATTAATATAACTATTATTCAAATTTACACACCAACCACTAATACTGAAGATAAGATATTGAAGATTTTTTGTCAATTTCTGGAGTTTAAAATTGATCATAATTAATGGTGACTAGAATGTAAACATTGGAAACAAAGAAAAGGATAAAAAATGTGGAAGCTATGGCATTGATGACAGAAATGACACCAGAAATTTTAAGAAAGAATTTTGCAAGACCAATGACTTGTTCATTGCAAATACTTTTACAGCAACATAAATGGGGACTATGCATGTGAAACTCACAGGATGGAATACACAGGAATCAAATAGACTATACCTGTGAAAAGAGATGACAGAGAAGTTCAATATCATCAGACAGAACAAGGTCAAGGGCCAATTGTGGGACAAACCATCAATTACTCATATGCAGCTTCAAGTTGAAACTGAAGAAAATTAAAACAAGTCCAAAAGAGCCAAAATACAACCTTGAATATGTCCCACCTGAATTTAGAGACTATTTCCAGAACAGATCTGATGCATTGAACACTAATGATCAGCAATAAATGAAAGCTGAAAATTGTTTGACTAAAATAATGAAAACTCAGATATGAAGCATACCTGTATTACACAACTCTCTTCTCTGGGCCACATGCTGACTGGAACAGAGGTGAACACCTGACCCAACAAAACCAATCATCTTCTCTTTCCTGGGAATTTTGGATTGAGACACAGTTAAACATACAACAAATAAACTTAACTTTTTAAATTGTTCACATATCAGTAAAAAATACATTTTAATAGATCATTTCATTTATAAACTATATTAATAAATCACATTTATTTGTAAATTGTTTTGATGCTGTTAGGTGTCGTCAAGTCAGTTCTGATTCATAGAAACCCCTAGCACAACAGAAGGAAACACTGCCCAGGCCTGCAACATCCTCACAATTGGTACGTTTGAGCCCACTGTTGCTGCCACTGTGTGACTCCATCTTGTTGGGAGCTTCCTCTTTTTTGCTGACCATCCATTTTACCAAGCATGATGTCCTTCTCCAGGGACTGGTGCCTCCTAATAATAAGTCCAATTTATGAGAAATGAAGTCTTCCATCCTAGCTTCCAAGGAGCATCCTGGCTGCACTTCCTGCAAGACAGATTTGTTTGTTCTACTGATGTTGTTGTTGTTAAGTGCCATTGAGTCGATTCCCACCCATAG
>NW_006408571.1:9723217-9733259 GCF_000296735.1 Chrysochloris asiatica
TGCGGTTCAAACTGACTTTGCAGTCCAGCGCATTAACCCATAGCACCACACCAGTACACCTTAGTGCTCTTTAACACTTTAAAGAGGTCTTCTGTAGCAGATTACCTAATGCAACATGTTCATGCGTGTTGATTGTGGGTCTAAGCAAAATGAAGACTTTATCAATGTAATCTTTTCTCCATTCATCATGATGATATTTATTGGTCCAGTTGTAAGGATTTTTGTTTTCTTTACATTGAGTTACAGGCCATACTGAAGGCTGTAGTCTTTGATCTTCATTAGTAAATATTTTATGTCCTCTTTACTTCCAGCAAGTAAGCTTGTATCATCTGCATATTGCAGGCTGTTAATGAGTCTTCTTCCAATCCTAATGCCACATTCTTCTTCATATAATCCAACTTCTCAGATTATTTGCTCAGCATACGGACTGAATAAATATGGTGAAAGGATACAACCATTCAGTATCCCCTTGTTTTGTCCTACATACAGATGTCTCTTATAGCAAGATTTCTTTTGAAAAGTAGTTATTCTCTCTCATTTATGAGAATATCACCTTTACCATGTAGAAACGGAGTGAATTTATTTTTTTTTAAATAACTGTTAGTATCACTTTGATACTAGCTATGATACAGGGTCACTATGAGTTAGAACCGACTCCCCGGCACACCACCACCACCAATTCAAAAATAGTTTCAGCAGTACATCAACAGGGAGCTACCAGAAATTCAAGTTGAATTCAGAAATGGATGTGGAATGAGGGATATAGATTGTTGCTGATGTCAGATGGATCTTCAATGAAAGCAGAGAATACCAAAAAGATGTTTTGTTGTTGTTGTTGTTGTTGTTGTTAAGTACTGTCAAGTTGGTTCTGACTCATGTTGCTGTTGTCAAGTGCCACTGAGTCCATTTCAACTCATAGCAACCCTGTCTAGAGTTTCCAAGGAGTAGCTGATCGAACGGCCAACCTTGTGGTTAGCAGTCCAGTGCTTAACCTACAACACCACACCAGGACTTCTATGAGCATTGTATCATGCAAAAAATGGTATATGGGACCCAAACAAAGTGATTGGTCAGTTTTGCCATCCCTCTAGACTTACAAAAAAGAGTAGTCCCAAGGGCTATGGGGACCTCACTACCACCAAGAGTAGACATGAGTCCCTTCCTAGACCCAGGAGACAGAGAGAAGTTACCCCAGAGCACTTATTGACAAAACTACAGAAATTTGTAACACTTACCCAAGCAGAGCAGAGGCCAGGCCAGTTCAAGAGGTCCAAGGGCACAGCTCTGTGGGCATAGCCAAGAAGCTGTCCTGACCGAAGAACAGTATCCTGAGTCTTTCCCGATCGATCTTGAATTAAAGTCTATTACTTCAGCAGTTCAAACCCACCAGCTGCTCCTTGGAAACCCTATACAGGGTCGCTGAGTCAGAACTGACTCGAAGGCACTTAACAACAACAATTTTTCTACTTAATTCCATAATTGTGAATATTGTCTGAGTTCCGTGTGACCACAGCAACAAATTATCAAACTCAGCAGAGAAATGGAGGTATGAATGGTATCAGAATTTGTTTTTTTTTAAAAAGGGGGAGTTGAGAATACAGGTCTGTCTGACCTCCCCTTCATAGGAACCAACCTTAGACAGCTGACCTTGATTCTCTTTCCCTGCTGTGAAGTTACAGGCGTTCAGACATGCCCACCACACTGTTTTTATAATCTATAGCTGATCTTTAAAGAGGACCATTCTTTTGCCATAAGGTAGTCCTAAGACTTGTTATACAAAACATTTTCATGGTCACTTTCTTTTTTACAAAATATTGTTAAGATTCTACTATTTAAAGTCCTTTTCTTATAGTCTTATAAGAACTAACTGTGTGATTGGACCTCTTATAGCATTTCATACGCTTCTGACTTTATTTCCTATAAAGATGGTTTCTTAAAAACATCATAAATTAATTTTACATGTGGAATTAATGCTCTCATCTCACCCCAAAATTATTTTCGTTCAAATCAAAGCAACTGCTCCATCAGTGGTTACACTTGGGCACAACATTTTTTTTTCAATAAAGTCATTTCCTGCATGACTATGACTGACCACCACCCATGCAGTGCACTCAAGTAGAGGTGCCCCATACCTCAGATGTCCACTTCCATGGGGTAATGTTGCCAGTAGCAGACAGGGTATGAGTGATTATCTACCCATCATCAGGACTCCAGAGGTCACACATCCCTCCTTTCCCTTTAACCAAAAGAAAGAAGCTGTTTTATTAACAATAGAGTGAGGAGAGAGCATCCTATCTAATGACAAGAAAGTACAGACTGAAAAGCAAGTGATGAAAGACTATACCACTAATAGGATTACTTATACCCTTTTTCCTAAGCAAGACTAGTTTGCAACAAATGTCCTCTAATCGTTCTGAAGAGTTCTGAAAATGGAATTCATTTCTCTAAAGAAAAAGAAAAATTCCTTTCCTGTATCATTTGTTCTCAAGGAGTGTCACAATAATGAGATGGACACACATCGCATAGCTATCATTTTAAAAGCTCCAACAGCTCCACCTAAATATGCTATGAAAAGTATTTGATCCACTGGGTGAAATTAGGAAATGTATTGGGGTGTTAGAAGGGATCTCCAAAGGCATAACATTTTCATCTCAAATCACAGACTCTTGATGCACCCTAACTGTAAGCTTTTGTTTTTATTCCCACCTTTTAAGAAATATGTTGAATCCTTACAGCAAGGATCATTCCCACCCACTCCATACACAGAGTAGACAGGGATGGGCAACTTGGACATTGGCTACCCAAAATGGGGGTGGGGGGTTACAAAGGCAAAAAGTGACTGGCTTACAAGCTTTCAAGAGGGAACCTAGATTCAGAGGGCATAGAGAAAGGTAGAATCTCCACTGAGTAGTATACAATCTGTCTAGGCTGGGCTGATGAAAAAAAATGCGGATGGATCTCTTGTGATACAATAGTGAATAATTGTTATCTGGACTGCTTGTGAGGGTTGGAATTGTAAAGGCAGACGTTTTTTAGTAAGGAAGGGAGTGATTAACTTTTCAGCCTAAGAGCAGAGATCCCTGGGACCATCAAGGGAGAAGAGCAGAGAGCGGGACCCTACCCAGAGAAGCAGTGACACCTGAAATGGAGGCAGAGACGATGACATGGAGAGATGGAGCTGTTGGGGACTTTAGACACAGAAAGGAAGCGGGGTTGTGTGCTGAGGACAGGGGACAGACTTGTAGTGTATACCCTTTGGATGGTTGATGATGCAAGGAGGGGATTGTAACCATAGCAATGAAATGATATACTATAGGATGAATGTAAAACTAAAGTTCTCCCATGTAAACTATCACGTAATTCACAATAAAACATAAAAAAAAAAAAGCTAAAACTGCTGTAACACAGGTAGAAGCTACTACAGATGTTGCAGAGAGGAGGGCCTGGTTGGCGGTTCTTGCAATGGTTAAACAATCAGCTATTAAGTGAAAGGTTGAGAGTTTTAATAAAAAAAAAAAAGAAAGAAAGAAAGAAATATGTTGGATGTTGTTCACTGTTATGAAATTAGAAATTTAATTTCAAACAGCTAAACAGAATGAAATTTACCCAATTAAAAGTGATCACAATCTTCAGATAAATATTTTTCATCTTACATTAACAAAGCTCCTCCAATTTCAAAGAGGATTTGAACCAGAACCTAAAGTGATAGTCCTAGCAGGTCCATCTTTCTCTGTCCTCACTGGAGGAGTAGAGACTGATACTGTATTTCATTAGCACAATAACTTCCTGTGTCTTAGGATAGGCTATCTAAAAACTTTCTTTTTCATGCCTATTTGGAGGTGAAGATATTCGATTTAGCAGACGTGAGTTGAGCTTCTGCTTTGTGCAAAGACTTGGTTTCAGTTCTTGGAGGATTCAAAGATGAAGGAGTCCATACCCTCAATAACCTCCTCAGAGAA
This sequence comes from Chrysochloris asiatica, assembly GCF_000296735.1. Taxonomy (NCBI): domain Eukaryota; kingdom Metazoa; phylum Chordata; class Mammalia; order Afrosoricida; family Chrysochloridae; genus Chrysochloris; species Chrysochloris asiatica. Next base: position 9,727,177 of record NW_006408571.1, read on the forward strand.
GAGGTATGTTCATAAATTATTATATATTTTTTTAAACTGATGCTGGGAAGCTTAACTTTTTTTGCATTAAATTTATAATCAAAGTTTGAATTACTAAAGTTGGAAGTTAAAGTATTAACATTCTCTGTTTTAAAAGGACCTAGTTCCAAACTTCTAATACCAAATTAGAACACTTGTTGTTGTTATTAAATGCTGTCAAGTCAGTTCCAACTCACAGAGACTCTGTCTAGAGTTTCCGAGATGTGGCTGGTAGGTTGGACCCACCTGCCTTGCCATTTAAACCTTGCAGTCCCATGCTTATAGTACAGTGCCACACAAGAACTACAAATTATAACGGTTAGTTTACAGAATAATCCAGACTGAAAGTCAAGTCTACTTTTCTCCTTCCATTAAAACCAAAGTTTCTATAGATTGAAAGTATAGAAGAACAATGTGTATGGAGGCAGAAAAGACAACAAAATGGGGTACATAATGTTGTTGTTGTTACATGCCATCAAGTCGATTCCAACCTATAGCGACCCTGTATAATGTTTCCAAAGAGTAGCTGATGAGCTTGAAACACCAACTTTGCAGTTCAAATGACTTTGCAGTCTGATGCATTAGCCCACAGCGCCACATCAGGACTCTAGGGTATGTATTCTTGACTGTTATTTGAGCTTTTAAATCTTTAATAAATATTATCAAATCCTGTGATGGCCATTTTGAAGGAACACAAAGCAAGAGTCGGGGAAGGGTTCTAAGAGGAGCTAATTTTTTAATAACAAGGTCTCAAGTACACCCTTGAAGTTGAATCATCAAGATCTGTTGTCTAATCCTGAATCAGTCAATTCCAGATATTGAACTCAAGATAAGCAACCTCTCAGTGACAAATTAATACTAAATATCTAATTTCTAAAACCAGAACGCCAATTTATTCATTCTTCATTCAGACCACCTTACTCCAAAGCAAACTGAAGGCTGCTTAGAAAGATGGTAACAGATTTCATGAGAAAACAAATTCAAATTCAAAATAAGAAGAAAAATGGAGTCCTCATGCAGCACTTCAGGATAATGCACTGGACCACAAGGTTAGCATTTCAAACTCACCAGTTGCTCCTTGGAAACCAACTTGATGGCACTTAGCAACAACAACAACAACAACAAAGAAAAATGAGATATAAAGGAAATAAAAACAAAAAAGCAAGATGGAGCTAGTAATGAAGTAAGCGTATGAAATATAGCAGGAAGCCATGTGCTCTTACTTGAACAGAGCTGGAATTAAGATGAGTGTAGTGACTACTTGGTGCACCACAGCCATAAAGTAGAAACAAGCCAGTTGCTTAGGGAAAGCATAGCTCTTTCATGCATTGAGGCCAAAGAGTAACATCTCAGAAAGGCAGGTGTTCACGGAAAAGACAGTAGCATCTAGAGAACTACATTCTCAAGTCTTCTTACAAGAAACCCATTGCTGTTCTCACTGAACTGTGTTAGAACAGCAATCCAGACAGCCACCACCTTCAATTCATGGTACCAGAGAAGTCAAACCATAACCCAAAGATTATTCAGAATATAGAAAATATAATGGGTTGAGGACATACTCTCCTAAGCTCTGATATCTCGATCCTCAAGAAAGACACATAGCATGAGTGACTGGTTACTGAGTCACCTATATGCATTGTCTCCTCCCTGGGCAGTGATACAGAGCTGCTTCTCTAAGCTCTCAATGATGCATGAATTGTCTTCAAATACTTCAACTAATTCCTACGTGACTCTAAGATACACTCTTTCTGGTTCCATTTTTACACTTGATTTTCTTCTCTCTCTTTTTTTTTTTTTTAAACCTTTTCTTGTGATTTGAGTGAAGGTTTACAGAGCAGACCATCAGGTTTCTATTCAACAGTTCACACACATTTTGTTCCAACCCATTGATTGCAGTCCTCTCAATGTGACACCACATCTCACTTCTTCCCTATGATTCTTGTTTCTATTTCACCTTCTTTCCCAACACTTCCGAACTTTGTCCTTGGGTAAATACTACCATTTTGATCTCAAATGATTGACAATTCTATGGTGTACATACCTCACTAGTGTTGCTTAGCTAAAATGCCAGAATGTTAATGGTTGCCTAGTTCTGCTTAAAGTCTGGTACATGTTTATTTAACTTCTGATAAGAACTAGCCATCTAGGCAAACAGACATGGGGAGGGTTAATGAGCTACTTGGTGCACCTTTGATGTGTTTATCAGGACACTGTGACTACCTTGTGAGTTAGTATAAATGTTAGAATGATAAGACTACAGCCCACCTGCATGTTGTACTAATTAACATTGTTAAAACAGGTATAAATATTGCTTGTAAGAAATAGTCATTGGACTCCATTCATAGCCAGCCTCTGCTGCCGGTGTCCCAGGAGTCATCCTCCTAATAATAAAGACTTTTCTCTTTCTTTACCTGGAGTGTTTGTTAAGTGGATTCAAAAGCCTTGGGGTAATAGGTAGGGAGGTAGATGATAGATAGATAGATAGATAGATAGATAGATAGATAGATAGATAGATAGATAGATAGAACACAACCTCATGACATTAATGCCGTGAGCCCTCAGATCCCCTTGTTGGGCCTAAACCATGTGTTGTAACTGATCTTTGATTTTTTTCAGAGAGGACCTTACAAACTTGTTAAAGAAAGCATGATTCCATCATTTTATGAGTCAGGCTGCTAATCTCAAGATCAGCAGTTCGAAACTACCAGCAGTTCCACAGGAGAAAGATGAGGCTTTCTGTTACAGCCTTGGAAACCCTATACAGGGTCACTATGAGTCGGAATCGACTCCACAGCACACCACCATCACCACCACCACAGTGTGCATAAAGAAATCCCTGAGTAGTGCAAACAGTTAAACTCACTCTGCACTAACTGAAAGATTGGAGATTAGAGTCTACCCAGAGATCCTCAGAAGAAATACTTAACAGTCTGCTTCCAAAAAGTCAGGCACTGAAAACTTTGTGGAACACAGTCTACTCTGACACACATGGGGTTGCCATGAGTCACAATTGACTTGGCAACAACTTGTTGGTTGGTTACTGTGCATAGTAGTCTTCTCTGCTAGGAGTTTAAGGAAACAAAAGCAAGACTATCCCATGGATTTGCCTCTGCCTTCAAAAAGCCCCTAGGGCTGATCAGAAATAACAGCAGAAGGGAGGGTGTTCCCATTAGATGTCTGATTACAAAGCAAACGTGTCATGTTGCTGTTGTTAAGTGCCATCGAGGTGGTTCTGACTCACAGCGACCCTGTATAGGATTTCCAAAGAACAGCTAGTGAGTTTGAATAGCCAACATAGTGGTTACCAGTCCAGTGCTTATCCTACAGCACCACACCAGGACTCCAAAGGTATCAATGTTGTTACTGTTGCTGTTGTTGTTGTTAAGTGCTGTCGAGTTGGTTCCGACTCATAGCAACCCTGTTGGTGAGTTTGAACTTTGTGGTTCTAGTGCTGATCCTACAGCACCACATCAGGAGTCCATAAAGGTATAATTTGTTGTTGTTGTTGTTATGTGCCGTGGAGTTGGTTCTGACTCATTGCGACCCTGTACAGGGTTTCCGAAGCTGGAAATCTTTACGGGAGCAGACTGCCTCATCTTTCTCCCGCGGAACCGCTGGTAGTTTCTAACTGCTGACCTTGCGGTTCACAGCCCGAGTCGTAACCACTACGTTACCAGAGCATGAGACAAAATGAAAAAATAAAATTAAAATATGGCCAAGTAAAGATGGAAAATATGGAAAAGGAAAGATGGCTGTCCCCAGTGTTTTAGCCTCTTCCTTGGCATCTCTTTCTAGTTTGCTCAGCAGCTAGCTGGAGAAATTGACAATCTGGGTCATAATTATCAACTCCAGAAGAAAATTCCATTCGATTTCATGTGTTTCCCATCCAAAGAACAGGTCACAGGATGTTCGTATGAAATACCTTTACCCAAACCTCATTGCCATATCTTTTAAAATATTAATTCTTTGTTTATTTGAACTCTTGGTGTGGCACTGTAGGATAAGCACTGGACTGCAAACCACAAGGTCAGTAGTTCAAGCCCACCTGTTGCTCCTTGAAAACCCTATATAGATAGGGTCACTGTTAGTTGGAACCAACTGGACAGCACTTAACAACAATAACAACAATCCTTTGTTTTGACCACAAATAGATGTGTATTTGTTTTCACTAATAGATGACTACCATATGTAAAGCAAATAGCTAAAATACTGATTTACAAGATACTTTTGCTGCACACTGTTGTTGTTGTTAAATACTTGCACACTACCAACCATCAGAAGCATCCTTAGCAAGCTGACTGAATTTTCTGTGTCTTAAAAGGATTCACAGTAGGAATATTTACAGAGCAAGTCTTCTTTCCTCCCTCCCAATCAATTGTCACTTTCCCCTCCTACTCCCAAGATAACAATTTTTATAAATAAACCTCAATGTAAATCAAGGTATGCCTATAGCTTGTTTTTTCAGCCACTAAAGCAACAAGCATTTGTTAAATGCTTCCTTTGTGCCTAGCCACGTTCAGCCACGTTCTGAGTGGTGGGAGACATACAAAAGAACCATAGGAACCGCTTGGAATCCATCTAAAAACTTATATCATTACACTGAAAATGTCGCAAAGGTTCAAAAATAAGAGACAGAACCTTTTCCTTTGTGAGGCTTTGAAGTTCATATTGAATACTATAGAAGCATTTTAAAACTTAAGATTCTTAAAAGGGAAGAAAACAAATCTGGTTGGTCTGAGATTTGAACGAGAGACTATAACACTTTCTGTGGGGCATTTTAAGGAGAAATTGTGCTTTCGGTGTTTATAAGTTGTTCACTAAAAAGGCAGGACCTAGCTGGCTGACAATGTGGATGCCTAGACAAAACTTTCATGCTGGCTGGAAGAGAAGAGCTATAAAGTCAGGTCTGGGTTGCCATGTGTTTCTGGAGAGCAGTTCTAAATCACAACATGCAAAGAGTAGGGATGAGGAGGGAATCTCAGAGAGAAGGTTTGCTATTTAGTCCATGAAATGAAATGATATATATAAAAAGAAGCATAGCTCTAGGGCTCATTATCAGAAGAAGAAGGTAAGGAGAAGATCTCATTTTGACAAGACAAGCAGAAGGATCAGAACACCCACCATCATTTTAAACACAAAGACAAAAAGAGTAGAGCATCAGGACTCAGACTCTAACAAAATATTCAGAAATCCTGCGTGACCCAAGTTACTAAGTAGATGATTATAGTGAGAAAGTATATTGGGGTATTTGTATTCTATTTAAAGGAGACTAGTGGCCCAGTGCCGGAAAATGAGCCCCTAAGGTTGGAAGGCACTCAAAACGCAACTGGGGAAGAGTTGCCTCCTTAAAGTAGAGTTGACCGTGATGACACAAATGGAGTAAAGCCCATGGGAGAAAAGCCTGCAGGACCTTCATTTGCTGAAGGGGCCAAATCAAAATGAAGAGAAACAGCTGTAAACATCCATTGAAAATCAGAACATAGAACGTACGAAGTATAAATCTGGGAAAATTGGAAGTTGTCAAAAGTGAACTGTAACACATAAACATTGATATTAGGCATTAGTGAGCTGAAATGGACTGGTATTGGCCATTTTGAATATGACAACCACTTGGTTTACTATGCCAGGAATGACAAATTGAAGAGGAATGATGTTGCATTCATTGTCAAAAAGAACATATCCAGATCAGTCATAAGGTACAATGCTGTCTGTGATAGGATAATATCCATGTGCCTACAGGGAAGCCCAGTTAATAGCACTATTACTCAAATTTACACACCAACCACTAAAGCCAGTGAGGATGAAATAGAAAAAATTCTACCAATTTCTTCAATCTGAAATCGATCAAACATGCAATCAAGATGTATTGATCATTACTGGTGATTGGAATACAAAGATTGGGAGTAAAGAGGAAGGATCAGTAGTTGGAAAATATGGCCTTGGTGATAAAAAATTATGCAGGAGAACCATGATAAAATTCTGCAAAATCAATGATTTGTTCATTTCAAATACCTTCTTTAGGCAGCATAAGAGATGACTATACACATGGACCTCACCAGATGGAA
>NW_006408571.1:9733359-9746379 GCF_000296735.1 Chrysochloris asiatica
TAAGGTGGAGGGTCAGAGAAAAAGAGGAAGACCCCCAACGAGATGGATTGACCAGGTGGCAGCATCGATGGGCTCAAGTGTGGCAACAGTAGTGAGGTTGATCTAAGATCAGGCAGTGTTTCGTTCTGCTGTGCATAGGGTCGCTATGGGTTGGTACCGACTGAATGGCACCTAACAAGTGGCCCAGTGGTTATGTGCTCAACTACTAACTGAAAGGTCAGCAGTTGAAATCCATAAGCCACTCTGCAGGAGATAAATGCAGCAAGCGTCTTTCGTAAAGATTTCAGCGTTGGTGACCCTATGGGGTAGTTCTACTCTGTCCTATCTTCTCAGTGGCAATGAGTTTGGTGTTTTAGTAATTCTGTGAGTTTTGGGTTTTTTTAAAGTAATTGAGTGAGATAGATTACAGGCAACCCTCACTTTACACAGTTCTGATATGTGTGAATTTCTGTTTAGTTAAATAATACCAGTTCCTCAACAACATGCTTAAAATTTCAGCTACCATGCTATATTAACTGTGAGTAATCACAAAGTATAAACTCTACTGCAAACTATTCAGTCCACAGTTTACTATGTAACAGATGCACATCATGATCAGTGACCAATCATAGCACTTCTTCTGAAGTCTCTTGGTGATGGGGTACTGTGTGTGATAGTTAAGGTTTTGTACCAATTTGACTGGACCCGGACTCACAGTGGTTTGGCAGTTAAAACATAGTAATCTCCCATAATGAGATTTCATATAATATAATCAACTCCATGATGAGATCAGCTATAAACAGCCAATCAATTGAAAGAGCTTCTTTGGAGGTTTGGCCTGCTGCCAATATATTGGACACTTGAGAAAGCTTGTTTGCTTTTTGTTGAATCTGGATCCTGCATCTAGCTCATCATCTAACCTCTAACTCTTTGAGCCAGAGGCCTGCTCTATTGCCTGTCGACTCTGGAGTCATCAGCAGCCTGCCATCTTAGCTGCCCAACCTACTTGCTTGCTACCTGCTGATCTTGGGTTCATCAGCCTTGCAGCTATGTGAGTCAGAAACATCCAGACTGACATCTGACCCATGGACTTGGGACTTGCCTACCCCTACAATTATGTGAACCATTTCCTTTCTATAAACCTCTCTTTATACATACATACATAAGCTTCATGGTTTTGCTTTTCTAGAGAACCCAGCCTAGGACACTGCACTTCTGTTAGTCAGTTAATGTACAGACAGTTAGGCCTCTAGTTGTGTCATCTCCTTGTCTCCTAGAGATAAATTCAGCCCACATTTTACAACAAAGAATAAAGTGCAGCAAAAATAAACCCAAAAAAATGATGATGCTGGAAGTGAAAGTGGTTGTGGTTTGAAAAAGAGCAACAGCAAAGTAAAGATAGGGTGAACAAAGTCTAAACTAGATTAACAAGGTTTGATGAATATAAAAAACATGATAAATTGTTCCAATATCTTCAGGTTTAAGTTGCAATCGAAACAGGAAGCAACTTATGGGTGAAATGGAGTGTTTAGTCCCCATTTAGATTGAAGGTTACAATAAAAAATAATTCCAATGGCTAGCATTCTGGCCAAAGTGTTGAAGGCAATTGTCATATTGAAAAGAGACTGAAGAAGAACACTTTGCTGCCAGTAAACGCTAATTACATCACTTAAAGCAGGCAGATATGATGACCTAAAATGAAAATCATTGTGACAAAAAGGTGAAGAGAGAAAGTGGCAAAAATCTTCATGTAAAAAGAACTCTCAGTATTTCATGACATTGAAAGTACAAAGGATACAAGTTGATCCAAACTGACAAAGGATTCTGACAATTAACCATGGCACAGAAAAGATTCTCACTCCAAATCATAAGTTATTACAAAAAGAGCAAGGGAGCACTGTTCAAACTATTCTTAGTAAGTTTTTAAAAAGAATTAAACCATTTTCATTCTCAATGTTCCTAATTTTTAAATTGCATTTTTAAATTAATGTAATAAACATTGGTTTTACTTTTTCTCCTATATACTTATTACCAACAGCAAGAGAGTTTTTTAATGTTTTAACCAATAAATAAATAAAGGTCATGGAACAAGCCTAATTTTTCTCATTGATTGTTAAGCTCACTTTGCATGGATTTTGCTTGCTCAGTCATTTTTATGATCACACATAATCATACAGAGTGATTCCAATCCCAACTAAACAAAAATTACTTCAAAGTATGTCATAAATGTTTCTAAACAAAATTCGTTTTCATTCTGTTTAATCTAGAAGAAATGTCACCACTCTATTTACATTGCATTTCCCAGTAAAGTGGAGATGGAGGTGCTTTTCCAAGAGCAAATCTCCTGGTTCTCAAACTCAACCGCTAGAGCTCCATAGAACCATACCAAAGCAGCAGTAAGTTTGCCTCCAAATGAAGATCCAGGAATTGCTGAAAGAAATGCTATTATCACATACCTGGTGCCACTATTGTCATTGTTAGGCACTGTCAAGTCGATTCTGACTCATAGTGGCCCTGTATAGGATTTCCAAGGAGCAGCTAGTGGGCTTGAACTGTCGATCTTGTGATTCAAAGTCCAATGCTGACCCTACATCACCACACCAGGAGTCCAGAGCCACCATAAGACACCTTAAACTCCTCCAGCTGTACCCATTCACAACTTCAAAACTATCTCCAAATTTTAGGGACGTGTAAGAACAGCTCCCTATTCTCAATGCCAAATGTCTTAGGCTAGGTTCTCTAGACAAGCAAAACCAATGTGACCCCCACACTGGATCTGTGACAAGGAAAAGCCAAGTGGAAGCCATTGAGGTAGTTAGTCTTGCCTTCTTCCTAGTCTGTCTTCAGCGGAAACTTGTCCACCATGGGTGACCCTGATGGTATTTAAAATACCGGTGGCATAGCTTCCAGAATCACACACAAGCCACCACAGTACAACAAACTGATAGACAAGTGGTGTCCAAAGTCCTTTATAGTGTCCTAATCTCTGAAGACTCTCCAAGAATCTGGTATTGCCCACCAAGAAGCTCACCAGTTGGGGAGGGAGGAGATGGGGCACCCAGTCCTAGATGGAGTTGCTCTAAATCTATATGTTACTTGGGGTCAGGGCACCTAATCCAGAAGCCATTTGTGCTAACTCAAAAGGTGGCTGAGATCAGAGGTTTGTTTCTGAAAAGAACTCTTTCAGGTCCAGAAGGCAGCTTGGGCCAGGGTAACTGGTTATGGAAGGAGTTCTTGGCCTCCCAGAAGTGACTAGGCCCTGGCACTGAGTTCTACTAGTCTGATGAGGTGGAATTCAGGCACCTCCAGACTTAGGGGAGGTGTACCTGGCAAGGTTCCAAACTCAGGCAGAAAAGAGGCTATGTGAGGTTGGAGCTGTCACCAGGCAATAGGTGGGTGAAGGTAGAGGCTGGCCATGCTTCTTATTGCCAGGAGCACATAGGGAACAAGGGAAAATTCCACCTTTCTTGTCACCAGTCACCAGAGTGCATTTGTGGTGTCAGCTTGCTCTATCAAATGCAGCTTGGAAAAGTTCAAAATGGCTGTGCCATGTCAAGCCAGCTGACAGTTTACCTGTCTGTTTCCTCTGTTACTGCTTTTGTTCAATTTCTTCTCCTAATCAGTATTGAATCCACTTCTCTATCCTTTCCTTTGGAATTTAGGGTTCCAGAATTATCATTCATATTGATCTCTTGTGTCTTTGTTGGAGTGTGTCTGCCTAATGCGCCAAATTGCATTATTGTTTAATTCCATTTTCCCACAAACTATTTGAAATCCCCCTAAATATATACGTGTGGGTATGTATATGTAGTATACTTCACTGGGTTTACTTCTCCAGAGGACACTAGCAAAAACACCTGTTTTTGCCAAACATATTAGCAAAGTTGTTGTTTTTTAAATAAATGGTTTCAATGTTGTTAAGAGTAGAATAAGATGGGAAGTTTATTAATAAGTATTCACAATCTGTATTATAAGCCCACTGAAGGGAAAAAAAAATCTTAATGAACAAGAAAGAGACCTTGACAGAGTTCATTCTAAACTACATACTTCAAAGAAATAAATTTGGAGTTGTGGAGGGTTAGGGAATAGATGTAATAGATCCTAGTCCACCTCATATCTAAATAAATTGAAAAGGCCTTTACTTGAAATAAGTACTGCCCTCCAGCTATAGCAGATAGGAAACCTGGCCTCTTCATTAAGCTATTAAGCTGGTTTTCCTATCATGGATCAGGAGTGACTTTAAGAGAAAGCTGAATCTAGTAGTAAAGTGTATTCAAATATGTTTCAGCATTCAGGTTAATAGCATATTCCCAAAACAACGCTCCAGTACCACTCAGTACTACGCTCACTCTCTCTCTGTTTCACACACACACATACACACTAAAACTCTCTCATCCCTTTATTTTCAAAGGGCACCTCTCTCTCCATCCTCTAACTTCTCAATCACTTTCCCCTCTCTACCAGCTAGTTTTCTTCTATCTGCCTTGTAGGCATCCAAAAAGTTTTCATATTGACTGTCTTTCAGCCTTACACCTTCCTGCTGAGAAATCTCAGATTTGACTATTGATTCAATAGCTATTTCAGTGCTGACAACTTCCACAATTCATATCTCCAATCCTCTGTGTACTTTCCTCACAAGAACTACACCAACATTTCTTTATAGTTAATTCAAATTGACCCATCTAAAACGGATTGTTCCTTTTTAACTCCCACCCCACCTGCTCTTCTTCCTCCTATAGTTAATTATTCTGTTAATTCATTCCTTTGTTCCTTCATTCAATAAATAGTGGTGTGGTGCTGCGGGTTAACGTGCTGGACCGCAAGGTCAGATTGAACCACAAGGTCGGCAGTTCAAGCTCACCAGCTGCTCCTTGGAAACCCTACACAGGGTCACTATGAGTAACAACTGACTCGAAAGCACTTAACAACAACAACAAATACTATGTCTCATTCATCAGTCATTCTTAACCTTAATTATTCTTAATCCTTCATGTGATCAGATCACCTATGTATTCTAACTCAAGTCTCTTTGATTCACCCCTTTTCTTTATTTTAGCCCCAGTCCTCATCATTTCTCATCAAGATGCCTGCAGCAGAATTCTCTTCCTAAAAAATAAATCAGGTCATGTCATCCCCTGTTCTTAAAAACCTTCACTGCCCATAGCAATGGTGGGATCTGTGGACCAACCACATTAGAATTAGCTAGGGAACTCATTAAGCTGTCAGTTCCTGAACCCTAGACCGACTGACTGTCTCCTTGGACATGAGACCTAGGAATCCCCATTTTTAATGAGCTCCCCAGATGATTCTTGTGCCCACTAAAAGTGGGTTCTTCACTGGTGTGCATGAGAGAAGCCAAGCTCCTTAGACAGAAATATCAGACCCTTCACTCTCTGGACCCAACTGATTCCCTCCACCCTCTCCCATGCACCACACACCACACACACAAGGTACACTGAACTTTTCAATCTTGCCTAGACACTTCCAAACCACGCATACCTCCCTGCCTTTCTCTAGATGCTATTCCTCTTCCTTCTTCTCACCTAGCAAAACCCTGTTGTTGGTCTAAACGTCACTTCCTATTTGAATACTTTCCTTATCACCCATCTCTGCCAAATTTGACTTGAATCTTCCTCATTCGTTCTTTCATAACCCTTTCCTCATCCCTTCATGCTAGCTTGGCACTAGCCCTGCTGTATCATAATGTATGTTTCATGTGTCAGTTTTCCTAATGGCATTATCTAGCAAACTAGAAGATTCTTTATAAATTTCTAGTAATCAATTAATTAGTTAACTTCATTCAATCAGTCAAATAACATATTTCTCTGGATGGTAACTAATTTTTGATTCAGCACTGCTTAAATTCAAAAGTTCTGTAAGAACCAAGAACATATCAATAGGTGGAATTTATTACATCTATTCAATAACATTCTTATTAATATACACTGATTTATTCATTGATTGATGGATTGATCAATCATATAACCAAATTTGGGCTATAGGCAAATAAGCCAGACTGTAGAGAAACTCGTCATCTAATCTTGTGAGAATCTGACAAAAATAAGAAAGAAAGATGACCTGGGTGACCGGGAAGGGTAGGATAGTACAGACACTGATGCCAGAGAGCAGCAGAAAACGTAGAAGGACTGAAGAGAGCTACCAGGAAATGTCCCTGGGGCAGCTGATAGAAAATGAAATAAGGAAGGAAGGTAATTTGAGGCTACTGTGGTGTGGGAGTCATTGAAAGGAAGGTCCTTAAAGAAGGCTGAAGATACTGATTTAGATCTTGCTAAAGAAATATTGAAAAACTTTTGACAGAGTAAATAAGGGTAAGAGGAGGCAGAATGAATTTTGGACTTAAAGGGACGGAGCAGTAGAAGTCTTCATCACTAATACTGAATGAGGACATGGAGGTAAAGACTCTGAAGATGTTCCCTTAATCTATCTGAGGCCTAGACTGAGGTTAGAGCAGACAAGAGGGAAGAAAGGAGAAAAGGAGATGAATTCTGAGGGAAACCAAGCAGAACTGCCTTCTCACCAAATATTTTCGATGTCCAGCAAAAAACCAAACAGAGATCTTAGAAGCCAACACTAACCATGAGAGACAGCAGGCCAGAGTGGATATTGGCATAGTGGATGTAGCATTTGCCCCATGGGCATCTTTCCTCCACGACCTCACAAAACTCTTTCTCAGTGGCTGCAGTCATAGACAAGAGCAATATTTTTACTTTCTGCTGTTGTTTCCTCATTCCATCACCACATACCCCTTAAATCACAATTTACGGCCCTCAAAGCCAGGAGAGGAGCTCAAGATCCTCCTCATTAAACAGGATGGAAAAGCAAAAACCTACAAACAACAGCAAAGCAGACACCCCACAGCCACAGCCTCTGTTTCAGCAGCCAGAACCTTCTAATGGGCACTTTGCTCAGACATTAATGTCTACATAGAGGTCCAGAAATAGCAGGGACAAAATTGAAGTTTCATCTGAAAATTGTGCCAAATAACTGCGTGTTAGTCAGAGTGACTTATATAATATACTAGGTCTTTTTTTTTCTTTTCTTTTCTTTTTTTTCTTTTTTATGTTCTAAGAGTACAGTTCTCCATCACTGAGACACTTACCTTTCCCAGAGCAGGAAACAGATGTAGGAGCAGTTTCATTCTGTAAGCAAAAGCAATTTTTCTCAGAGGACTTTTGCCTACAATAATGGACCGGTCTACCTCACCAACATCTTCAAAACCCCTTGTAAGCATTCATTAAGTTACTTATTTACCCACCAAGCAAAGCAAAGCTGAGATTTGCTCAGCACACTCCTGAGATTAATCAGCACAGACAGGCCAAACTGTAAATTGTGGATGAAATGATCCAATAAGGGCATCTACTTCCCTCTTCTTTATACATGAAAGGCATCGCCATGTCCATACAAGATCCCCTCCATCATCAAAGTGCATGGTCTGTCAAAACTTATTATATAATTTCAAGTACTATTGTACATCAGCTCATCTAAGACTCCAAACAGTCCTTCAAGGTCGTTGTTGTTGTTAGGTGCTGCTGAGGCAATTGAAAATACCATGGCTTTAGTCAGACACACCTTCATCCTCAAGTGACAGCTTTGCTTCTTAAAGCTTTAAAGAGATCTTTTGCAGCAAACTTGCCCACTGCAATAAGTTATCTCATTCCCTTGAATTGTTACAGCAGCTCTGGGTCCAAGAGTGTCACAGCTGCTCCAGATCCATTGTCGTAGAAACCGAGGCCACTCAGAGAGGTGAAGCAAAGTTTCAGGTTTATTAAGCCGGCTGAATCAGAGGAGCTGCCGTCTCCAGATTCTGAACCCCGAGTGTAAGTTCAATGCAGGCTTATACAGTGATAGAAATGGGAAGGGGCTAGGTTTTGGACTTGTTTAAGGACAGGGAAGAAATCAGAAGCTTGGTCCCACTCAGTAACCTGATTAACATTCTAGCTTGTCTCCTGGGCAGGGAGGATTGGTCCCACTCAGTAACCTGATAAACATTCTAGCTGGTCTCCTAGGAGGGGAAGCAGTAAGTTAATGTTTTACCTTTTCCTATTCACCGTGGATTCAAGCAAAAAGAAGTCTTGGCCATTTTCTTCGACATTTTCTCTGTTTATCATTTTACTGATTGGTTCAGTTGTGAAGATTCTGTTTTCTTTATATTAAGATGCACTTATACTGAAGGCTGTAGTCTTTGGTCTGCATAACTAAGTATTTCAAGTCCTCTTCCCTTACACAATCAAGATTGTGTCATGTACATATCTCAGGTTGTTAATGAGTCTTCCTCTAATCCTGATGCCACATGCTTCTTCATATAACCCAGTTCCTCAAATTATTTGCTTAGCATATGGATTAAATAAGTACGGTGAAAGGATACACCCCTGACACATGCCTTTCCTGGTTTTAAACCTTTAAGTATCTCCTTGTTCTATTGAAAGAACTGCATTCTGGAATTCCCATTCTCCAGAGTATTATCTATAATTTATTATGATCCACACAGTCACATGAGTTTTTGCATAGTTAATAATAATTTTTAAAAGTAAACATTTTCTGATATTCTCTTCTTTCAGCAAAGATCCATCTGACATCAGCAATGATAGCCCTCATTCCAGGTCCACTTCTGAATCCAGCCTGAATTTCTGGAAGCTCCATGTCAATGTACTGCTGCAACCATTTTTTCATGATCTTCAGCATTATTTTACTTGCATGTGATCATGTTATATTACTGATATTGTTCCATGGTTATACATTGCATTAAGTCATTTTCCTTTGGAATGGGCACAAATATGGATCTCTTCCAATCAGTTGGCCAGATAGCCATCTTCCAAATTTCTTGGCATACTCAAGTGAGCATCTCCAGCATTTGGTTGTTTTTTATAATTTGGTAATTTGTTTTATTGATTAAAATATGCAGTTCTACTTTTCATTTCTTCATATACAATGCATTAAAATGAACTGAGCTAAAATAACAATTTACAATATGAAAATGTTATTATATATTAGTAGGGTGATGTTGCTTCACAGCAATATACTGTTTTCACTCCTAAGATATTAGTACATGTCTGTATCAAAAAATCTTAGCTAGTGCCTGTGACTCTGTCAGATATAGAAGGGACATTGGAACATGGGCTGGTTCAGAAAAGCAATGGCTCCCCAGACCACAAGCAGGCTGAGAATGGTGACCACATGACATCTTAAGCTCTAAAAAGAAGGAACGACAAGGTTTAGAGGGAACAAAGAAAAGCCAGTTTCTATACAATTTGAGAAACCCAGGTTTCTGAAGCTGGGAAATTAACATCATTCTTAAAAAAAAAAAAAAATTAGAAAAATAAGTACATTCAAATGCTGATTGTCATTGTTGTTAAGTGTGAGTCGGTTCCAACCCATAGTGACCCTGTATAGGGTTTCTGAGGAGTGACTGGTGAGCCTGAATCACTGACCTTGCAGTTCAAACAGCTTTGCAGTCTGGCGCATTAACCCATAGCGCCACACCAGGACTTCAAATGGTGATTAGATAAGAGAAATTCACTTGGGCTGCTTTTTTTAACTTTTTTTTTTTTCAATTGTTACATGAAAGATATATAGCAATAACAAATCATGACACATATGTGAACATGATGGTAAATAGTATGTCAATTATGTTAATAATATATTAATTTTAAATAGCTATATGCAATTTTTAAAAACTAGAGTGGTCTGAAATATTTTTTTTAGGAAGGAGCATTTTTAGTAAAAAGACTCAGTGAATGTCATCCTATCCACCCCCCCATCCCCAGCAAGAATGGGGCAAGAGGAGGTTTGGTGGCTGTGATGGGCTTATTTCCTGCAAGACTCTGGCACCCTCCCTGGTATTAATGTGCCACGTCTTCACATGAAACTTGGGAGATGCTGTGTCCTCGGATCTCCCTCCCTCCCTCACTTCCTGTCTTCCTCCCAGTGGAGCAGTGGCACAAGATATAACTGGACCAAGAGGCACCTAGAGGAGACATTTTCATTTGTATTCAGTGAATTCCTGGAGCCTATTTTTTTTTTGCTAGCAATTTCAGTGACTTCTTCCTTCAGTATCACTAGCTCTTGATCATATGCTACCTCTTGAAATGATTGAACATGGACCAATTATTTTTGATAGAGTGAACTGTTTTCTTTCCATCTTCTTTAGAGGCATCCTGTGTCGTTCAATATTTCACCCATAGAATATTTCAATATTGCAACTTGAGGCGTGAATGTTTTTCTTTAGTGTTTTCAGCCTGAGAAATGTTAAATGTATTCTTCCCTTTTGGTTTTCTAACTCCAGGTCTTGTTACATATCATTATAATACTTTGCTCTGTCTTGTTAAGCTAACCTTTGAAATTTTCTGTTCAGCTCTTTTACTTCATCATTCTTTTTAGTCACTTTAACTTCTCTACACTTAAGAACAAGTTTCAGAGTCTCTTCTGACATTCATTTTGTTCTTTTCTTCCTTTCCTGTCTTTTTATTGACCTTTTGCTTTCTTCATGTATAATATTCTTGATATCATGCCACACTTCTCCGGTCTCTTGGTCATTAGAGTTTAATACATGAAAGCTGTTCTTGAGATGGTCTCTAAATTCTGACAGGATATACTCAATGTCATATTTTGGCTCTCATGGATTTGTGTTAGTTTTCTTCAGCTTCAGTCTGAACGTGCATATGAGCAATTGATAGTCTGCTCCACAGTCTTCCACTGGCTTCGTTTTGGCTGATGATATTGGGGTTCTCCATCATCTCTTCCACAAATGTAGCCAATTTGAGTTTGTGTATTCCATCTGTAAGGTCTATGTGTATAGTTGTCGTTCACACTGTTGAAAAAAGTTATTTATAATGAAGAAGTTGTTGGTCTTGCAAAATTCTATCATGCAATCTCCAGTATTGTTTCCATCACCAAGGCTATATTATTCAACTACCAGTCCTTTGTTTCCAGGTCTTGCATTCCAGTCACCAGTAATTATCAATGCATCTTGATTGCATGTTTTATCAATTTCAGACTGAAGTAGTTAGTAGAATTCTTCAATTTCTCCATCACTAGCTTTAGTTTTGGTGCATAATTTAAAGAATAGTGGTATTAACTGGTCTTCCTTGTAGACATATGGATATTATCCTATCACAGAGAGCATTGTATTTCAAGATAGATCTTGAAATGCTCTTTTTAATGATAAATGTGACACCATTCCTCTTCAATTTATCATTCCCGACATAGTAAAACACATGATTGTCCAATTTAAAGTGGTCAATACTTGTTTATTCCAGCTCACCAATGACTAGGATATTGATCTTTATGCAGTCCATTTCATGCTTGACGACTTCCAATTTTCCTAGATTCAGGCTTCATACTGTCCATGTTCTTATTATTAAAAAATGTTTGCAACTTTCTTCTCATTTTGAGTTGTGCCCCATCAGAAAATGAAAGTCTCGAAAGCTTTGCTCCATCCATGTCATTAAAGTCAACTTGGCTTTAAGGAGGCAGCTCTTCCACACTCGTATTTTGAGTGCCTTCCAACCCAAGGAGCTCATCTCCTGGCACTATAGCAGACAATGTTCAACTGGTATTCATAAGTTTTCAGGGGCTAACCTTTCAGAAGTGATCTCCCTCTCCTTCTTCCCTACTCTATCTTAGTCTGGAAACGCAGTTGAAGTCTGTCCATCATGGTTAACCCTGCGGGTGTATAAAATACTGATAGCATAGCTTCCAGTATCACAGCAAGACACAAGCCACCACAGTATGGCAAACTGACAAACAAGTGGTAGTACCAAGGTGTTACTGCTGTTAAATGCCTTTGAGTCGGTTACAACCCATAGTGACCCTGTATAGGGTTTCTGAAGAGCAGCTGGTGAGTTTGAACCACTGACCATGTGGTTCAAACCAATTTGTGATCCAGCGCTTATCCTACAAAGCCACACCAGGACTCCTAGGTAGGCACCATTATTACCCCCATTTCACAGATGAGAAAACTCTTCAAGGGTAAGCTCTTGACTAGTTAGTGAAATTAGCATTTGGACCCAAGTAATCTGACTCAAGAACTCCCATTCTTAGCCTCTAAGCTTCATTGTCCCTCATGGTATGGCACAGGGCCTGATGGGGGTGGGGTGAGATGCTATAATGAGGCACATTATCCCACACAACCACCTCTGATGAACAATAAGTGGTTACACCTGAACAAAGGAAATGAATATACGCATGAGAACCAGAGGTAGTAAGTCCTCTTGTAGCTCTGAGTGTAACTCTGTACACAAGTGACTCTGCTTGCTAACTTACACTATAATGTTGGCTGAAATTATAATAATAATAATACAG
Organism: Chrysochloris asiatica; assembly: GCF_000296735.1. Taxonomy (NCBI): domain Eukaryota; kingdom Metazoa; phylum Chordata; class Mammalia; order Afrosoricida; family Chrysochloridae; genus Chrysochloris; species Chrysochloris asiatica. The sequence continues at coordinate 9,745,660 of NW_006408571.1, forward strand.
CAATCACTTTTACTTTTGTCTAGTTCATAATATTTGAAGTTTTCTGCTAAAAAACACACATTTGGGCTTAAGAAACCAACTACCAAATGATTTCTGGGGAGTTGAAACATTTGAAAGATTTTACCAATTACTCTCAATGCAGAAATGTTTTTAAAATATAAAGTCTTGGGTCTTGACTCTCTGCACAAGACCACACACACATACCAGTTGCTGTAAAGTCAATTCTGACTCATGGCAAACACACATATCAGCTGCTGTAAAGTCAATTCTGACTCATGGAGAACCCATGTGCTGCAGAGTAGATCTGCACTTCATAGGGTTTTAATAGCTGTGATCATTCAGAAGCACATTACCAGATCTTTCTGACAGGGTGCCTCTGGGTGGGTTTGAACCATCAACCTTTCAGTTAGTAGCTCAGTCTTTAACTGTTTGCTCCACTCAGGGACCCCACACATGCACACATCACATATTCACCACACACCATAACTGTGCACATACCAGACACCCCACCTTATGAACAGGTTTCAAAGAGTTCATAGAAAAGTGGAATTGAAAGATAATGGAGACTGTGGAGGGTTGGAAATGTAAAGGTAGACATTTTGTAGCAAAAGGAGTGGGGTGGTTGACTTTGTAGTCTAGGAGCAGAGGTTCCTGGGAGAAGAGTGGTGTGGGACCCTCCAGAGAAGCAGTGATGCCAGAGATGGAGGCAGAGACGATGAT
>NW_006408571.1:9747509-9751777 GCF_000296735.1 Chrysochloris asiatica
GCATGGAGGGGATTGTAACCATGGCAATGAAATGATATACAATAGGATAAATGTAAAACTAATGTTCTCCCATGTAAACTATCACATAATTCACAATAAAACATGTAAAAAAAAAAAAGCATTCAAGATGAAAACTAACAGTCTGCATGGAACATGGAACAGAAAGTAATTTAAATAATGCTAAAACAAATGCTAATAATTTAGTGTAATGTACAAAAATTACCACTTTTACTTAAGTATGCCTTAAGAAAAAAGTACAAATTGTATTTATATAAGTATACACTTTGCCTTTGACTTCTTTTTACCATCTTTGCTCATCTTTGCTTTATGTTTTCAAATTTCTCAAATTAATTTATAGAAGGCATCATCAACACCCTGTCTTGTCTTTGCTGATGTTTCAGTGAAAGGAATTTCATTTTTTTTTAATTTTTGGGAAGAAGTATAAAGCACGAGCTTTAAAAGGATAAAAAATTTTTAATTGCCCTAACATTCCCTGTGTTCACTGAAAAAAAAACACTGTTTAATACCTAAAAGCCTAGTTTCTGTTCCTTTTCTTTTTCTCATTTAAAACCTTTATGGATAAATGCAATATGGGATCCTAAATTGGATCCTGAAATACCCCAGAAAAAAAGGACATTAGTAGAAAAACTAGTAAAATCTGAGAAAATTCTGCACTTTAGTTAAGAGCATTGCATGAATGTTAATTTCTTAGTTTGGGCAAGTATACCGTGGTTACATTGGATGGACACAGTGGCTGTAACAATGGGGCCAAATATGGCAATGATTACAAAGATGGCATAGAACCAGGCAGTGTTCCATTCTGCTGTTGTACATGGTGTCATTATGAGTCAGAAGTGACTTGACAGCACCCAACAACAATAATCATAGTTATATGTTAACAGTAGGGAAAGCTGAGTAAAAGATATATGGGAACTCTCCAAACTATCTTTGTAATTGTTGTTGTTAAGTGCCATGGAGTCAGTTCTGACTCATAATAACCCTGTGTAGGGTTTCTGATGAGCAGCTGGTGGCTTTGAGCCTCCATCTTGAGGCTAGCAGTCCAGTGCTTATTCTACAGCTCCACACCAGGACCCCATACTATCTTTATAATGCTTATGTAAATCTAAAATTATCTCAAAATAATTTTTAATTACTTATGGTAGAGAATACCTTCTTTCTCAAACTGTGCTTTCTTTACTTGAAGAGAATACCTGGTGCAACAAAAATGTTGATAGAATTTATAGAAGGTTTGGGTATAGCATGATGTGAACAAGGAGTACTGATGTGGTTCTGTAGGATAAACACTGGACTACTAACTTAAACGTCAGTGATTCAAATCCATCAGTCGCTCCTTGGAAACCCTGTATAGGGTCACTATGAATTGGAGCTTGTTGGGAGAGATTTGAGCTGAAGGTCTCAGACTTGTGGGTAGTTTAACTGAAGGATTGCAACCATTGTGGTCCAGAAAATCGGGCTGCTTCCAGGTCAAGCTGCCCCCTGAGGAACTTGCAGGGCTGCCTCTGGGGACAGGGAACTTGCAAGGTTTTTTTCTTAGTATGACCTTCAGTTCAAGTCTGCAAAAACATCTAGCTGCCCTATCTCTGTCTCCTTAGCAACCACAAGTTACATTCTTCTGGTAAAGTCCCACTAGTGTAGTGGTTACAAATCAGGCTACTAACCTCAGGGTCAGTAGTTCGAAACTACCAGCTGTTCTGCGGGAGAAAGATGAGGCTTACTGCTCCAGTAAAGATTTACAGTCTCGGAAACCCTGTGCTGGGTCACTGTGAGTTGGAACCGACTCCATGGCACATAACAACAACAACAACAACTGCTTGCATCAATAACACCACATGCTTTTTGCACAATTTTCCCTGCCCCCAGCAATGTCTTTTGATTTGTGTATATAATAAACATGCTGAATCTAGGTCTGTGTCACAGTATCTCCAACAGAGTGCTGTATCCCACCTGGTCCTAACTTTACTATTTTCATGTTGTGTCTTTTGTCTTCCTTTTTTTCTAATCTCCCATCATCACCCCTATTCGGGTTTAATCTCCCTGTGCAGGTCACAGAGCATAGCCAGTTGTCAGACGCAGACTCAACGGCAGTTAGCAACACAACAGGGATGTGCACCTGGTCTATCATATCTTAGATAATTTAAAATATCTGGTCTATAATATCTTGGATAATTTAAAATATCTGATTTAGCTACTTCTAAAATCTTTTTCAAGTCTACTTTTATGCTCTTACTCATTTCATTTGCAAATTTTCTTACTATTTAAAATGTGAGTTTATGCTTTCATACACAGTGAGCTCTAACAAACGCTAAACACATTGACAAAGCCCCAGTGAACATTTAAATGGATTTCATGTAAGAACACCCAGGGAGCTAATGTGCCCAGGCCAACCACCTAGATATTGCTTTTTTCTTTTTTCTGAAATGGGCACCACCTTTGTTTAAAACATGCTTTATTTAGCTTTATTTCTAGAAGACTAACATCATTTTTCATTCTTTTGTCACACCTCAAAGTCAAGGGTTGACTTCAGATTGTGTTGTTGTCATTAGGTTCCATCAAGTCAATTCTGACTCACTGTGGTCCCTATGCCAAACATAACAAAACACAGCTGTGCTAGCATCATAATGGTTGGTATGTTTAAACCTACAGATGCAGTTATTGTGTTGATCCATCCTATAAAGGGTTTCCCTCATTTTTTTCTGACCCTCTACATTATCAAAGGAGCTCTGGTGGTGTAGTGGGTTACACATTGGGCTGCTAACTGCAGGGTCAGCAGTTCGAATCCACCAGCTGCTCTGTGGATGAAAGATGAGACTTTCTGCTCCTGCAAAGATTGACAGCCTCTGAAATCCTATATAGGGTGGCTATGAATCAGAACCGACTCAAGGGCATACAACCGCCACAACCTATGTTTTTAAGCAGGGTGCTACCATCTCACAATATATGATCTCAGTATTTTTTAACTTTCAGTATTTCTTTTTTTATACACATATATATTTATGAAATTTTTAAGGAAATTTAATATTTTTAATGACCATCATCTCACCACCCAGAAATAACCATGGATAACATTTTGCTGAGTGACCATACATATTTCTTTATTTTTGCAAACTTAAAGTTTATTGCATATTTCCAGCAGCAATTTTAAAAACGTCCTACACATATAAATGGAGAGTGGTGTTAAGAGTTGTCGAACTGTATTCTCTCCGCCCTTGAAAGAGCTTCCAGGTTGACTAGCAGAGTTCTTCCATTTTATAAGGAAACAGGGCACAAAACGCTAAAGAGTCTTTATAGATAGGTAATAAGAAGACTTAATATTTTGTTATTGTGTGCTATCAATTTGGTCCTGACTCATAGTGGCCCTGTACAGGGGCTTCTGCAGCTGTAAATCCTTATGGGAACATAAAACCTCATATACCTCCGACCGTATGCCTAGTGCATTCAAACTGCTGACCTTGAAGTTAGCAGCCTAGCATGAACCCCACTGTGCCAACAGAGAAGGGGAAAGAGAAGAGCATCAGGCTGAGTAAGGTGAAAGATGCACATAAGCAGTAAGAGTGTATTGAACTTGGTTGGACTTAGCTCACAGCTTCATTGCTGTTTTTCCCTCACTTCCCCTCATCGGTGACCATCATATGAGCCAATTGTGTTGACATGAAATCTGTTTTGTACATTGCCTTAATAGGTTTACTTTGCATTGTAATTTTGGGTTATCCAAGACTGCATAATGATCTCTTCTCATTATTCATTGCATTGTGTTCAGCTTTCAGGGAGCAAAACTATCAAGAATAATTTCTCTTTTTTTAATCTAATATTGTAGAAGAAACAAAATGTATGTTTTTATATAAATGCTGATTTTAACCCTCCTTCAAGGAAGAGCTTGAAAGGTTACTGTGACTCATTTATATCCACCACACAGTGTTTGAACCTTTTGTTATTCATTTTCATAATAAGCACTGTTAATTAATAATATAATTTATCTAAATAATATTTCATAAGTGTTTGAGACAAGTAAGTTAAACAGAGGATCTATTATGTGCTACAGGAAAGGAATTAATAGATATTTTTAGTACTAAAAAAAATTCTTATCTTCTTCTAGGATGTCAAGAGCTAGAGAACAGTTAGTTCAATCAAAGCAAGTACATTTGTCTTGAGACTTCTTGAACCTCCCAAATCTAGCTCACAAGCACTTTACTAATAAGTTAACTTCCATTCTTAAGGGGGAAACTGTATTTCTGTTCCTTTTTTTTTTT
>NW_006408571.1:9760847-9793119 GCF_000296735.1 Chrysochloris asiatica
TATATATGATTTTCTTCTATACCTTAGTTGACATTATTTGAAAATAACACACTTCCAAGGTACAGATAATTTTCATGCTCTGCAACCCATTCCAGAACACGAAACTTATGAAAAATTTTCCTTCATTTAACAAAACTCACATATCCCTGAGAAGAAAAACAAAACAAGAAATTGAACTTGTTACAAATACAAGTTTTTTGGAAGAAGACAAGGACATCCAACATCCCAGCTATATTTAACATTGCCATGCATGTTTTAGCAAACGGGGGAAGGGAAAGGAAATAAAAATGAATACACATAACTATCTGAAAGGAAAAAAATCTCAGGGAATTATTGAGTGCCATCAAGTTGGTTCTGACTCATGGCAACCCTATATAGGTAACACTAGTGGGTTTGAACTCCTGGCCTTGTGATTAGCCATGCAGGGCTATCCTACAGTGCCATACTAGCCTACCTAAAAACTTGAAGAAATCAATAACTAACTTATTAGAACTAATCAGAACATTAGCTAAAATGGCTGACTATGAAAAAAATTATTAACTTTCCTACATATGAGCAATAAGTGAAAACTGTGATAAAAATATAATCCCATTCCAATAGCCATGGGATCGCCATTACTGCTGCCACTGAGTCAGTCAACCTCATTGGGGCTCTTCCTCTTGTTGGCTGTCTCTCCACTTTACCAAGCATAGTGTCCCTCTCCTGGGACTGATCCCTCTTGATAACATGTCTGAAATATCAGAATACTCCCACTATACTAGCTTCTATGGCGCTCTGGCTTCTTCCAAGACAGAGTTGTTTGGTTTTCTGACAATCTGTGTACCTTTAAGGAGTTCTGGTAGTGTAGTGGTTACGAGTCCGGCTGTTAACCTCAAGGTCAGCAGTTCAAAACTACCAGCCGTTCCACTGGAGAAAGATGAGATTTTCTGCTCCCATAAAGATTTACAGGCTCGGAAACTGGCTCCTTGGCACACCTCCGCCATCACCATGATAACCTTTAATATTCTCCATAATTCAAAAATATCGATTCTTCTGTAGTCTTCCTTACTCATTGTCCAACTTTTCCATGTATATCAGACTATTAAAAATACCATGCTTGAACCAGGCACACCTTAGTCTCTAACTGATACCTTTGTTCTTGAACACTTTAAAAGGGTCTTTTGCAGCCTATTTGTGCAATGCAATACATCTTTTGATTTCTTGACTACTGCTTCCATGAGTGTAGATTGTGGATTCAAGTAAAATGAAGTCTTTGACAACTTCAATATTTTCTCCATTTAATGTTGTTAAATGTTGTCAAGTTGGTTCCGACATATAGCTGCCCTGTATAGGGTTTCCAAGGAGCAGCTAACTGGTAGGTTTCAACTACTAGCCTTATGGTTCAAAGTTCATTGCTGATCCTACAGTGCCACACCAGGAGTCCTTACTCCATTTACCATGATGTTATTTATTGGTCCAGTTGTGAGGATTCTTGTTTTCTTTACACTGAATCCATACTGAAGGCTGTGGTCTTTGATCTTCATCAATAAATAATTTAGGTCCTCTTCACTTCCAACAAGCAAGGTTGTATCAGCTGCATATCATAAGTTGTTAATGAGTTTTTCTCCTATCCTGGTTGCCATGTTCTTCTTCATATAATCCAGCTTCTCAGATTATTTTCTTAACATACAGAAAGAATAAGAATGGTGAAAGGATACACCCATGACACACATCTTTCTTGAGTTTAAACCATTCAGTTTCACCTTGTTCTATTCTAACAACTGCTTCTTGGTCTATGTACAGTATCCTCATAAGCAAAATTAAGTGTTCTGGAATATCTAATCTTCATAATGTTATCTATACCTTGTCCTGATCTACATAGTCAAAAGCCTTTGCATAGTCAATAAAGAGCAAGTAAACATCTTTCTGATATATCTGTTTTCAGTCAAGACCCATCTGACATCAGCAATGAGATCCTAGTTCCAGATCCTCTTCTGAATCCTGCTTTAATTTCTTGCAGTTTCCTGTGGATGTGCTACTGCAACTATTTTTAAATTATCTTCAGCAAAATCTTACTTACATGTGATATTAATGATACTCAATGATTTCCATATTCCATTGGGTCACTTGTCTTTGAAATGGACACAAATATGTAACTCTTCCAATTGGCTGGCCAGGTATCTATCTTCCAAATTTCTTGGCATAGATGAGTGAACGCCTCCAGTGTTTCATCAGTTTGTTGAAAGATTTCAGTTTGTATTCCATCAGCTGGCCTTGTTTTTTGCCAACATCTTCAGTGCAGCTCAGACTTCTTTCTTCAGTACACACACAGTAACTCTGCATATTCCTTCCATCTTCTTCTCTTTTTTTTTTCAATTGTGAATTGAGTAAAACAGACAAGATCATCAGTTTTACATTTAATCTTCTTTTGATGCTTTCTGCTTCATTTAATATTTTTGCCCATAGAATCATTCAATATTGCAACCCAAGACTTCAATTTTTCATTCAGTTCTTCTAAGTCTTTGCACATTTCATTATAATACTTTACTTGGTCTTCTTCAGTTTTTCTTTTAAATTTTATCTTTAGCTCTTACATTTTCTCTTTTCTTCCACTCACTTTAGCCTCTCTAATCTCAAGAGCAAGTTTCAGCATCTCTTCTGACATCAATTTTGGTTTCTTCTTTCTTTGTTATCTTTTTAATGACCTTTTTCTTTCTTCCTGGATGTCATCCCCCAACTCTTCTGGTCTTTGATCTTCCGTCATTAGTGCCTTGTGCAACAAATCTGTTCTTGAGATGGTCTCTAAATTCACTTGGCATATCTTCCCTCATCTTTTGACTCTTGTAAACTTGTTTTCATTTTCTTCATCTTCAGCCTTTTGAGCAATTGATGATCAGTTCCACAGCTGGCCCCTGGCCTTGTTTTGACTTATGATACTAAACTTTTCCACTCGTTCTTCCCACAGATGTAATCAATTTGATTTCTATGTATTCCATCTGGTGTAGTCAATGTGTATTGTTGTTGTTATTTTTAAGTGCCGCCGAGTCGGTTCCGACCCATTAGCGACCCTGAACAGGGTTTCTGAGGCTGTAAATCTTTACAGGAGCAGATAGCCTCATCTTTCTCCCGCGGAACCTCTGGTAGTTTTGAACTGCTGACCTTGTGGCTCACAGCCTGATTCGTAACCACTACGCTACCAGAGCTCCTTATGTGTATAGTCACCTTTTATGTTGTTTAAAAAGTTACTTACAATGAAGAAGTTATTGGTCTTGCAAATATCTATCATGTGACTTTCAGCGTCATTTCTATAACCAAGCCCATATTTTCCAACTACTGATCCTTCCTCTTTGTTTCCAACCCTCATATTCTACTAATGCATCTTGATTGCATGTTTGATCAATTTCAGACTGGAAGAACTGATAGAAGTCTTCAATTTCACCATCACTGGCTTTAGTGGTTGGTGTGTAAATTTGATTAATAGTCATATTAACTGGTCTGTCTCGTAGGCATATGGATATTATCCTATCACAGACAGCTTCAAATTTAAATTCCCAGCATAGTATTGACCATTACCAGGCCATTTCAGCTCACTAACGCCTAGGATATCTATCTTTATGTGTTCCATTTCATTTTTTACCACTTCTAATTTTCCTAGATTCTTATTTTGTACATTCCATGTTCTGATTATTAATGGATGTTTGCACTATTTCTCCTCATTTGTAGTTATGTCCCATCAGCAAATGAAGGTCCCAAAAGCTTTGCTACATTCACATCATTATGGCCAACTCTACTTTGAAGAGTCAACTCTTCCCCAGTCATGTTTTATGTGCCTTCTAACCTCAGAGACTCATCTTCTGGCACTATATCTGACAACGTTCTGGTGCTATTTATAATGATTTAATCTTCCAGAACTATATCTGACAACGTCCCACTGTTATTCATAAGGTTTTCAGTGGCTAAACATTCAGATGTAGTTCACCTCTCCTTCTTCTGGTGAAACCTGTCCACCATGGGTGACCCTGTTGGTGTTTAAATACCAGTGGCATAGCTTCCAGCATCACAGCAACATGCAAACCACCACAGTATGACAAAATGACAGGTGAGCGGTGGAATGGTAGGAGAGTAAAGATAAACTTCATCATCTCAAAGACTGAGCAAAACAAAAATGACTTTATTCCTTATTTAAAAGCCCAATCTGGCTGGTTTAAAGATAAAGGGAGGAGGCCAGGCTGATAGGGCCCTCTCATCTTCAATACATGGCTTTTTACGTTGCCATGTTTCAGGATACTGACATTCTACCAAAAGAGGGAGAAAAGGTAGGATCTGAATGATGTGCTTCTTCTTACTTCTTCTTACATTCCTCCAGAAACAACTCAGTCTCCTGGACAAGCTAACTGAAAGGGAACCTGGGTAGTGAACCTATACTGCTTGCTCACTCTTGGCTAACAGAATAGGCAACTAGATTTAGCTGACCAATTATATTCTTCATCTAACTGGGACCCACCCTTTCAACCCTTAATTGCTTAATTTTACACATTTTATGAAACTTCCCCTAAAACCCATATATATTTTCCTGTTTCAACAGAGGGGACAATAAAGAACCTTTTTCTCTGGTTCAGGCCCATGATTAACAATACCAGCTCATTTACTGGGACCACCTTCCTAAACTCTTGAGGAATTGCTGATCCTTTGCCAGTACACTAAAAGATCCTGAGGTGTTATGTGTTTTGTAGATTTTGGTTTTATTCTTGTTTGGGGGGTGGGGGGTTAACTCTTGGGTCTTTGGAGACGCTTTTGCTCTGAATCCTTTCTCAGTCAGAACAGCATCTGTTCTTGCTACTATCATCCCACAGCCTTCTAGCAACTCATTTTCCCCTCTCATGTCTTGCTTTTCCTATGAGTTTACAAGGATTGTATTTAAAGGAAAAGAAAAAGTTGGCTCAGACTCCTAAGAGTGTGAATTTTTTAATTCAGTATCTTTTCAAATATTTTTGCTTCCAAGTTCCTAATATTTTCTGTAATTGCAAATAAACAATTATGCTGATTTATGATACAATATTAGAAAAGAGGAAAAAATGCCTAAAAAGGAATCGCTCTGCAATTAGTTCTATCTGTTAAGACATTTTTTTAAATGAAAAATAACAAAATTAGAATATTGACTCACAAGGACAGAAGTCTGAAAGATATTAGTACATGGGAAAAAGTACAAAACAAAACGGTATTTATAATGCAAACCCATTTTTTGGAAAGGAAAAAAAATCATATATTTGCATATACGTAGAAAAATCTAAATATATTGGGAGCAATTATCTCTGAAAGACTAGACTGCTGACAACTTTTGCTTGTTGTTTTTATCATTAGGTGCCATTGAGTCACTAATGAGTCATCAAAACCTTATGCACAACATAACAAAACACTGCCCAGTCCTGCACCAACTTTACAACCTTTGCTACATTTGAGCCCATTGCTGCTGCCACTGTACCAACCCTCCTCTTTTACTGACCCTCCACTCTACCAAAGATGATAACCTTCCACAGGGATTGGTCCCTCCTGATAACTTGTTTGAAATATGAGAGATGAAGTCTCACTATCCTGACTTCTAAGGAACATTCTGGTTGTACTTATTCCAACATAGATTTGTTTGTTCATTTGACAGTCTGTGATACTTTTAATCCTCTTCTCCAATACCATAACTGTACTTCTTCCAAGACAGATTTGCATTTTTCTTCTGGAAGTCCATGTTACTGTCAATATTTTTTACCAACACCATAATTCAAACGCACCGATTCTTCTACAGTCTTCCTTATTCACTGTCCAACTTTCACATGCATATTGAAGTGGTTGAAAATACCAACGCTTGAGTCAGGCACACTTTAGTCCTCAAAGTAATATCTTTGTTCTTGAACACTTTAAAGAGGTCTTTTGCAGCTGATTTGCTTAATGGAGAACGTCTTGTGATTTCTCAACTGCTTCCATAAGCATTGACTGTGGAGCCAAGCAAAATGAATGACAACTTCAATCTTTTCTCCATTTATCATGATGTTATTTACTGGTTCCATTGTGAGGATTTTTGGTTTCTTTACATTGAGGTACAATCCATACTGAAGGCTGTAATCTTTGATCTTTATCAGCAGATATTGCAAGTCCTCTTCACTTCCAGTAAGCAAGGTTATGTCATCTGCATATCGCAGAGTGTTAATGAGTTTTCCTCCAATCCTAATGCCATGTTCTTCTTCATATAATCCAGCTTCACAGATTATTTGCTCAGCATATAGGTTGAATAAGTATGGTGGGAGAATATAACCCTGCCACACACCTTTCCTGATTTAAACCACTCAGTAATCTTAGTGCGGCACTATGGGATAAAGCACTAGGCCACAAGGTCGGTTTGAACCACAAGGTAGGCTGTTCAAACACACCAGCCTCTCCTTGGTGACCCAATACAGGGTCACTAAGAATTGGAACTGACTTGATGGCACTTAAAAACAACAACAAATATTTTCTTGTTCTAAGAACAGCCTCTTGGTCCATGTATAGGTTCCTCATGAGCACAATTAACCTGCTTGATAATACTTTAAGTACAATTTCAAGAGCCCACCGAAGTCCTGGTAAATTTTTAATAGCTGAAGCCACACTCCAAGCTATATTAGAATTCTGAATAAAGTGTACTTAGCTGGGAAAGAACTCAACTATACCATGTTAGAAAGGCTTTTCAAAATCAATTTCACTTTTCTAACAAACCTGTTTATCATTTAGTGTACAAAAGCATTATATACTTAGGCTTTTGCCTTCTAGTGTATATTGAGTGGACCCCACAAAACACGTTCAGCCCAGGATTTTTCTCCACTCTTCATGAATCCCTATAAAACATTCACATTAATTAAGGCATTGACTTCAGAATGCCCAATTTAAATGAAACACGTTTACTGGTAAAAGCAATGTATCAGTTAACTATTGCCACAGAAGTGTTACTTAACCATTACCGAAAAACTCAGCAACAAGCAACAAGAAGTATTTATTCTTGTGCTAAGGTCTGCAGGTCACTGGGTGGCTCGGTCTCAGGCAGGATGACTGAAGTAGCTCTGCTCCAAGTGTCATCCACTTTTCTGGGACCAACTGGAAATCCAAGGTATGTTCTTCTCATTGCAATATAGATACATACGAGGGTAAAACAAATAAGCAAGCATTCTGAATCCTTTACTGTCATTGGACTCACTAACATTCCACTGGCCAAATGATGTGACCAAGTCACATGGCCAAGTCCAATCTCAATGGGTCAGGAGAATATATACCCACTCCTTGCTTATGTACATGGTTTGGTTCCAAAGACCAGGTTGTTATGCAAAAAGTGATATTATGCAAAAATGGAGGGTGACCACATCAGATCACAAAACAAAGGATGACTGCAAAAGTGTCAAATTACGTAACTCCCAAACCACTGAGAATCATGGTCCAGCCAACTTGATACATAGCCTTAACCATCGGACATTTTAAATGTGTAAAATAGATTTTTTTTTACTGTTGTTGTAAGTTTGAAACATCAGATAACAAGATGGATAAATGAGGAGTAACTGTACTCCATTTTCAGTAATAGGAACTGCGAAGTCCTACGGCAAAGATTGCAGAAATAGACAGGCTAAAGAATTGGAAACAATAATGCAATCTTCCAAAAGTAGCATTAAGTCACTGTTGTCCTATAATACAGTAACACTTCTGTTTCATATTTAACTTGTCTTAAAAGGAGGACACAAAGAAAGTAAGACAGAAGGAAAGTGGGATGTTTATGATCTGGATATTTGTAGCATATTAGATATTTGCCCAGGAAAGAGGAAGGACTGAAGAAGCTGCCACAGTGGAGATCTTTGGAAGAGAACAAGGCAAAACAGAGCAGCCTCATGAATAAAATCCACTGATAAAAATTCAGAAATAAAGAAAAACAAGATAAGCCAGCAGGAAGGTAATAATAAAGAGTAAAAGAAATCTCAGACATAGAAAAGTTTTAAAAACATTTTATGGAGAAATTAAGCTGTTAAAGCATGATCGATTTGTCCATTTGAACCTGGAATGTTTTGTATATTGTTTGCTGTATACCATCTAGTCAACTCCAATTCACAGTGACCGTATAGTACAGAGCAGAACTGCCCCATAGATATGCGAGACTGTATATCTTTGTGGGAGCAGACTGCTAGGTCTTTTCTCTCACAGAGCCACTGATAAGTTCAAACTGCCAAGCTTCCAGTTAACAGCCAAACAGCTTACCATTACACCACTACGGTTCCTTATGTTTTATATGGCCAACCCTATTTTGGTTACCAATGACTTATGATTTATAATCTAAAAGAAATCATGGACCCCTATGAAAATCTCTCTGCAAGAAAAACAAGTGTATGTGAAGTCTATGTGCTACCACAGGTCTGTCAGTTTAACACATTGTGGTGGCTTGAATGTTGTTGCAATGTTGGAAACTATGCTACCAGTATTTTGAATGCTAGCAAGTTCACCCATGGTGAACAGGTTTCAGACAAACTTGTAAGAAGGTGAGAAAGATTATCCCAAGTTATTAACCACTGAAAGCCTTATGAATAGCAGAGAAGCACTGTCAGATAAACATGATGAATAGCACAGGAATATTGTCAGATACAGTGCCAGAAGACTGGAAGTACCTCAGGTTGGAAGTGGCTCCTCAAAACATGACAGGAAAAAAGCTGTTTCCTCAAAGTAGAGTTGATCGTGAAGATGCAAATGGAGTAAAGCCTTAAGGACCTTCCTTTGTTGATGGAGTACAACTCAAAATGAGGAGAAAAAGCTGCAAACATTCACTAATAATTGGAGCATGGAATATACAAAATATGAATCTAGGAAAATTGAAAGTGGTCAAAAATGAAATGGAATGCATAAATATCCATATCCTAGGTATTAGTGAGCTGAAATGGACTGGTATTGGCCATTTTGAATCTGACAATCACATGGTTTACTATGCCAGGAATGACATATTGAAGAGAAATGCGTCGCATTCATCAATATATATATAAAAAAAAAAAAAGCATTTCAAGACCTATCTTGATGTATAATGCTGACTGTTATAGAATAATATCCACACAACTACAAGGCAAACCACTTAATACTATTATTATTCAAGTTTATGTACCAACCACTAAAGCCAGTGATGATGAAATTGAAGAACTCTACCAATCTCTTGAGTCTGAAATTTATCAAATATGCCATCAAATGTATTGGTAATTATTGGTGATTGGAATGCAAAGGTTGGAAACAAAGAAGAAGGATTAGTAGTTGGCCAACTGATTGGAAGAGATTCATATTTGTGCCCATTCCAAAGAGAGGTGACCCAACGGAATGCAAAAATCATCAGACAATATTATTAATATCACATGCAAGTAAAATTTTGCTAAAGATAATTCAAAAACAGCTGCAACAGTACATTGACAGGGAATGAGAGAAGTTGCATCTGGATTCAGACGAAGACATAGAATGAGATCCAGTGGATCTTGGCTACAATCAGAGATTATCAGAAAGATGTTTACCTGTGCTTTATTGACGATGCAAAGGCTTTAGACTGTGTGGATCAGGACAAGCTGTGGACAACATTGCAGAGTATGAATATTCTATAACACTTAATTGTGCTCATAGGAAACCTGTACACAGACCAAGAGGCAGTCATTTGAACGGAACAAGGGAACACTGAATGTTTTAAAATCCAGAAAGGTATGTTCCAGGGTTGTATTCTTTCACCATACTTATTCAATCTGTAAACTGAGCCAAATACTCCAAGAAGTTGGATTATATGAAGAAGAACGTGGTTTCAGGATTGGAGGAACACTCATTAAATAACTTGCAATATGCAGATGATATAACCTTGCTTGCTAAAAGCAAAGAGGATTTAAAATTCTTACTGATAAAGATCCAAGACCACTGCTTTCACTATGGGATGCACCTCAATGGGAAAAAAAAAATCCTTATCACCGGATAAATCATGATAAATGAGCAAATGGATGGCATTGTCAAAGTTTTCATTTTCCTTGGATTCGCTATCAACACTCATGGAAACAGCAGCTAAGAAATCAAAAGATGTATTATTGCATTAGGCAAATCTGCTGCACAAGACTCTAAATTGTTCAAGAGCAAAGATGTCAGTTTGAGGACTAAGGTAAGCCTGACCCAAACCATGGCGTTTTCAATAGGTTCATATGCATGTGAAAGTTGGACAATGAATAAGGAAGACCATAGAAGAATTGAAGCATTTAAGTTCTGGTAGTAGAGAAGAATATTAAGGTATCATGGACTGCCAGAAGAACAAACAAATCTGTGTTGGAAGAAGTGCAAGAAGAATGCTCCTTAGAATACAAGATGACCAGACTTTGTCTCTCATACTTCAGACATATAGTCAGGAGTCACTGAAGAAGAACATCGTGCTTGGTAAAGTGGAGTGTCTGAGAGAAAAAGTGACACCTACAACAAGATAAATTGGCCCTGTGGTCGCAACAATGGGCTCAAGTGTAGCATCAATTGTGCGGATGATGCAGGGATGGCTGGACAATTTCACTCTGTTGTGCATAAGATCAGAACCGACTCAACAGCACCTAACAAAAATAAGTCTGTGTGCACATACACAGAATTTTTGTTTTTTATTATTTCAAGCCAAGCAGGTCACAAATACCTTGGAATTTTAAACTTGAGCCTAGAGACACAAATGAAAATAATAAGGGCTCACTCATCCTATGATTGTCCTAAAGAGGCTATTCATGATTACTGTTCCCCATATCCTCAGACTTGCCCCCTGTCCCTGACCCTTCAGAAATCCCCCTCTTCTACTCTTCCTTCAACTCTATGAATCATCGCCAGATCCAATGAGTATCTCTTTTTGCAATAGTGAGCAATATTGATTACTGTTGCTTTCAATCTATGAATTATATCAGATACAGTTTCCTTTCCAATTTTCTTTTCTCCAAGAAGATAAGAGACACAACTAAAGATGTCTTAAAACAAACAAGGCAATTCATCAGTTGAAAATCTAGTATGTAGAATATATAAAAATCACTTCATGAAAACAACTGTTACTATGGTAGCCTTCCAGTGTGTATTCACTGACTATAAGATAGTAACACTTTAATGTAATCAAACTGTATTGACTTATTTGGCTTTGATTACTTCTTAAATAAAGATTAAGCTTTGTTTGATTATAAAAGCTATCAGAGCTTCTGCTTCAAAATTGCTGACTGAACCAGAAATTTTCTTTCTCTGAAATTCCCACTGAAATAACAGAGATGAGATTATATAAAGAGAGTGTGGAGAATAAAGAGAGTAATGGATTAAGAAACACCATGATTGAGCAAAGGAAGCCCAGGCAGTAAAAAGAAAACAGCTAGTTTCAAGATGCTAGATGGTGCAATGTCACAGAAACTAGGGAAGTAGAAAGTTTCAAAAGTAAACAAAAGTGAAATAGAGGGCTAAAAGTGTCCATGGGTTAGAGTATTAAGGGTCTTTTGATGACATCAGTGGGAGCAGTTTCGGGGCAATGAGGGAAGCAGAAGTAAGATAGGGTTATGGGTTCAGGAATCTTGAATGGAAGGGTATTTGTCAGTCTGGAGCTCTAGCTGGTAGCCAAGTGTGCGCGCTCCAGCCTCTTCAGACCGGTGGCCACCATCAACGTCGTTTGGGTTCCCGTAGTCTCATCTGCACCACTCATCCTGCACATCCTCCGCCGTCCCCAGCTATGGGTCAGAACCAACTCAACGGCACTTCACAACAACAATCTTTTCTTCTACCTTGGACTAAACCCATTCATATGCAAATGACCTTGGGTCTCTGGCAGGGTGGATTCCAGTAGGCCCTGACCCCCTATTAGCCATCTCACTCAACCAGTATGGCATCTGCTTTAGGCAACTCCAGAAGCTGCCACTTTCCCTCTACTTAAGTATTTTAACCCCTACATTCCTTTCAGCCACTACAAGTAACAAAATCCAAACTAACCATCTAAAAATCAAGTTTCATTTCCCATGCCCTTTGACTCTTTCTTTTACTATACCTCATGTTTCCATGAGTCTAGTGCTATTGCAATAAATCTCATTCCTGACACCATCTGCAAAAGCCATGTAGGGATCATATCTGACACTGAGTTCACAACTGGGAAAGAGAATCAAACTCAAAATCAGCCCAAGGCTGATTCCTATAAATCAGAAGTCAGACATGCCTCCACACTAAATCGGTGTCTTTAAAATTAGTTAGACTTCTGTGCCAACTTAGAAAACTCATCCTTGTGATAATAAAGGAGAAAACATTTAAAAAAACAGAAAACAACAACAAGAAGAAACAATACAATATCTAAGAAAAGGAAAGAGCTAGTAAATTAGAGTTACAAAAGAGAAAAAATTTTTAAAATTAGATGGAACCAGGGACAGGTAAGTGCGATGCTGTCATCAAAACATAATTTATAACCATAAGTGCTGACATTTACTCATGACCCTATTTTGATGTAAATCTTCTGAACTGCCTATTTGAAGAAGAAAAATGAAAGGAAACACAATTGGGGTTACATTTGTGAAGACAATAATGGCAACAAGTCCATGCCCAGAGTTGCTGATATCACTTCTGATCCTGGAACCGAAGACTTACCAGCATGTGGAGCTGTCTTCGTCCTCCCATCCAGGCCTGTCAGGGAGCCCCCTCCTCACAAGTGTCTGTCCTCTGAGTCCAAAGGAAGCTGCGGCAGTGGGCTTGACCTGGGGGTGACTGGTTGGCCTTCTAGACTTCTAAATGTACTTGGTCCTGCATGGCATCTGGTTTGGGGGTATCTTAGAGGTGTGATGCTGAGAAGGGACATTGTTCTCAGTGGTCCTCTCCTTACTCTCCCTTCAGACCACCATCCACACAAGGAACAAAGAGAAAGGGCTCTGTTCTGGGTGAGTCCAGCTGATTGTTGGTCTTAGAGAATGAGCTCTGGGTGGGGAATGCTAGTGCAGAGCGCTCGCCTGACCACCTGATCCAGGATGTTTTGGTTTAGAGGAGAAAGTTGTCTTCTCACTTCCAATTAATGGACCCACCCACGTTATATTAAGAAAGTCCCAGGTGTTCTTGCACATACAACCAGCCATTGCTGAGGTACTCCTAGGGCACAGCATACACGCCAATGAGTCAAAGGACTAGAATGAGGGCATCAAGGTGGGGTAAGAAGTTCTGCATGGCTACTGTTCCTAATTTTCCTCATGTGCCCCTGGCTGGAGATTGTATGTCTTGGAAGTTCACGGCTTCTAGTATAGGACCAACCAGTGCATATAAGCCAGAAATCATTCCTATAAGTCTGGCTTTCTGGTTGCAGATGACTTGGTACCATTCTCTTCTCCTTTATCTGTACTGAAGCATTTCTGTGGAGAAATCTCAGATTTAGGCAAATGCCAGACTCACGTAGCCACCAACACCAGTCTTGCCTAGTCATGGTAGACCTTGCTGTTCCTAGTTATCCAGAGAGAGCGCTTCCTCTCCTTCATGATGCTGAGTGGAGAGGTAGACCTTCACTGAGGTGTATGTATGCACACCTCTCCTGAACACTTGGTACCACCTCAGAAAGACAGGGCCCTGTTGGCAGAGGGATACGGAGAGTAGATGTGCAATAAGGATAACTCCCAAACCCCAGCAGGTACCATAATACACTCCACTGCAGCCTTTTGGGGTTTCCTTCCTGACAGAGTTAGTAGGCCTTCAGGTCTGTCAGGGAGCCCTGCCCAGCTTTCTATAAGGTTTCATAGTTGCCACAGTTCTCCTGGGAAAGGTGAGCTCTCCACCAAATGTGCCCATAACTTAGAAATATGGCAGTCTGGCTTCCATAAACACAGATACCTAATCTTTACCATGAGCTGGTGGGACACAGGTCACTCTGAGTGTGTGCACCTACCCTTTAGGTCATTCTATTCTTGGTAGGTGTTAACTACTGAGGGGAGGGGGGAACACTGGCTCAGGAGCTGCGTACATTTTTATTTTATTTTATTTTATTTTTGAGATCTCAGGGAAGTTCTTGAAGGCAGTGTCTGTCCACCAGCCATGGAAAGCTGTTCAAGGCCTTTCATGTGCTCCTACAGGAAGCACACCACTTCTCCACCCAAGGAGGGCACCATTAAGAGATCTTTGTCTTTTCCCTTGAATGTTGGATCTGAATTGTTACTGCCTGGGGGAGAGGTATTGTTCAGGAGGGAAAGGGGCCTGGGTTTTTACTGTGGTTGTAAATACAATCTTCCCAAAAGGCTTACTGAGGTCTGAATGTGCACAGGAAATGGCAAAACATTGAGGGCTCTTACGCTTGGCTTCTCTGCAGAGGGCCCCTGTCCCAGGGAGAGGTGCCTACTGGCCCAGCATGGAGTTAGGTTTCCTCTGACTTGCAGCCATGTTGTGGGCAGCACAGTATGCCCTGGCCTGACCCACAGCCCTCCCCTGACTAAGGAGTGAGTCCTAAGAGAAATCATTCAACTGACCGATGCCTCCCACCAATGCCAAAGGTTCCTCTGCTGGCCCTGGTTTGGGGCCCTTTCAAGTTCCCTGGAAGCATAATGCCCAAACCAATTTCCAGATCAACAAACCGCCACCAGCTCAGGTTGTCCCCTAAAAGTGCCCTGTGGCTGCAATCCACTTGTTGCATGGAAGAAATGGGACACAATGAGCCCTTGTCTTCCTACAGAGCACCTTTTCCAGAAATCACTTGCACAGAGTCAGGGGTGCACCTTTGAGGGGTTCTCCCTGTTAGTACCCCCACCAACCAGGTGGCGGTTTGAATGAAGTTACTCTGAGCAGCAGGCTCAGTCACCCCCACAGACTGCAGTTTTCAATAGTCTCATGTACATGTGAAAGTTGTACAATGACTAAGGAAGACCATAGAAGAACTGATGCATTTTAGTTATGGTGTTGGAAAAGAACATTGAACGTGCCATGGATTTCCAGAAGAACAAGCAAATGTGTGTTGGAAGATGTACAGCCAGAATGCTCCTCTGGGTTCTTAGTGCCTCTATTCATAACCATAAGGTTCGTGGTTCAAAACCACCTTGGGAGAAAAATGAGGCTGTCTGCTCACATAAAGGTTTATAGTCTTGGAAACCCTACATATGATCCTACAAGTCAGAACTGATTTGATGACAGTTGTTTTTTTTTATATTTTTTAAGTGAAAAAATAACCAACAGGTGAAGGGTTTAAGTGAATTCACTTCAAAGTGTTAAGACACAATTAACTTGAAGAACTATGTCTAGCCTCTTGATCAGGAACAGATTTCCACCACCCAACTCACTTGTGCCTATAAAGAAACATTTTGATGTTTTATAATATAAAAACTGTTAGTATCATGGTATCCTGCTCTGGGCCCTTTCCTACAGTTTTCCACCTATTCTATTCCCACAAAACTTCTAAGGCTTTAAACCAATGTGACTAATAGCAAAAATTCTCTCCTGTTTTTCATTTTTTTCTGTATGAGGCCACTCTGTAGATATAATTGTGTTTTGAACATTATCTACTCCTTAACTGAATGAAGAGTCAACAAAAAGAAAAGCAAAGGGTCTTTAAAGATGAACAATGCAGGCAATTTCTTTGCTTACAACCACATTTGTACATTTGCCTAACAAGACTTTGCATTATAATTAAAAGTGTTTCTGAATTGCTTTTTAGTTTCTCAACATTGTATTGCATCATAACTTCTGTTTCTTGAGAGTAAAACCTCATTTTGGTCTTTTTAACAAAATCTTCTAATTACACAGTAATTTTCAATTATATAAAAGCCAGGATTGAAAATGAGTCCAGGGAAATAATTATGACCTACAATGTGGATAGAGGTAAATGATCTGATATGTAGTGCTTGTTCTTGGGGATTTAATTTGATATCAACAGAAAAGTCTTTTTCTGAAGAATAAAAAATATTGTAATTTAAGCCACAGTGTTTTTAGCTATAGACAATTCTATTGACAGAATTTGTTTAATGTTTTTTTTTTTTATTCATTTGGTGCTTAACAAAGAGCTATAGCTTTTGCATCTTTGTTATTTGATTCTTTAATCTGTTATTAGTGAGGCAAAACAAAACAATTATAGTGAGAGATTTTAGTATGCATATATCAAACTTGGACATATCCAGGAAGTAAAAAGTAAGAACATGTAGGAATTGAATAATACAATAAATAAAATGTGTGTTTTTGTGTATATAGGCATGAGAAAGGCCTTTACATCCTTGAATAAAGAAAACAAACTCCCTGCCCTATATGTTCATGAAACATTTAAAAGTTTATCCAGAGAGAGGAACTAAGATGGCGGGCTAAGCAGATCTACTATTCAGAGCCTCTGCAACAAAGATAAGTGAGAGGAAATGAAACACATATAGATGATAATTCTGGAACCCTGAGCTTCAGAGGGAAGGTTGAAGAAGCGGATCAAACACTAGGAGGAAAGGCTGAATGGGGTTGGTGAAAGAGAGAGACAGGCTGGTGATGGGTTTTCCAGCCAGATGTGGGCAGCCATTTTGAACTTTCACCAGAGCTTCCAAGACGGACTGGGTCCTGGCAGTGCAGATTTGCTCCAGGGACTGACAATAGTCTTTATTGTTTATTGTTTCTTTATTGTTCCCCATGGACCCTAGTACAGTTCCCTGTGACCAGCATGTAGCTAGACCCCTCCCTCATGCACCCCAGTACAGTATCCTGCTAACCAGAAATTCACAGCCACAAAGTTGTGGTCCGCACAAGAGTGAGGTGGGCACCAACTGTATTTTCTTGGTGTCTCAACATGAGTGGTTGATATTAAGAGCCCAGATATTAAGAGCCCAGAAACCACCTGATCACCCTTGAATTGTCCCAGCCCCTGGCAACCCCTTGGTACAGGTAGACAAAGACTGGGCCTATGTCATTGTTGCTAGGTGCCATCTAGTCTGCTCCAACTCATAGCGATCTTACACACAACACCAGGAAACGCTGCTTGGTCCTCTGCCATCCTCACAGCTGTTGTTATTCTTGAGCCCATTGCTGCTGCAACTGTGTTAGTTCATCTCATTGAAGGTCTTCATCAGGCCACTACATCATACATAAAATCCCTATAAAACTTCCCTCCTCTTTTCCTTGGGAAGACAGGTCTGAGAAATTTTCCACTACCATTTTCCTGAGTATTTATACTCAACAAACACTTTGCTCTTTGTTCTGAGTCCTATCTCTGAATATTGGCTCCATAAATGGAGGTGATAAAGAGTTGTTCTTCCAGTAACAGCAGCCCAACATTTATCCTACAACCCAACAAGGACCACTAGGAAAGCTAAAAAAGAAAAAAAAAAACAAAACAAACCAAAATCAAGGCAATCAAGACAAATCGAAAACATGGAAACCCTCTACAAGGACCCCAAGTAGCGTACGCTAAAGAAGCAAAAAAAGCAAAACTAGTAAAAATACAAAACAAAAAAAAAGATACAAAAGTTTCACGGCGGTTGATACAGATAAAAAAAAAGATAAAGGGAAGCTTATGGAAAACAAACGAGTCACACACGACCAAAAGCGACACAGTACAAAGTCCACGACAGAGGAAACAAGAACGGCAGGAAAAAGCCCAAACAGGCACACACAGCAGGTAGGCTTCTGATGGTCCCCAGGATTGAGCAAGTCACTGACTCAAGCCCAGAGAAGTGGAGGTCAGAGCCAGATGCAAGATCCAAACTGAGCAGAAAGCAAATAAGTTTTGCCTGAGTATCTAATATATTGGGATAAGGCCACACCCCCAAGGAAACATCTTTTGAATTGATCAGCTGCTCATAACAGAACTCATCATAGACTAAATTACATTGTATTAGATCTCATTATGCAGATAACTATATCTTAACTGCCAAACCACTGAGAATCTTGGCTCAGTCAACTTGACACGAACCCTTGACTATCACAGTGCATCCTGGTCAACTTGGCATATCTGTAAATATCTCCTTAAACCATATATATAATCTCTACATAAGAACAATTATAAAGTCATACTTGTACCCAACATGATACATCTAACATGTGTACAACCAAAAATGCACTCCATTTTCATTTTATATTTCATAAATGAACAAAGTAGAAATATTTGATGCACATATACAAAGTATATATATGTTGCTGTTAGGTACCATCAAATCTACTCAGACTGATAGCAACCCTATGCACAATAGAATGAAACATGCCCAGTCCTTTAAAGTCTATTGCTATGGCCACTGTACCAATTCATCTCATTGGGAGTCTTCCTTTTTCACGCTGACCTCCCACTTTATCCTTCTCAAGGAATGGGTACCTCCTGAAAATATATCCAAAGTATGGGAGATGAGGTATGTATGTCATCCTGGCTTCTAAAGAGCATTCTGGCTGTACTTCTTCCAATACACATTTGTTTGTTCTTCTGGAAGTCCAAGGTACTTTCAATATTCTTCTGTAACTCCTCAAATGCATCAATTCTTCTAAGGTCTTTCTTAATCATTGTCCAACTTTCACATGCTTATGCAGTTATTGAAAACATAATTCCTTAATGGTCTGGGTCATTAGTAGTCATGTTGGAATTAGCTTGCTGTAGTTTACCATTGACTTTTATTAAAGGGCATGGTAGTGCTAAAGGTGTCCTAATGAATCTCCTGGATTTCACACATATTCTTTTTTACCTACATATGTAATACCAGTCCAATTTCCCCTTGGTAATCAGTATCAATCACACTACCCAATACAGCAACTCCTTTCTTTAACTGTTGATCATGAAGCATGAGGAGCACAAAATGGTCATGGCATTATTAATTTCCAGTTAAATGGAATCAGTGTTGTGTCACCAGGTGGAAGTATTCCTCCCTTTAGAACTACAGCATCCAGATCAGAATAGCATAGGGTCTCAGGGAGTAATAGTGAGTCTCTAGGCATTAATAGTGCGTGGTGCCACTCCATTTCCAACACTTGATTGCAGGTTATTGGGAAAACAGCACCATATATTGGATACAGGTTTAGAGAATATACAGCCTTCTGGAGAACATTACTCCAAACTGCAAGGTATTGCCACCTAGCTGGTACCATAATTGTGTCTTTAGAAGGTCATTCCATCATTGAATTAAGTCAGCTGCTTCAGAATGGTAAGAAGCATGGCAATTCATTTGCTGTGAAGTGGGCCCTTTGATCTGAGGCAATACTGTGTGAGATATCATAGTAGTAGATACAGCATTCTGAAAGTCCATCTATGGTAGTTTTGGCAGAAGCATTGAATGCAAGGAAGGCAAATCCATACCCAGATGAAGTGTCCATTCCAGTAAGAACAAAAAGCTGCCCTATCCATGATGGAAGTGGTCCAATGTAATCAACCTGACCCCAAATTGTGGCTGATCTCCATGAGGAATGGTCCCATATCTCAGACTCAGTGTCAGTTTATGCTGCTGGCAGATTGGACACTCAGCAGTGACTGTAGCTAGGTCAACTTTGGTGAGTGGAAGCCCATGCTGCAGAGCCCATGCATAACCTCCACCCCTTCCACCACGGCCATTTTGTTCATGACAGGAGTGGCTAGAGAAAGAGGATGATTAGTTTCTATATAACGTGCCATACTGTCCAGTTGATTGTTAAAATCCTCCTCTGCCAAGGTAACTCTTTTGTATATGTTCACATGAGACACAAATATCTCCTCTTTGAGGGCCAATTCAGAGAGGTCTATCTTCCTCTTGTATAGGTTAAGTAAATATTTAGTAGGTTTCCCAGCTACTTCACTCCTAGGTAGTCAATGCCATGTAGTCAATGCCAAGTCCACAAAAGTCAGACTATTGTGATTACTACTTTGATTCTGCTGCCCATTATAGTAATCATGCCCACCTTGTCTTTGTCAATGAAGTGCAGCCTGGTGTGGCACTGTGGGTTAATGCACTGGACTGCAAAGTCGGTTTGAACTGCAAGGTCGGCAGTTCCACTTTACCAGCTGCTCCTCAGAAACTTTATACAGGGTTGTTATGGATCAGAACCATCTCAACAGCACTTACAACAACAACTTGGCCCCTACCATCATGGGGTCCAATCAGCTCCACTGTAGTTCAGTGTCTTAATTCAATTAGGGAACTTCAATTCCAGGTTGGAAATTCTACTGGCATTGTGAAATTCTTACAATAAGACTCTGGGTTTGGCTTTCAGCCATATCAGCTCTGCTGCTACAAGATATAAGGTTTCTTTCAGGGCCTAAGTGGAAACTTTGAGGTCTTTTATGTGGTGCTTAAACTGTGACTTCCTAGCCTTGAACTCATCTCTTTCCTTTACCACTTGCTCTATTGTAGGCAAGACTAACCAACCAGCTTCTCTACACTTTTCATCCTGAAAAAATTGCAGACGAGTATCATACACACAATCACCCAGAGCCTCGTTTCTCTCCAGTACATGATATTTTGCATATTAATGTTGCCACCTCACGCCCTGAAGTAGCAGAACCCTCCTCGCCCTCTTTACCATTATAGGCAGTTATTGGTGACTTTAAAATTAGTCCGGTTTGAGAACCAATTTAAAAAATTCATCTTTATGATTTTGTTTCTCTAGAACAATTCTCAGTACCAAATGTCTTAGGCTGAATTCTCTAGAGAAGAAAAACCAATGAAATTTTAGATAGATTTAGAGAGAGAAAAAAATACATCAAGAAAATGGCTCACACAGTTGTAGAGGTGGGAGAGTCCAAAGTCTACTTACTGATGGCTCCCAGGATCAGCAGGTAATAGAGCAGACCACTGGCTCAAGTTCAAAGAACCAGAGGTGGGATGCAAGATTCAGATTCAGCAGAAAGCAAACAAGCTTTGACTGATTGTCTAAAATTTTGGAAGCAGGCCACATCCCAAGGAAACATCCTTTCAATTGATGGACTATTCTAACAGAAGTCCTTATAGAGATAATTACATTGTATTAGATCTCATTATGGGGATAACTGCATTCCAGCGGCCAAACCACTGAGAATCCTGGCTCAGTCAAGTTAACACAAAGCCTTAGTTATCACACTGAAGCTGTAAACCTTTACAGGAGTAGGAAGTCTGAGCTTTCTCCCAAGGAGTGACTGTTGGGTTTTAACTGCCAACTCTGTGGTTAGTATTCTAGTGCTTATTTCAGTGTGCCACACCAGAACTCAAAAATAATCAAAATAGTTTATCAATTCATATTGAAACTACCACAGTATAATTTTATCTTTAAAAGTTAAAAATGACTTATTTTGTCAGTGATGCTTTATTTGGGAGAAAGATAAGGCTATCTGCTCCCAGAAGGATTTGCATTGGACTTTCTCTCAGTCTGGAGCTCTAGCTGGTAGCCAAGTGTGCGCGCTCCAGCCTCTTCAGACCAGTGGCCGCCATCAACATCGTTTGGGTTCCCTTAGTCTCATCTGCACCACTCGTCCTGCACCTCCTCCGCCGTCCCCAGCCGCCATCATGGTGAAGTTCTTGAAAGCCAGGAAAAATCAAAGTGATTCCAAGAAGCTGGCTCCTTCCCCCAAGGAAGTAGAAGAAGACAGTGAGGATGAGGAACTGTCAGAAGATGAAGAAGAAGAAAGCAGTGGAGAAGAGGTTGTCATTCCTCAGAAAAAAAGGCAAGAAGAATACCACACTGCCATCAAAGAAGGTGGTGGTTTCCCCCAAAAAAGGTACTTGTCACACCAGCCAAGAAAGCAGCTGTCACCCCTGGCAAGAAGGCAGCTGCCACACCAGCTAAGAAGACAGTTACAGCAGCCAAAGCAGCAGCAACACCTGGCAAGAAGGGAGCCACCCCAGGCAACGCAGTGGTGGTGACCTCGGGTAAAAAGGGAGCTGCTCCTCCAGCCAAGGGAGCAAAGAATGCCAAGAATGCCAAGAAGGAAGAGAATGAAGAATATGATGAAGCCAGTGAAGAAGATGATGAGGATGAGGATGAATTTGAGCCCATCATGACCACAGAAGCAGCTGCCCCTCACTTTGATGAGGATGATGATGATGATGATGACGACGAAGGTGAAGAGGACGAGGAGGAGAATAAGGATGAGGAGGATGAAGAAGATGATTCTGAAGAAGAGGCCATGGATACTACACCAGCAAAGGGCAAGAAAGCGCCTGCCAAGGTGGTTCCTGTGAAAGCCAAGAGTGTGGCTGAGATGACGACGACGATGAGGAAGATAATGATGATGAGGAAGAAGACAATGAGGAGGAGGAAGATGAGGACGATGATGAAGAGGATGAAGAGGAGGCAGAATCTGTCAAAGAAGTACCTGGAAAACGAAGAAGGAAATGGCCAAACAGCTGCTCCTGAAGCCAAGAAGCAGAAAGTGGAAGCCGTAGAACCAACTACAGCTTTCAGTCTATTTGTTGGAAACCTCAATTGTAACAAGTCTGCTCCAGAATTAAAAATTGGTCTCAGTGACCTTTTTGCTAAAAATGATCTTGTTGTCATAGATGCCAGAATTGGTATAACTAGGAAATTTGGCTATGTGGATTTCGAATCTGCTGAAGACTTGGAAAAAGCCTTGGAACACACTAGGTTAAAGGTCTTTGGTAATGAAATTAAACTAGAGAGACCAAAGGGAAAAGACAGTAAGAAAGACTGAGATGCCAGAACACTTTTGGCCAAAAACTTGCCTTACAAAGTCACTCAAAATGAATTAAAAGAAGTGTTTGAAGATGCCATGGAGATCAGATTAGTCAGCAAAGATGGAAAGAGTAAAGGGATTGCTTATCTTGAATTTAAAACAGAAGCTGATGCTGAGGAAACCTTTGACGAAAAGGAACAGAGATTGATGGCCATGCTATATCCTTGTACTACACAGGGAGAAAGGTCAAAATCAAGACTACAGAGGCAGGAAGACCAGAACCTGGAGTGGTGAATCAAAACACTGGTTTTAAGTAACCTCTCCTACAGTGCAACAGAAGAAACTCTCCAGGAAGTGTTTGAGAAGGCAACTGCTATCAAGGTGCCTCAGAACCAGAATGGCACATCTAGACGGTATGCATTTATAAAATGTGCTTCATGTGAAGATGCTAAAGAAGCTTTAAATTCTTGTAATAAAAGAGAAATTGAGGGCAGAGCCATCAGGCTGGAATTGCAAGGATCCAGTGGATCCTCTAATGTGAAAAGCCAGCTGCCCAAAACACTGTTTGTCAAAGGTCTGTCTAAGGACACAACTGAGGAAACATTGAAGGAGTCATTTGATGGATCTGTTCGAGCTAGGATAGTCACAGACCGCGAAACAGGCTCCTCCAAAGGGTTTGGGTTTGTAGACTTCAACAGCAAGGAAGATGCTAAAGCTGCCAAGGAGGCCACGGAGGATGGGGAAATTGATGGAAACAAAGTTACCTTGGACTGGGCCAAACCTAAGGGCATAGGTGGCTTAAGGGGATGAGGTGGAGGCTGAGGAGGAGTTGGAGGCAGAGGCTGGGGAGGATTTGGAGGATGAGGAGGCTTCCGGGGAGGCAGAGGAGGAGATCACAAGCCGCAAGGAAAGAAGACGAAGTTTGAGTAGATCTTCTGTCCTTGTCTTTTCCCTCTTCCATTTGAAAGCAAGGACCCTGGGGTTTTCACTCTGTTAGCGGATCATGTCAGAGCCTTCTGAGGACATTCCGAGACAGTAGCCCTGTGGTCTACTTAAAAATCCTACGGAACACATTTCAAAGGTAGCTGCCCTGTGGTTTTGACTGGATTTGAATTTATATTAAATTTTATCCCATGTACAAAACCATTTTTTTCATACAATTAGTTTTGGTTTTGTTTTGTTTTGTTGTTGTTGTTGTTGAGGGGGTGTAAAGACAAGCAGGATGTTTTATCATGGTTTTCACTTCAGCGACTTTGGAACAAATTTAAAAGACCTAAACTCTGGTACCAGAACAACACCACCAAAAAAGATTTATATTGGAAATCCTATACATATTTACTAAGTACTAAGTATTGGGATCAACTCAATGACAGTGGGTTTTGGGATCCACTAAGGAGTCCTGGTGTGGCGCTGTGGGTTAAGGCGTTAGACTGCAAAGTCAGTTTGAACTGCAAGGTTGGTGGTTCAAGCTCACCAGTTGCTCCTTGGAAACCCTCTAGATGGTCGCTATGGGTTGGAACCGACTCGATGGCACTTAACAACAACAACAACAAGGCGCTCTGGTAGCGTAGTGGTTACAAATCGGGATGCAAACCGCAAGGTCAGCAGTTCGAAACTATCAGCTGTTTCGCCGGAGAAAGATGAGGCTTTCTGCTCCCATAAAGATTTACAGCCTCGGAAACCCTGTACAGAGTCACTATGAGTCAGAACCGACTCCACGGCACACAACCACCACCATGAGTGGGTACTGACTCGATGGCACCTAACAACAACAGCAAGGTCCTTGCATCTACCAAAATGATTCTTTTTCTTACACCTGGTCATTGGTGTGTAGTTCCTTTTGTTAGAAAAGAAACCAAGAATTTCATGAGTAAATGGATGATACCAATTCCACAAAAAGTTTTCTTTGAAAACAATCCCTCATTATTATTATAGTTAGTTATTCGGTCATCATCTGCCAAATTCTTAAATCTCATGTTGTTGTTGTTAAGTGCTGTCGAGTAGGTTCCAACTCATAGTGACCCTGTATAGGGTTTCCAAGGAGCAGCTGGTGAGGTTGAACCAGACTTTGCAGTTCAAACTGACTTTGCAGTCCAATGCTTACCTTACAGCGCCACACGGGTTACGGTTATGTGCCGTGGAGTCGGTTCCGATTCATAGTGACCCTGTACAGGGTTTCCGAGACTGTAAATCTTTACGGGAACAGAAAGCCTCATCTTTCTCCCGCGGAACGGCTGGTAGTTTCGAACTGCTGACCTTGCGGTTCGCAGCCCGATTCGTAACCACTACGTTACGGATTCATTATTTCATTAAATTCTCACAATAGTCCTACAAGGTAGATGGTGTTACAGTGTCCCTGTTTTGCAGGTGAGAAACTCAAGTATCAGAGAATCTGAGCAACTCCCCAAATGTGGCAACACTGCTAAATGGTAGATCTGAGATTCGAACCCAGTGGACTCCAAGGCGTCTTGTGTAGATGTAATCTGGCACGTGGTTCCTTTCGGCTAATCTAAACGACAAACAAAAATCAATATTGGTCATTGGTAATAGAAAAGTCGCGAATATTTTGCCACTTTCAGACTGGTTCCCAATCTAGCCTGTGAGCCTTCAAGTCTGCGGCTGAAGGAAGCAGTCCAGGAAGGCAGAGGCAAATCCCCGCGACCACGAACCGCTCGGCAAGCTGTAGCGCCGCCTGCCGGAGACACAGAGAACCGCCCTCCTCCGCAGTTCTCCCAGCGGTCCAGCTAGTAACAGCGGCCGGTGCCCAGCAGCGCCCAGCAGCGCCCAGCAGTCGCAGTCACTGTCGTCCAGATCATACCAGACCTGGCCCAACGGCGAACAGCGTCGGAACCAGAGACTCTCTGAGCGGAACCCACGGGGTTTCCCGGCTTCCAGAACCTCAAACCCCACTCCAGACCAGCCGCTTCCCACGCGTGAAGTCAGTCCCCCAGGCAAATTCCAGGGAGACTGTCCAGCCCGCCGCCCCCGAGAGTTTATCCCCGGAAGCGGGGTTTATCCTTGGCTGGAACCCATAACTCCCTCCCGGTCACAGGTCACCACCGGCTACCTTGTCCCCCTCTGCCCGAGCCCCTCTGGACACCTTCCCGCGCCTACCGTCCCCGGCCCCCCGACAGCCCAAGGGATCCGGGGTTGCTCCACATCATCTCCCCAGTACCTCAGACCTGACTCAGCTCTTGGCCTTCTCCCCAGGAACGGGGGCGGAGAAAGGAGGGCATGACCCCCACAGCGGTCTGGAGCCTCAGCCCCGGGTCCTGTCACCCCTACCTCCAGGACACTGCCACCCTGGGAGGCCCTTCCACTCCATCCCGCCCTCATCAATGTTTCCCTTGCCCGGAAACTGAATCCTTGGGGCCAGGCCTGTGCTGGACACCTACTCCGCTTAGTTTTTACTGCATCCGGTTGAATTAACCTCTGACTTCACAGCGAAGAATTTCAGAAGACCGAGGTTCCGAAGCCAAACCTGCTGAGCCTCTGCGTCTCCAGCCCTTTCCACCTCACCTCGCGCGGTGGCAACTCAGATTTTAATGGCATCGGTCATTTTCAGCTATACTTGCACCGTTCTCTCTGTATGTAATTAAAACTGGACCATCGCTTTCTAGGAGGAATCAGTTTCGACACTTTAGGAATTGGGAAAGAGAGGGAAGAAGACCTGTTTTCCCAAAAACGTGCCCCAGCCCCCAGTCTCCGGTAACCCTCAGGATTCCTCATTCTCAACTTGCCTTGTACCATACTTGGACAGAAATTCAAGGCTCAGGAAGCAGCTTAAGGGAGATGTTACATATTTGCAAAGGAGGCATCTTGGCATGTGGGAAGAGTTCTAGCTCTGATTTCCGGATCTTTCACCTCCTATCCTGGCCTGGGACATAATCACTGGGCCATAAATTCCTCAAGCAAAGTGAAACTAAAGCTACCCACCTTTTGACATTACTGCAAGGTTTGGTGACTGGTACAAAGTTTAAGTCAGTCCTGTTGAGTTAGTGCCTCTGTACCTAGTATGCAGTCCTCTGGGTAGTGCAAATAGTTAACATGATGGTTTGGGTCCACCTCAGAAGTAAGGGCTGACCAACTACTCTAAAAGGGATCATATAGTCCAGAATGGAGACGGAAGAGCACAAGCGGAATGTGGGACCCTATCCAGAGACGCAATGACACCAGAGATGGAGGCAGCAATGAGGACATGGAGAAAGGGAACAGCTGACGACTCTGGACTCTTGGAAAGAAAGAGCCTGGGTGCTGGCTGCCAGGAGGCAGGCTTGCAGAATGTGCCCTTTGGTTGTTTAAATTATTGTATATTACTGAGTGTTTCTGTGTACATCCCCCCCCCCCTCAAAAAAAATTAATAATAATACAAAGGGAATGGAAGCAAACAGTGTTAAATGGTGATGCACGGAGATTGTAATCATTGCAGTGAAAATTGTTTCATGTAAACATCATGTAAAGCCAATGTTCTCCCATGTAAACTATCACTCAGTTCACAATAAAAAAATTTTTAAAGGATCACATTAGAAGGTCCTGGGTAGAGTGGAAGAGAAATGTGGAACACGACTCAAAATCATTCAAAAAGACCAAGCTTACTGGTCAGATAGAGACTGTTGGAACTATGTTCCCAAGACTATGACCCTTAGTCACCCTTCAAGTCTGGAACCGAATTCACCCCCATGGCCAAACAACAGAGATCTTCTATAACGAGAACTAAAAGGTCCCCATGCCTTAGAACAGTCAACTATTTGAGATCAAAAGGTCAGCATTTACCCAAGGACAAAGTTCAAATGGATTAGAAAATAAAGAGGAATGGAAACAGGAAACACAAGGAGGAAGTAAAATAAATGATGTTATACTGAGGGGATTACAATCTATGAAATGAAACAAAATGTAAATGAATTGTTGCATGTCACACTGATGATCTACTCTGTAAATCTTCACTCAATTCACAATAGTGGTTTTATTTTTAATAAATGTTTGTTAAAAAATAATAAACATGGAAACAAAAAAAAAGAAGCAAACCCTAAAGATCTACTCCTGAAAAATCTGCTGTTGAAAACCCTACCGACCACCATCTACACTGACACACATGGGTTGCCATGAATCAGAGGCAACTGGTACTGGTAATGTTCAGCAGAGCCGATTTCCGAGGCCCCAGCAAGATGAGGCTGAAAAAAAATCTCATCTTGAAGGGAAGCTTCTGTATCTCTAGACAAAAGGAACATGGGAATAAGTTTTCTTCTTGAAGACAGACTTTTCTGCCTGTCCTCACTGCTGTTCACAACCAGGACAGCCAGTCACTCACTGTCTTTAGGATTCCTAGCTCTCTCAAAAAGTAGATGCAGCTCTGGTGTTCCTCCCACCACCAATAACTGATAACAAACGTTCTGCCTTTACAGAACCCTGTGCTCAGCATGTCAGGCTGGCTCCTAGAAATGCATACTGGAGTTTCGAAAAAATTTAAAGATTCCTGGAGGATTTTGCGGGTGTTTTGGAGAGTGCCTCTGGGCAGATCACACACTATGACAAGCTCTTTCCAAATTGTGACAATTCAATCACACCTTCCACAAAGAATTGACTTTTCACAGTTAACGAAGGTGGTAGCTGCCCTTGTTCCTTTTCCCCAAAATCTTGACGTGGGTTTGGGATTATGATAGTGAAGCAAATGCAAGTTTCTCTGAACCGTGCTCCCAATCTGCGGTTCCTGTGAACTGGCAAACAGGCACAGGCAGGAGGAGAGGACCTCTCTGGAAGATGACATTAGAGTTAAACAGTTTGATGCATCCCATCCTGCTCTGAAAGTCAGCAGCCCTTGCAACCCCACCCCACCGCCAGCTGTCAGAGAAACAGAAACAAAACAGCTGAACAAAGGATAGAAGTTGCACAAAATAGTCTTCCAAATTATCATGATTTTCTGCTAACAACTGTATTCTTTTTCTCTTTCATCCTAAATCTCTTTATAAGGGAAATGGGACATTGGGAAGGGAGGAGCCACATAAATCACATGAAAGGCGGAAAAAGTCCCCCAAATGTTGTTGTTTAGTGCTGTAGAGTCAGTTCTGACTCATAGCAACCCTGTATAGGGTTTCCAAGGAGCCACGGTGATTTTGAACCACTGACCTTGTGGTTTGAACTGACCTTGCGGTCCAGTGCTTATCCTACAGTGCCACACCAGGATGTGACTGAGGATAAAACCTTTTGTTATATAAATATCAGATTTGAAATGCAAAGTCCTATCTGGGAGACACAATATTCAAGTTTAAAATCATACCGAAGTATGAATTTTTAAAGACTGATGGCAAATTCTTTCCTAAAATAGATTGCTTCACTCTTCTTGTAGGAGGGAAGAAGAGAAGAATGCGTTTATAAGAAAATAGGAAGAAAACAATATCTGTGAAGTATGAAAGGAACCAAGCTTTACCCTAGGGATAAACTTCCTTCCTGCTTCTACTGTACCATCTTGACCTGGAACTCTTCTGATCCACGCAAGGAAACCTGATGGCTAAGGCCTTGCTTTGTTGTCAACAGCCACGACAGTCTCTGTAGGACTCAGGCTTAACTGAACATTCAAAGAATAGCCTTAAATATGTTCATCCTTTTCCATTTTTAATATTATTACAAATTTTAATATTAAAATATATGAATTCAGTGTTTGTCTCAATATTCTCAAAAAAAGGATAATGAGGAGAAAATAAAAGCAAAACAAGACTTGTAGTGGGGAAAAGAGACTCCATCTTCACATACATAAATATATGTTGTTGTGTTGTCAAACGCTGTTGAGTTAGTCCACTCATAGTGACCCTTTCGGAGGAAGAGCAGGTGGGCTTGAGTGGACGATCCATTCTTCTCCTACAGTGCTACACCAGCACTCCATGTAACAATATAAAGACTCTTTAAGTCTTAAACAGGAGTAAAAATAAGACAAAACAAATACATATCACTTGGGTGAGGGAAATCCCCAATATGATGCCATGATGAGTGTTCCAAAGTTCTTGAACCTCCACAAGGTGACCTGGTAAGGGGAACAGAGATAAAGGAATCTCCTCCCACAACCATGACTGACAGCGGCACTAGGCAGCAAGGAGAAAACTAGTGCTGATAGAAAAGCTTACAGCATGGCTCTGAGGTTCTCAGGGTATGACATCTAAACCAAGCAACCCTGAAGGCTGTTCCTGCATGGACCAGTGATGCAGGGCAGGGCAGGGGGCGGATAGTAGAAGTGGCCCAAAACCCACTTTCAAATATACTCTGCTTTTAACTCTGGCAGTTTGGCTGGCAGAGGAGCATAAGGTACACAAGCAAAATTGACATCTGAACACTTAAACCCAGGCACAAGATGGACTCAAGCTCTGCCTGGTTGGACTTGCTCATAGGCAAAAGGCCTTCAGAGTTCATGCTCTAAAGCAGCATCAAGACAGATATAAAAAGTAACTAGGAAATGAAAGAACTACCTTTCTGAACAATAAAATCCTTCAATGTAAGCAAATCTCTACCAAATGCAATCAAGAAAAAAAAAGAAGAAGAAACACAAAATGCAAGAAAGGAGAAATAGAAAAAGGACAACAGAAATTGACATTTCAAAAAAGAATTGTATAATCTTGCTTGCATTTCTTTAAAAAAAAAAGTGGGGGGGATCCAGTTAATACCTAGAGAGTAACCTTTCTCCAAAACCCCTTCCTCTCTTTCAAATTCTCCTCTGCCACTCTAAAACGCCCACTTACCAAATGTCTCAGAACCTCCCCAAATGTTCCCCTCATGTATCTTTTTTAGTCTTTGTCCTCCCTCCCTCTTCATTATGTAGATTAGCTCAGCTCTTCTGACTTCTTTTTCTAGCTTTTCCCCTTCTGGAATTACTTGAATTCACCACAAAGAGTACACCAGGAACTGGTGCAGCAAGCCAAAATCTTAACCATTCATCTCCTTTCTTTCTGGGAAGTTAGATAAAGCATTCATACATGAACAATCTATAAATGTTATCTTCTATGTCCACCCCATTGCAAATATTTCCAAGGAGCCATCAGAACCCAAGAGGAATCCTCCCTAGAATTCAAGGGTGGTTCAACATTTAGAAACTGTATATAATATACTGCATCAACATAACACACAAGAAAAATAACAGGCTCTCAATAGATGCTGAAAGGCATTTGTCAATATAAATAGGAAGTTCTATGGACAAGAATTCTGAATAACTAAAAGGTAATTGCTATCTCTGTGAAAGAGGCAGAGATTGAGGGATGGGTGTAGGGTTGGGGGGGGGGGGCAAACAAAAACTCTACTACTTTTTCAGATTCAGCTATGGGAAACTCCAATCCAGAACATGAATTACTTTCATGTGTGCCATCCTCCAACACAGTTGAACCTGTGTAGGTTTAGGACTTGGCCCTCCAGGCCAAGTCTCAGAAGGGCTGCAGAACACACAAATGGAGCCAGCATGACTTTCCCAAACAACTTAACAAAATTTAAATTGCCCACATTTTCACCATTCAGAGAGAAAACCACTGATTAACATTTTAGCATGTTGTCTTCCAGCATGAACTTGGAAATGTAAGCACTCTTGCTGTTTAGTAAGGACATAAGTTGTGTCACTGATGTTATAACTATTACTTCTGTGTTCCACACCCCTCAATGGGATAGCAAAGACTACTAGATTTGAGAATTTTAATAGATTCCCTAGGCAAGAGATTAAGCATGTGTCTGTTCCCATGGCCAGAGGAATTAGACACACTCTCATTGAACAGGAAAAGGTAAAAGTCATTCACTGCCCTCTCCACCCAGGAGGCAAGCTAAAATGCTAATCAGGTTACTGGTGGGTTTGAATTGCTGACCTTGCAGCTCAAATTGACCTTGTGGTCCAGTGCATTATCCGCAGTGGCCCCTAGGTTTCCCTCCTGTCCTCAAACAGGTCTGCATCCTGGCCCTTCCCCAAGTCAGACCCCATATAAACCCGTGTTGCCCTCCATTCGGGGCTCAGATTCTGGAGAAATTGGCTCCTCTGAGTCAGTCGGCTTAATAAAATCTGAAACTCTGCTTCATCTTTCCGAGTGGCCTCGGTTTCATTGACCACGAATCTAAAACTGCTATAACATATCAATAGCAGAATGACTTTCTGTGTGTGGTTTGGGGGGAGGAAAGCCTTACCAGATGGGGCTGAGGGGGCGTACTTCCACACAAACATTCACACACCAACTAAGAATTTCTGCCCTAGGGAATCCATGGATAATTGGTTTGAGTGCCTTCCAGTCAGTTCCAACTCATAGTGAACCTGCATAGGGTTTCCTAGGAGCGTCTGGTGAGTTTGAACCACCAACCTTGCAGTTCAAACCAATCTTGCAATCCAACGCATTATCCTGCAGCGCCACACCAGGACTCCAATTTGAAGATGCTTTCCTTGATTTTGCATGACTGCAGCCATTTTCAGAACTTTAGTGGAGCACTGCCTGATAATCCCATACATGCCACCCCACCTCCCTTTTCCCCCTCTTCTTGATCCCTTAGGCATATAGTTTCATAATGTTAATGGTCGCCTAGGCTTGGAGTCCTTGTGTGGCCACTGCGGATAATGCACTGGACCACAAGGTCAATTTGAGCTGCAAGGTCAGCAATTCAAACCCACCAGCTGCTCCTCAGAAACCCTATACAGGAGTGCTAGGACACAGAACCGACTCAATGGCACTTAACAACAACAGGCTTGAAGTATGAGCCCGCTTCTGAAAAGCTTTGATGCACTGTGAGAAATTCTCAAGATGGTCTGTTGCAGAC
>NW_006408571.1:9793779-9795092 GCF_000296735.1 Chrysochloris asiatica
GATGCCTGTAGTCCCAAGCCTGCCCACCAGTGATGTATCCACCCTGGCTTTGGGGTGCCTCATTGTCTCCCTTCTTCTGTTTGTCTGTGTATTCTTTCGCTATCCCTATCCCCACAGGATCTCCCCTCCTCGTGAACCAAACACGCGTGACAACTATGTCGAGGGAAAACCCCGGCAATGGTCCATCTTCAGGAATAAAGGGCACACGAGATTGCTAGACCAGACATAGGTTGTTGATTCACACCCAGGGGTGTATGAGCAGGATGAATTGGGGGAGGGGGAGAAAGAAATCTGTTCTTGGACTAGGAACTTAAAATAAGAATACAGTCATGAAGGCCATGGGCACCATCTGGGCTAGATTATGAACTGCATACTAATTCGGGGAAGGTCTCTCAAAACGGGAGTCAAACTCTTTACCAACCAGCCATGCAAACGCGTCTGCCGTGTCTAATTTGCAAAATCGAATAAAGAAAACCTTACTCTCACTAAAATGAGTACAGATTGGATTTCTTGAGGATTTGTGGGTCAGCACTTGTAATAATTTATCGGTAACCTCATAACCAAGAGGAACGGAGGCAGTATCCACGGTATCCACAACTTTTCTCACATGCTTATCAGAACATCCAATCATCTTATGAATTGGTGTAGACACCAGGATTATGAGATTGTAGCCCACTTGTTTATATAATGAATATAGATGACTTTTTGACCAAAGTTAAAATAGGGTCGGATTATGACCAAGGCAGTGGTGGTGGTTGGTGGTGACAAGAATGTGTCAAGATGTAAACAATTTGATGCCTGAAAAAAAAAAAAAAAAAAGTGTTCATTTCTACAATCTGTGCATAACTGACTACAGTGTGCAGTGGAGTTGGTTGGGGCTCATAGCGACTCTGTGCAGGGTTTCCAAGGCTGTAAATCTTTATGGAGCAGAAAGCCTTACCTTTCCCCAGCAGAACTGCTGACCTTGAGATTAGCAGCCCAACTCTTAACCACTAAACTACCAGACCAAGAAAGTAGGAGAGAAAAATGGTCTTAGTGACCTCACTGCATAAGGTTTACAAGGAGCAGTTGGTGGATTTGAACTGCCGACTTGGTGGTTTGCAGTCCAGTGTTTATTCTCTATTGCCACACCAGGACTGATTTTCTCGCAAACCTTTATCTTGTTATACACATGCGAAGCACACACTGATCTGCTTCTGCTGTGCATAAGGTCGCTATGAGTCGTACCGACTCGGTGGCACCTAACAACAACAACAACAACATGTATTTATGGGAAGGAGCTCTTGTAGCGTAGTGGTTACGAATCCGGCTGC
>NW_006408571.1:9795614-9801495 GCF_000296735.1 Chrysochloris asiatica
CTGGTAAGATTAAACCGCCCACCTTGAGGTTCAAACTGATCTTGCAGTCTAGTGCTTATTCTACAGCGCCACATAGTTGCTGTTTATGTTAAGTGCCATCAAGTCGGTTCCGACTCATAGTGACCCTGTATAGGGTTTCCGAAGAGCGGCTGGTGAGTTTGAACAGCCAACCTTGCTGTTTAAACCAGCCTTGAAGTCCAGAGCATTATCTCAAAGCACCACTTAGCTCTACATAAAAAAAAAAAAACAAAAAAAAAACTGTCTTCTAAATGCTTTCAATTGTAGGACATACGTTTTCAAATTCACCCAACAAAATTTTACTGAGATTCTATTGTGGTCCATGTGCTCTGAATTGCACTGGGTACATGATAAGTCAAAGACCCAAACACACTACTATCAAGTATATTTCAACACCCTACATAGAGTTCCTCAAACTGTATAGCTTTAGGAGAGTAGACAGCCTCCTCGCTCTCTTATGGAGCTGCTGGTGGATTTGAACTGCTAACCAAGGCTAGGAGTCTAATGCTTATCCCATAGCACATCTGTCTGGGAGAACCTCCCTGTCTGATGAGAAACAGGGTCCCCAGCCTGGAAAGTGGTATGCATTTTCTTTTCTTACCTATACCCTGGGACAAGGAAGGGTTTCCTGGGGAGGTAAAAATAAGTGATTATTGTAAATGGAAAAGTTTTAAACTATGGCACTAATGTCAGCCTTAAGAATGATGAGCCCAACATGCATTCCCAGGAGACAAAACATCTGAATATAAACCATCTGGCAAGAACGTGTCAAGATGTATACAATTGTCAAGATGTATACAATTTGTTCCCTGAAAAAAAAATGAGTTCTTTTCTACAATCGTGCAAACCTGACTACAGTAATGTATAACCAGCTGGTGCCATTCCCCTAGGTGATCTACCTTTACATTTCCAAGGACTGAAGCTGATCTTATCTACACTCCACCATTAAACCTCCTATCTTTGTTCTCTACACCTAAAGGAGTCCTGCTGGCTATATGAGTCCATCCATTTGATGGCAGGGAGGGGTTGGGTTTATCCTTATATAGGGTCCTCCCTACAAGTGTGGTGCTCGATCAGTTTGTGGTGGGTAATTCAAACTCACCAACTGATCCTCAGAAACCCTATACAGCATCACTATGAGCCAGAACCAATGCAACAGCACTTAAGGACAGCAGCTCCACTTGAACGACTGAGTGCTTTATACTTTTTACTTAGCGCAGCCCAGCTCAAGCTGTGTTATTCCACAACAAAACTCGTTTTCTTTCACTCCTGACAGAGTATGAGATTTTCTTCTTTGACATTTTACATTTATGAAAAAGCATACACTTAAAATCTGTGCCCTTTGCTGTACATAAATTATACATCCACTTTAAAAAGACCAAACTGGATGCCAAAAGAGACTCCGGAAACTTGAACTTAGAATATAGAGAAGCTAAAGAAACTTGAAGAAGTGAAGACGTAAAAGGGCTGAACAGGAAATGTCAGAGGGCAGCTCCAAAAGACAAAGTAAAGTTTATAATGAAATCTACAAAGATTTGGCAATTAGAAAACCAAAAGGGAAGAACACACTCATATTTCTCAAAGAACTGAAGAAAAAATTCAAGTCTTGACTTGCAATATTGAAGAATTCTAAGGGCAAAATATCAACTGATGTTGTTATTAAGTGCCGTCAAGTCAGGTTTGCCCCACAGAGACCCTGTATAGGGTTTCTGAGGAGCAGCTGGTGAGCTTGAACTGCCAACCTTGCAGTTCAGATGGCTTTGCAGTCTGGCGTCCTAACCCACAGAGCCACACCAGAACTCCATGACTGATGCTGAGTGGTGTAGGAAGTGTCAAAAGAAGATGGAGGTAATACACAGAGTCACTATACAAAAAGAACTGGTTGATGCTCAACCATTTTAAGAGGTACCATCTAATCAAGAATGATATTAAAGAAAGAAATCGACATTGCATTGAAGGCATTGATGAAAACAAGGCTACTGAAACTTACAGAATACAAATTGAAATGTATCAAAAAACCGATGCATCACTGGAGACGCTCACTTATCTATGCCAAGAAATTTGGAAGACATTTACCTGATCAACCGTTTGGAAGACATCCATATTTGTGCCCATTCCAAAAAGAGGTGACCCAATGGAATACAGAACTCATCGAACAGCATCATTAATATCAGATGCAAATAAAATTCTGTTGAAGATAATTTTCAAATGGTTGCAGCAGTACATCAACAGGAAGTTGCCAGAAATTCAATCTGGATTCAGAAGAGGATGTGGAAAAAGGGATATCATGGTTCATGTCAGATGCATCTTGGCTAAAAGCTGAGAATACCAGAAAGTTTACTTGTGCTTGATTGACTGTGCAAAGGCATTTGGCTATAAAGATCATAGCAAACTATGGATAACATTGCAAAGAGTGGGTATTACAGAATACTTCATTGTACTCATGAGGAATCTGTACACAGACCAAGAAGCAGTCTTTCTGACAGAATAAGGGGGTACTGAATGAATTAAAACCAGGAAAGGTGTTTGGCCAGGGTTTTATCCTCTCAGCATACTTATTCAATCTACATGCTGAGCAAATAATCTGAGAAACAGGATTACATGAAGAAGAATTTAGCGTCAGGACTAGAGGAAGATTTATTACCAACCTTTGATCTGCAGATAACACAACCTTCATTACTAGAAGCTAAGAAAATCTAAAATACTTATTGATGAAGATCAAAGACTACAATATTCAGTATGGATTGTACCTCACTGTAAAGAAAACAAAAAGCCTCACAACTGAACCAGTAAATAACCTCATGGTAAATGGAGAAAAGATTAAGTTGATAAAGACTTCATTTTGCTTGGATCCACAATCAACACTCAAGGAAGAAGCAGCAATCAAGATATCAAACAACATATTACATTAGGCAAATCTGCTGCAAAAGACCTCTTTAAAATGCTGAAGAGTAAAGATGTCACTTTGAGGATTAAGGTGTGTCTGACTCAAGCCATAGTATTTTCAGTCATTTCATATGCCTATGAAAGTTGCACAATAAATGAGGAAGACCATAGAAGAATATGGTGTTGGTGAAGAATATTGGAAGTACCACGGATTGCCAGAAGAATACAAATCTGTCTTGGAAGAGGTACAGTAAGAATGTTCCTTAGAAATAAAGAGTGTGCTTTGGACATGTTATCAGGAGGGCTCAGTCCCTGGAGAAGGACATCATGCTTGTTAAAGTGGAGGGTCAACGAAAAAGAGAAAGCTTCCCAACAAGATGAATTGACACAGTGGGAGCAATGTAACAGTTGTTATGTTATGGGCTCACACGTAACAACTGTGAGCACAACAGGATCTGGCAATGTTTCTTTCTGTTGTGCATAGGGTTGTTATGAGTCAGAACCTACTCAATGTCGCCTAACAACTTTCAAAAGAAAACAGGTTTTTTTTTTAAAGAATAATATGATAACCATGAATGAAATTAATAGAAAAAAATTATGCCCCTCCCCAAAATGTACCAAGTTCAACTAGTTTTACAGGCCAGTTATGGCGTTGGAGGAAAGTATTGAAAGTGCAGTGGGCTGCCAAAAGAACCAATAGATCCGTTTTGGAAGACGTGCAGCCAGAGTGCTCCTTAGAGGCCAAGATGGCCAAACTTCATCCATCATACTTTGGACATATTGTCAGGAGGGACCAGTTGCTGAAGAAGGATATCATGTTTGGTAAGGTGGAGAGTCAGAGAAGAAGAGGAAGACCCCCAATGAGATAGATTAGCCAAGTGGCAGCATTGATGGACTCAAGCGTGACAACAGTAGTGAGATTGACCCAGGATCAGGCAGTGTTTCATTCTGCTGTGCATAAGGTCACTATGGGTCAGTACCGACTCGATGGCACCTAACACAACAACAACAACAACATGAAGACATATATGATTATATATGAGTCACTATGGATAGATGGGAGTCCTGGTGTGGCGCTGTGGATTAATGCGCCAGACTGTAAAGCTGTTTGAACTGCAAGGTCAGCAGTTAAAGCTCACCAACTGCTCCTCAGAAACCCTATACAGGGTTGCTATGGGTAGGAAATGACTCGATGGCACTTTACAACAACAACAACATGGATGGATGGGTTAATGAGATGAGGATTACATTCTTGGAGTGCAAAGAGGACAGAGGACAGAGATGAAAAATGTTTAGTGATGGCTAGATAAAAGGTATATTAAATACCTCAAGGAAATTAATGAAAAGTTTTTCGTTAAACCAAATCCCCTGAAGTTTATGGTCCTTACTGGACAATATAGTACTGTTATTTATATTGCTCAACTGATGGGGGAAATATAATGAGCTTGATATGCCAAAACAAAAGCTGACTTTAGAGCCAGGGATTCTTTATAGATTATTATATCCTCATCCATAAAAGGGGAAAACAATAGTGTATTCATCATAAGGTTATGTGTAGTATGGATTAAGTCAAATAATATCAATAGTGTTCTTAGCACAATGCCTGGCACACAGGAGTTGGACATACGCTAGCAGCTATAATCATTAACTACGACTAATTATTACTACACGTACACTCATCAAACAGCCACTGTGGCATCTTATTTGTGAAAGACAATGAGGTCAAACATGGTCTCTGTGGATTAAAGTGTCCTCTCTCCAGAGAGAAGCTGTTGTCAAGAGTGGGGATTTTTGTTTCTTTTGGCCAGGAGTCAGGAAGGGTTGGGGAAGGGAGGTTGTTTTGACAAACCTAAGAACAAAAGAAAATACATTCCCAAATTGCTCAATGATTTGATCAAAAACAGCATTGTTTTCTCCTTACCTTAAGCTTAATATTATCCCAAAATCAACTTGACTAACCATACAGACAAATGTAATTGTGCCACATGCTATTACAGGAACTTTGACAACATCATGCTGAGTGAAGTCAGCTGCAAAAGGACAACTATTGCACAATCCCACTTACTTATCTTATTTGTTGCTGTTGGCTGTAGGATAAGCCCTGGATGGCAAGGTAGGTTTGAACTGCAAGGTCAGTGGTTCAAACTCACCCGCCACTCCTTAGAAACCCTATTGTTTGTACGTGCCATGGAGTTGGTTCCGACTCGCAGCAACCTGGTTTAGTGTTTCTGAGGAGCAGCTGGTGAGTTTAAACCACCGACCTTGCAGTCCAGCACATTATCCCACAGCACCACACCAGGACTTCTAGAAACCCTGTACAGAGTTGCTATGAGTCAGAACTAACTCAACAACACTTAACAACAATATAAAATATCTACAAAAGACAAGTGCACAGAGATTAAAATTTATTAGTAGTTGTCTTAGTGTGGTGCTGTAGGATAAGCACTGGGCTGCTAACCACAAAGTCAGCGGTTCAAACCCACCAGCAGCTCCTCAGAACCCCTATACAGTGTCATTGTGAGGTGAAACTGACTCAACAGCACTTAACACCACCAGCCAGAGGTAGGTTGTTGGGTGGGAGGGGAAATTTTGAAGGTACTGCAATGTGGCACTGAGTCTCTGTAAGGAGTGATGAAAACCCTGGAAGCAGACAGTGGTGATGGCGACAAAACACAATGACCACCACTACCAACTGCTCTGAAAGGGATCACATTAGAAGGTTCCAGATAGACTGGGAGAAAATGTGGAACAACACTTAATATTATTTCATTAAATAAAAGGTTACTGGTCAGAAAGAGACTGGAGGAACCTGAGACTATGGCCTTCAAACGACCTTCAGGTCTGGAAAGAAAGTCACCCTCGTGGCCCAATTTTCAACCAAGTAGTAGATAGGATGGATGGGAACAAAAACACTAGTAAAGTAAACTCACCATGGAATAGCCAATCATTCAAAATCAAAAGGGCAACAAAGTTGAGA
>NW_006408571.1:9802269-9835387 GCF_000296735.1 Chrysochloris asiatica
ATTTCACCATGACAAAATTACATTTATAAAAACTTCACTTGTTCAGCTTTTGCATCCAAAGTTGTTCTGAAGGAAAACTGAGACTTTGATTCTGTACAACTTTTTCATTCAATGACATCTTTTTTGTGCCTCAGGAGTGGTTTTGTGGTCAGCTGAAATTCCATTACTTTTTAACTACTTAAGAGATGCTTTATATCGAAAATGAACTTTTTTTCAAGTAGCAGATCTAAGCAGGCCAGCAAGAAGACTTTACAGGTGAACTGTGATGAACATGTCTAAGTATGGGTAGTCTTCAGATTATGA
This sequence comes from Chrysochloris asiatica, assembly GCF_000296735.1. Classification (NCBI taxonomy): domain Eukaryota; kingdom Metazoa; phylum Chordata; class Mammalia; order Afrosoricida; family Chrysochloridae; genus Chrysochloris; species Chrysochloris asiatica. The sequence continues at coordinate 9,802,573 of NW_006408571.1, forward strand.
ACAAAATCCATTCCTAAATGTGTCTGTAAGTAGAATTTGTAGGTGAGACTGAACAGGTGCATATAGTTCTTGCTTTAGTTCAAGACTTGAAGCCTTTTCAATGAATTATAAGCCGCACATACAGCAAGTAACAATGACTGTGATGAAGAATTTGTTATAAGTAGGTGTTGGTTCAATCTTTTCAAAGTAAGGACAGTTTGCGTAACCTCAAAGGGCAAGTAGGGGCTGTCCATGAGTTGGCTATTCTTACCTTCAGGAGCTGCCTGGTTTTCCTCACCAGCTACAAACCCCAATATTAGAAGAAAGTTATATTCCCCTCACCCTTTCATTTTAGTCCCTTTGTTCAGACAGAAGACTTGACGAAACATACTTCCTGAGAAAGGAATGTTTAGATGGCATTGGGTAGAAGAGAAAGGAAGAGTTATAGAAGCATCAGATAACTAAGACAGTTGGGTTTCCATATACCAGCAACAAAAAACATAGAAGGTAATTAGGGAAACAATTCCATCTACAATAGCATCTCAGGAAATAAAATATCCAGAAATATCTAAGCAGGGATTAAAGGATTTATACAGTGAAAACTATAAAATACTGCTGGAGGAGATTAAAGACTCAAATAAATGAAAAGATGTTCCATATTCATGGATTAGAAGACGTAGTATTGTTGTCAATACTACCCAAAACAATCTAGAGATTTTATCCTGATAAAAATTCCAACAACCTTCATTGTTGCTGATGTTGTTAGGTGCCATCAAGTCGGTTCCCATAGTGACCCTATGTACAACAGAATGAAATACCACCCATCCTCACAACTGCTGCTACACTTGAGCCCAGTGTTGCTGCCACTGTGCCAATCCATCTCGTTGGGGTTCTCCTTTTTCACTGTCCTTCCACTTTATAAGCATAATGTCCTTCTCCAGGGACTGGTCCTTCCTAATATGTCCCAAGTATGAGAAACAAAATCTGGCCATCTTGACATCTAAGGAGCATTCTGGTTATTCTTCTTCCAACACAGATTTGTTTATTCTCTGGCATTTCATGGTATTTTGAATATTCTTCTCCAACACCGTAACTCAAACATATCAATTCATCTATGGGCTTCCTTATTCATGTCCAATAAAGTGAGGTTATTGAAAATACCGTGATTTTGGCCAGGCGCACTTTAGTTCTCAAACTGACATCTTTATTCTTGAATATTTCAAAGAGATCTTGTGCAACAGATTTGCCTAATGCAATACGTCATTTGATTTCTTGACTGCTACTTCCATGAGTGTTGATGGTGGATCAAAGGAAAATGAAGTCTTTAACAACTTAAATCTCTTTCCATTTATCATGATGTTATTTATTGGTCCAATGGTGAGGATTTTTGTTTTCTTTACATTAAGGTCTTTGATCTTCATCAGTAATTATTTTAAGTCCTCTTTGCTTTCAGCAAGCAAGGTTGTATCATCTGCATATCACAGATTGCTAATGAGTCTTCCTCCAGTCCTGATGCCACATTCTTCATACAATCCAGTTCTCAGATTTGCTCAGCATACAGATTGAATAGCTTTAGTGAAAGAATGTATGACTAATTGCCTCCATAAACAACTGCCTCCTTTGCCATGAGACCAAAAGACTGGCTGGTGCCTAGCTTCCATTACTGAACATTTTATTCCACAGAATTTTATATTCTCATGAACTCTAGACTTCCTGGAACTTTGAAAGTTGGATAAATCCTTGAAACTATTGCCCTGAGACAACCTTTAAACTTTAAACCAGAAATACATCCTTAAGTCTTCTTGAAATCAAACAATAGTTAAATTTACTTAGTAAAACAATGTCTGCCTTGAGCTTGGTAAGCCTTTGTTGAGTATGGGGCCTAAGTGGAATCCTAAACTTCATCCAGAACCTTCTTAGGTAGGGACATGCAGCCCAACCTGGAGCAACTAGAGGAACAGAAGATGCTTCTTGAAAGACCAGCAGAAAAAAAAAAAAAAAGCAGACTGTTTGGCTATTATAAGAACAAGCAAGCTGTTGAACTGGAGCCATCAAGGCAAGAAAAGTCAGCCCTTCAGGACAAACCTCTTCCAAGACTGAAACTCAAAGGGAACACACGAGTAGGCTTATAAGCTCACTGGTGACCGCGTTGGTCTACTTGTGAATGCAAGTGAGGGAGATGCAATAATGAAGACATGGGTTGAGTTGGACCATGTTCCATAGACTCCTGTCAACTTTGAAATGAGAGAAAAAGGAAGGGCTAGTTGGTCCAAATTTCGGGGAATTTGGGAACTTCTGAGCCCATGGACACTGACCTAGCCACAGGGGCCTAGAGCTGATTGAAGTGTCCAACTGATAAGAAGTTGGAGGAGGCACGCAAGAACACTCAAACTTGCAGATAGTACCCATTTGACCTAGCTTTGAATGGCTTGCTGATCAGAAACTCAACTAGAGGAAGATAAAAAAGTTTGATACAGGAAGCAAGTGTAAATTACAATAATTTTATGAGCTTGACCTTTGCTTATAGATGTAATTGTTCAAAACACCAACCAAGAGGGAACGAGTCTTTACATCAAGGATCAAGCCTATCCCCTCAGTACATAGTGTTGACAGGAACAGGCAACTTAGACGTTGGCTACCTAAAATGAGGGACTATAAAGGCACAAAATGGATGGCTTATGAGTTTTCAAGAAGGAGTTTAGTTTCAGAGTGAGGGGGGAAAGGTAGAATCCCCAATGACTAGTATTCATCTTATCTAGATTGGTCTGGTGAAAGGAGATGGGGATAAGATTCTTAAGATTCAATAGTGAATAACTGTTATGACTAACTGCGATTGTCACAACTTTAACAGTAGAAGTTGTATAACAAAGAGGGGGGAGTAGTTAATCTTACATTCCAGGAACAGAGGACCCTAGGACCACCATAAGTGGAGCATGGGATCCTAATCAGAGAAGCAGCAACACCAGAGATGGAGGCAGAGGTAATGACATGGAGAGAGAGAGCAGCTGAGGATTCTAGACTCATGGAAAGAGAAAGGCTATGTGCTGGTAGGCAGGAGGCTAGCTTGCAAAATGTGCCCTTGGGTTGTTTAAATGATTATATATTCCTGAATGTTTTGTGAGCATTAAAAAAAAAGGGTAGAGGATAGAAGCAAATACTGTTAACCAGTGGTGCATGGATTGTAATCATAGCCGTGAAACAAAATTTAATTGGCTGAGTGCAAAACTGATGTTCTGCCATGTAACTATCACTCAATTCACAATAAAAGTTTTTTTTTTTTTAAAAGTCTGTCTTAAGTATTATGCTCTGAGCTATTTATATGCGAAGAGCTAGCTATATGAGCTCAAAGTGACAACTACAACTGGAAAAATTAGGCAGGAATCTTAGAGGGCAGTGAGTTTATATTAACCAAGAGAAACTACTCAGAAAAGGAGAATGAGTAACCAACTTGAAGAATGTTGTTAATTAATGACGCTGAATGGTACGTGTAGAAACTGTAGAACTGGTGTATGTTTTGCTATGTATATTTTCAGCAACAACAAAATAAATCAAATTATATTTCTTTAAAACAGGAGCTGGGTGTTCACACCACAGAGCAGGCCACATTCGCTGTAGAAGCTTGGACTCCACAGTCACTCTGGCCAGTGCTTCCTGAGATGTTCTTTCAGTTGTGGAATAGAAGACAGCAGCTGCTGGCACTCATGACAACGAAGGGGCTGTTTCAAGAGTTCAGACGTCCCATCTTGAACAGTCACTCTGCCAGCCTCTTGTATCATCTCGATCACAGCTGCAGGCAAGAAAAAAGAGTTCAGATCCCAACTACTCTTGAAAATTTTGACTCTAACCCTCCCAGCTGATGGCAGAAGAGGCAAAGAACTATTGAATTATTTCTCATCTATGAACTCCAGTAATTCAGGACAACCTTAAATCCCCTTTTGACAAAACTGCTTTCTTGGTCACCCAAGAAGACTGCTCACAGCAAAGTGGCAATTCTACTACAATCCAAATAACCTGGTTTCTTTCAATGGAGCTCTCTTTAGAGAGAACACAAAGCTGAACATGGGTTTTTAAGGCCTGGATTTACAAAGGAAAATAACTGAATGGAATATGACAACAGCTGAAAAGATCAAAATATGTGAAAATCAAAGAACACGGCTTACCTCGTGATTCAATGAAGTATTCTGTATTGAAAGAATTCCAATGTTTTTTGTTTTTAAGGCAGGGAGAATCAAAATCCTGGCTGATCACATGAAGGTGTACCTGACTAGTTGAGAGAAAAAAATATGACCATTAAGCCCATGAAAAACTATGGCTAAATCAAAATGACAAAGAGTAGAAGTATGGATAGTGTGTCAAATCAACTCAGTTCATTCACTTAACAATATTTAATGCTTAAATACCTACAGTATTTAATGCTTAAATACCCATAAAGATTTTGTCTCAGAAACCCTGTAAAGAACCTCTGTGAGTTGGAATCAACTTGACGGCAGTAGGTTTAAGGGCCTGCAACAGGGGTGGGGAAATTCCAGCCCACGGGCCGCATAAAGCCAAGGAATCAATTGGTCTGGGCCTGCCAAAGCAACCTCAGTTCCAGTCATCATACTGTTGTTGTTGTTAAGTGCCATTGTGTTGGTTCTGACCCATAGCGATCCTGAACGGGGTTTCCGAGGCTATAAATCTTTACAGGAGCAGAAAGCCTCATCTTTCTCCCGCGGAACAGCTGGTAGTTTCGAACTGCTCACCTTGCGGTTCGCAGCCCAATTCGTAACCACTACACTACTTCATTCTTCTTGGATCAACTATCAACACTCGCGGAAGTAGCAGTCAAGAGATCAGACGACGTATTGCACTGGGCAAATCTGCTGCACAGGAACTTTTTAAAGTATTGAAGAGCAGAGATGTCAGCTTGAGGACTAGGGTGCGCCTGACCCAGGCCATTGTGTTTTCAATAACCTCATATGGATGCGAAAGCTGGACAGTGAATAAAGAGGATCGTAGAAGAATTGATGCCTTTGAGTTGTGGTGTTGGAGGAGAATACTGAGGGTGCCATGGACTGCCAAAAGAACCAACAGATCTGTTTTGGAAGAAGTGCAGCCAGAGTGCTCCTTGGAGGCCAGGATGACTAAGCTTCGTCTCTCCTACTTTGGACATATTGTCCGGAGGAAACAATCGCTGGAGAAGGATGTCATGTTGGGTAGGGTGGAGGGTCAGAGAAAAAGAGGAAGACCCCCAATGAGATGGATCAGCCAGGTGGCATCATTGATGGACTCAAGTGTGGCAGCGGTAGTGAGGTTGGCCCAGGATCGAACATTGTTCCGTTCTGCTGTGCATGGGGTCGCTATGAGTCGGTTCCAACTCGATGGCACCTGACAACAACACTACCAGAGAGTGGCGTGTTAATTAAATGTTTGACCAAGCATAGCAGACTAATTTTTAAATTGATAATTTTGTAGGGCGCATAAATAATGTTATAAATTTGGCAGAAAAAGGGTTCCCCACCCCGGACCTACAAGGTGTCAAGCAGTCTTCTAAACACTGGGAATTTAGCAATGAATAGGAAAGGAAAAAACCTCGGCCCTTATAGAAATTATAATCTAATGGAAATATGAAAATAAGTAAACAAGGAAAATTCAAATCAGGATCATTGCTAAGATGAAATACAGCAAGGAAATGGGGCAACATGTGCCCAAGAGGAGAGGTTGTGGCTTTACTAGGCAGTGACTGATGCAGAGAGAGTAGCCAGGCAAGCCAAGTCTGCAGGATGACAAGTGCCTGTTGCAACCAAAGAACAGAAGGACGATGCAGCCGAGTGGGTGAAATAAGAAGACAATGGTTGGGACCAGGCAGGAGCCAGATCACAGGGTTTCACAGGCAGTCAAGAGACTCACATTCTAGTCTGATCACAGTGGGGGACCACTGAATGATCTTAAGCAAGGGAGCACCAGTAACTGACTTACATCTGTCTGTGGTGTAGAGGAAGGACAGCAGGGAGGTAAGGGGGACAGGAAGACCAGTTAGAAAGCCACTGTGGCAGTCTACGCCAGCAAGCAGCATGGCTTACCCCAGAGCTGTAGCAGTTGAAATGCTGGGAAGTGGTCCAATTTTCAATGTACTTGGGGAACAATACAAAAGGGCTTACTTATATGGGTGTTGTTGTTGTTAAGTGTCATCAAGTCAGTGTTGACTTACAGTGACCCTGTGTGGCTTTCCAAAGAGCAGCTGGTGACTTTGAAATGTTGACCTTGTGGCTCAAACTGGCCTTGCAGTCCAGTGTTTTATCCCACTGTGCCACATCTGGCTGGTCCCACTTAACTGATATGGAGAAGGTGAGGAAAAACAGATTTGCGAAAGCAAATCAAGAGCTGTTTTAGACTTGCTAAACCAAGTCGGCTTTTTGTAAGGTTTTGACTCTAGGAATGATAGTAATGTTTCACATTTCCCCTCAAAATTATTCTAATCACCCAGTATATAGGGAAAAGCCAAAATGGAACACAACAGTAACAAATAAACCTAACTAGATCATAATTGGATAATGGAGCCATACTGAAAAAAATATGGAAGAAAATAGCTCACTTAAGTAATTCTGGAAAACAATATTATAACTGGATACTATAAAGCTAAAGAAAAAAATAACAGTACACAAATAATGTACTAATTAGTAAATGACTTTCTCAAAGATAGGCAATTCTATAACTATTTTATATGTATGCTAGGATTGAACAAATAAGTGAATTTATTATAGCTCACAAGTTTTTGACTGTTGGAGAAATTGCCAATAGGCAAAAAGGGAAGAAAGACTAGAATGAATTCTGGTGTTGGACTATAACCAGAGGTATCAGAATGAACCCATGGTTTTCAATAAACCAATATAGACAAATGAATGCAGAACTCAATACATGTATGTGTCTGTGCATGTTAGTGATCATATATGTATTCCCCAACTCTACCACCTGAGAGGGCCTCAGAACAATGAAACCCTTCTGTCATTACAAAAACCTAATGCCCAGTCTTTAAATGCCCTCTTTAAAGTATTTTAAGAGCAAAGATGTCAGTTTGCAGAATAAGGTACGCCTGACCCAGGCCATGATATTCTCAATAACCTCAGATGCATGTGAAAGCTGGACAGTGAATAAGGAAGACCCTAGAAGAATTGATAGATTTGAATTATGATGTTGAAGGAGAATATTGAGAGTACCATGGGCTGCCAAAAGAACAAATCATCTGTGTTAGAAGAAATACAGCCAGAGTGCTCCTTGGAAGCCAAGATGACTTCACCTCTCATACTTCGGACATATTATCAGGAAGGGCCAGTCCCTGGAGAAGAATATCATGATTGGTAAAGTAGAGGGTTGGAAAAAAAAAGAAGACCCTTAACAAGAGGAATTGGCGCAGTGGTGGCAGCAATGGGCTCAAACACAGCAATGATTGTGAGGCTGCTGCAGGACCGGGCAGTGTTTCGTTCCATTGTGCATACAGTTGCTATGAGTCGGATCCAACCTGATGGCCCATAACAACCACAACAATGCCCAGTCTAGGGTTATAAATATTATGCTCCAATAAAAGAAACCAGGGCTCCTTGGAGAAGTGATTCATTCTATAGTTGGGACAGAAAGGATATAAGATGAGCCTGGGCAAGGATCATTCCCACCCCTCCATACACAGAGTAGACAGGGATGGGCAACTTGGACATTGGCTACCAAAAATGGGGGGCTACAAAGGCAAGAAGTGACTGGCTTACGAGCTTTCAAGAGGGAACCTAGATTCAGAAGGCATGAAGGAAGGTAGAATCTCCATTGAGTAGTATCCAATCTGTCTAGGCGGGGCTGATGAAATGAAATGCAGATGGGTCTCATGTGATACAATAGTGAATAATTGTTATCAGGACAGATTGTGAGGGTTGGAAATGTAAAGGTAGACATTTTGTAGCAAGGAGGGGAGTGATTAACTTTTCAGTCTAGGAACGGAGGTCCCTGGGACCATCAAGGGAGAACAGCAGAGAGCAAGACCCTACCCAGAGAAGCAGTGACGCCTGAGATGGAGGTAGAGACGATGACGTGGAAAGATGGAGCAGCTGAGGGCTGTGTGCTGAGGACCGGGGGACAGGCTTGTAGTATACACCCTTTGGTTGGCTGATGATGCATGGAGGGGATTGTAACCACGGCAATGAAACGATATACGATAGAATGAATGTAAAACTAATGTTCTCGCATGTAAACTATCACATAATTCACAATAAAAAAAAAAGATGAGCCTGAACATCTTCGGGGGCCAGAAAATAATGACGTGCTAAAAATTTGTAGCAGGTGATGTCATAACTTGGGGATAGATAAGGGTGAGGAGTGAACAACATGATGATTTCACTGAACTGTACGTGAAAAGCCTGTTGAAACAGAAAATGCTGTTACATATAGATTAACCATAATTTTTTTTTTTTCTTTTTTAAGTTGTGAGGTAGGTCAAAGTAACACAATAGCCAAACTGAAAAAGTTCATAATGGTTAAAGTGAAACAAAGTCAATAACAAAATAATGATAGCATGGAATTAAGGAACCTTGATGACACTGTAGACAAGCATTGGACCACTAACCACAGAGGCTTTCTGCTTCTGTAAAAATGTGCAGCCTCAGAAACCCTGAAAAGGGTCAATGTGAGTCAGAAGCAACTTAATGGTGTGGGATTTGGTTGTGTTTTATCAGTACTGAATTATAAAGTATAGAATCTATCAAATATTCATAAGTCTTTACTGATTTTTTTTTAATTGAGTAAATAAATAATAGAAACGGGACAGCTTCTCCATACAGAAGATTTCCAATTAATAAATTAGGAGGAATAAGAGACACAGAAAATTACCATTAGGCAAACATCCTATTAGTTATGCTGCATGCAAGGTTCACCAACGGACACCAAAATCAGCAGGCAAAAATTAGATGAGAAACAGGATAACTTCAAAAGAGAGAAGGGCCAGGAGTGGAGCATCTTCTTTGCATCCAGGTCCCGGTGCTGAGAACCTCCTAGACCCAGGGGAAGACGAATGCCAAGCCACATGGAGATCACCAAGGCACACCAGGCCCACACTTGTAGAACAGAGACAAGAACATTCCCCCTGAGCCAACAAAGAGAGAAAGCTTCCTTAGAATTGGTGCCTGAATTCAGACTTCCAGCCTCCTAAAGTATGAGAGAATACATTTGTTTGTTAAAGTTAAAAAAAAAAAAAAGAGAATAGTAGCATGGACTCAAAATATCTCCCCCACGATATTTATCAATAACAAAGGGAAAAATAGTAACTTTGAGTGGAGGAACGTGACAGACACCACCTTTGACCAAGTCATCACAAATAACATCACCTTATCAACATCATGCACTCCTAATATAAGGCACTGAGAAGGGCACAACAACACTTCTGTGGGAATTTTGGGGGGAAAAAAGCACATCCTCAATCTAATCAAAACCAAACACTAGACAAGTCCCAACTGAGAGACATCCTACAAAACTAGCCAGTATTCATCAAAAGTGTCAAGATCATTCAAACCAGGAAAACTGAAACTATCACAGGTTAAGAGAGACTAAGGAGACATGACAAATAAATGTAATATGCCATCCTGTATTACATCCTGGAACAGAAAAGAGATATTAGAATAAAACACCGTGAAATTCAAATAAGGTCAGAAGCTTAATTAGTAAAGATCTTCATTCTGCTAAATAGTTTTTCTATTTGTTATATTTTCTAAAGTGAAACCTACTACTTTTAGCATTGGAAATATGATTTACCTATCCATTTCTGTTCAAAATTACATCATAAAGATTGATCATAAAAGCGTAGGTAAGTGACAAGTTACTAACTGACTGCTCATTTTGCTTCCAACCCACGCCTGCCACAGCTCTTGCCTCTACATTCTCCTTAGCACACAGCACTTGTCCTATGAAAAAGGTACACAGGATCGCTGTGTGCTAAAGGGGCACCACTCAAGGGCTCCACTATGATACAGAAATAGGAATATGTGTGATTTTTCCTCCTAAAATTTCTAAGACTTAACAATAAATATATCTAAATGTATGGGGGGGTTCAAAAGGTACACGGAAAAATGGAATTAAAAGATAATGGGTCCGTCTTCTGCCTATAACTAAAAAGAGGCTACAACTTGCCCAGTGAAGGAGGCTTCCTGAGGAGCCTTTGCATTGCATAAAGCCATAGGTGGAATCCTGAACCTAATCCAGAATCTTCTCAGGTAGGAAATTTCCACTTGAAAGGACAAGTAGACCAGCCTGGAGTGGCTAGAAGAACAGAAGATACTTTTTGAAAGAAAGACTGACATGAAAAATACAAAACAATAACAGCAGTCCGACTGATTACTAAAAGAACAAGCAAGTTGCTCACCCAGAAGACATCAAGGGAAGTGGTCAGATCCCCTTAGGGCAAGCTCCCTTCCAAGACTAAGACTCAAAGGGAATACACGAGCAGACTTGCACTCTGACTGGTGACCACAATAAGGGGAAGTGATGGAAAAACAGCAATGTGGCTGTGAGCTAAGTCCTACCACATTCAACAGAATCCTGTGAACCTGGGTGGAGACCTGGTTGGCCAGCAGTATTGCAAAACCTGGGGATGCCTGGGCCTACAGTCAGCGACATACCCACAGAGAGAGTGAAGCATCCAGCTGATAAGAAGAGGGCATATGCACAAGATCACCCACACTTGACCTGGCTTCAATGACTGGATGATCAGAACTCAACTAGAAGAAGAAAGAAGAGGAAAAAAAGAGTAATCTGATACAATTTGATGAACTTGGCCTACATCTATGGATGCAATAGCTCAAAAGAGGGAACAAATCTTTACAGTGAGGATCACACCCACCCCCTTGATACACAGGGTAGACAGGGATGGGCAACTTGGACACTGGCTATCCAAAATGGGGGGGTGGGGGGGGTGGCTACAAAGGCAAGAAGTAACTGGCTTACAAACTTTCAAGAGGGAGCCTAGATCCTGGGGGCATGGAGAAAGGTGGAATCTCCACTGAGTGGTGTCCAATCTGTCTGGGTGGGGCTGATGAAAGGAGAGGGGATAGCACTCATGTGGCACAACAGTGAATGACTGCTATCAGGACTAACTGTGAGGGTTGGAAATGTAAAGGTAGACGTTTTGTAGCAAAAGGAGTGGAGTGGTTGACTTTGCAGTCCAGGAGCGGAGGTCCCTGGTACCATATCAAGGGAGAAGAGCGAAGTGTGGGACCCTACCCAGAGAAACAGTGACACCAGAGATGGAGGCAGAGACGATGACATGCAGAGATGGAACGGTTGGGGACTCTAGATCCAGAGAGGGAGAGGGGCTATATGCTGACGACCGGGGGGTGGGGGTGAGGCAGGCTTGCAGGGTATACCCTTTGGTTGGCTGATGATGCATGAAGGGGATTGTAACCATGGCAATGAAATAATATATGATAAGATGAATATAAAGCTAATGTTCTCCCATGTAAACTATCACATTAATTCACAATAAAACATTTAAAAATAATAATAATGGAATTTTTCCACAATCTTTTGAAATCTCCTCACATTGAGTATATATGCAATAACATGAATCTCAAAATCATTACAATGCACAAAAATGGCCAGACCCAAAAGAGTGAACACTGTATGAATTCATTTATATGAAGTTCTAGAACAGACAAAACTAATCTGTGTTTAAAGCAATCAGAATAGTGCTTGAAAGTGGGGAAAGATTGACTAGCCGGGGAAGCAAGGGGATCTTCTGGGTTGACATGATAAAAATGTTCTGTATCTTGATCAGAGCAACAGTTACATGGGTGCACACATTTGTCAAAACTGATCAAACTACACATCTTATTATATATTTTACTAAATGTAAGTTATGCCTAAATTAAAAGAGTTTGATGGAGGGAAAAATGTAGCACAAAGGTTTCATTTGGTTAATGTGGCCAGTATCTAAGTCATATCTATATAAATGAAATGTGAGAGTACTGAATGTAGGGGGAAAAAAAGTGAAGGTAAAACGTTAGTCTGATGATCTGGTTGCTACTTAGCTTGAAGGAATTTGGGAGATCTGCCTGGTCGGCATTCTTTGAAAAGAATCAATCATTTCTTTCCAAATCTATCTGGGTATGAGCCAAAAGGAAACAAACTCCACATTTTTCTCTCATTTTATTTTAAATCTTAGATCTACAAATACAAAGCTATCCTTATAAAAGTCTATGATGTTTGTTTCCTTCAGAGTCAAGGTCCTTAAGCATTTTGGGGTTACAGATCCTTTTGAAATGTCTGATGAAAGGTACTGACCGCAATTATTCATCTGAGGATAATTCAGTTGCTTTATCTAGTTCTACGTGAGGCCTGCACAGCTTTAAGCTTTAAGATAAGCAATGAACCATAAGCGATTGAACTACAAGCGGAAGTAGAAATTTAAGGCTCGCAAGGAAGTCAAGCGGGATGGAAGCTTCACTCACCTGCCTTGAAAACATACCACCCTCCTCCCCAGGCCTTGGGGCTCTCAGCACTCTGCAGGCCCAAACAGTTTCCATCTGTCCACCCTGAGAGAACCAGTAAAACCAATACCACTCACAAGGTTTACCTCATGCTGGGAATGGCATGGTAGCCCAATCGAAAGCGGAGCTTGCTGGAGGCGGCACAATCTGCAGCCATTTTTTCCCCCACAGCGTGCATGTGTTTGAGGAGTTCCAGGTGTTCCTGGGTCACTGCCTTCAGACTGGAAATGGAGGTCCATGGTAACACCAACCAGTGGTGACGGGCCTTGGGATATTTATCCTTAATCACCACTACCTGCTCATCTTTGTAAACCTGACAGAGGGGCACAGAGAAAGAAACAGACATTTACTGAGCTTCTTCTGAAGCCAGGTGCAGTTACATTCATGCATTCAGCAATCCTCATCACAATCTTGTGCAAAAGATTTTCTTACTCCAAAGATTTTAGATGGGGGCACTTAGACTCAAGCTGAGTGTCTAGAGCAAAGTCACATAGTTACCAAGTTGGAAGTCTAGGACTCAAGCCCAGAGTCAGTATTCTTAACCACTGTAGTGGACAGAACACACAGAAGATGCAGACTACAAAATAGTTTCATCGTTGTTGCAAAGTGCCTTCCAGTTGGTTCCAACTCATAGCAATCCCATATATAGGGTTTCTAAGGAACAACTGGTGGGTTTGAACCACCAACCTTGCTGTTAGCAGTCCAGTGCTTATCCTACAGCGCCACAACAATGTACCCATATCCAAATGCACCCATTTGCCACTTGAAGGGCAATGTTCAATGTAGAACACAATGCACGCACCTGTGTTCCAAAAAGCCCTATCAGACCTAGTCACTTGCAAACCTAGGATATAATCACAGAATGATGCCTGACTCCAACCCAGGACAGCCAGTAACAACAGTCAATAAGAAACTCCCTTGAAGTTAACACAACTTCCAAACAAAGGTGAGGGGACATTACTTGAAGTACGTAGCTTCTTTCCAAAGAATTTCAGTAGCTATCTTACTGCCAATAGGAAAAGCCTTTTGTTCTCACAAAACAGCCCAAGAGAACAAATCTCAAAATACCTATTCTCCTTTGATTTCATTTGTAGTACAGATGTAACTTCTGTGGAATGGTCACTTAAAATGAAAAAGACCCTAATCTCCAAATGTACTCTTACCTGCATTTTGGGATCCTGCATAGAAATCTTCAAACCTTGACTCCAGTGGCCTACTGCCTCCTAAAACATAAAGGGCAATGTGAATTCCAGATGCCAACAGCTACAGTGAATCTAGAGGATGACAGCAAAGTCCCAGCAAACTTAGAAACATGGTTAGTTTTTTCAATTAAACTAGATCCCTTTGCTTCCATCTACCGTCTTTTAGGATTTCCCTACTTTCTTCCTATTTCAGAGCTGGATGAATCAACAGAGGCCAGAAATGCCACACCACGTGAATCGTGTCTTCTCTGTCCTCTCACTTCCATAACAGCCTAGGTTTCCATTTTGATATTAGGACAGGAATTTCACAATCCAGGAAATGTTTTCCTGTGCTAACCTTCTATAGACATACAATCCACCTGTTTTTAAATCATTCAATGTTAACTCTACCTTCTAATTATGGCTCTACCTTCAGGAATTCAAGAGAAATATAAATCACATTCACGCAAGTGATTTTCATTCCACAAACAAGTGACTCTTTCATTAAGGTTAATAACGCTCATCCTCGTCAATAACTCCTCATCTATGACCGGGTTTTATAGAGAACAAAACACTTAGTCATTACATCTCATTTAATCTCCTCAGCATCTATCAAGTACCCTCACCTTTTTGGTAGTTCCATCTTTCCCTTTCTTTGAGGGCACAGAGCATTGAGTAGGGCTGCTCCTGGGGTCCAGTCCTGTCCCTGGCTCAATTTGCTGTACAACATCCCTTTCTCTAGAATCACTGTCACCTGACAGCTTTCTCTTCCTGTGTGTTTCCAGGCCAGGGCTCTTTGTCTCTTCCTCAAACTCTACAATATACGGATAAAGTTCATTCACCAAGTGGAGAACCTGGCCAGGCTTCAGCTTCACCTCTTGGTCTTTCCCAATTATGACGGAGTCAATGCTGGTGGGATTGACCCCTACCTATGGAGTAAACAATCAGAAAGTAATTTTAACAACAGCAATAACACCTTTAATAATATAGCCATTTACAATCAGGGTCTATTTTCAAAAGTTCATTTGTAAATTGGCTACCTAAGTCTGAACACATTTACAAACAGAAACAGTCTCCTAAATCGTTTACAATCTCAAAGTGGCCCATAGAACTCTTGTTTGTCTGCAATGTGGTTGAACGACAATATTGATTATGAAGTCTCATACTTTCCATAGAGAATCCAAGAGGCTGGAAAACATCTCCCTACCATGGTCTAGGATTTAAAAGAAACCTCTCCTTCTCCCCTGTCCTACATTCCTCTGGCAGAAACAATTTCTTCCCTACTTCCCAGCACTGCCAGAATACAGGTTTACTGGAAGAAGCCTTCAAAATGCTAGAGACCTTTCCACCCATGAGAGAGTAGCTTTTACTGGCTGGTATGGGAACTCTATATTCAACAGCATAAGAAAATCATCAAATATAACATGGAAATTAAAACTACAAATACACATACCTGCTTTACCTTGACATATCCCTTGTTACACTCTGCTTTCAACTGTACTGAAAGAGATTGGAAAAAGTTCAACTTAAGTACCACTTAGAACCAATCACTTGCTCCTGCTCTCCCTCCAAGATAATGAAGCCTCACTCCAGCGGGCAATTTGAAAGATGCTTCCCCAAGGCCTATGACCTACACACGGGGGTTGCGACTCCAAATCCCACCAATTTCTAAGAGCTTCAAATCCTTCATAAAACGGCCAACAGCAGACATCAATGTCTAAGAGTTTCATAAAATGGCCAACAGCAGACATCAATGTCTAAGAGCTTCATAAAATGGCCAACAGCAGACATCAATGTCTAAGAGCTTCATAAAATGGCCAACAGCGGACATTAAACCAAAAAACCAACCACTGCTATCAAACCACTTTTGATTTATAGTGATCCTTTGGGCAGAGTAGAACTGCCGCCTCGGATTTCCAAGGCTGTAGTGTTTATGGAAGTAGTGTCATATCTTTATGCTATGGAGCAGCTGGTAGGGTTAAAACGCTGACCTTTTGATTGGCAGCTGAGACTTTAACCACTGCACCACCACAGCTGTCATACTCCCTAAGCTACTGTTCATATCCCTATGAGGCACCTTCAGCAAACCCCACATATCTCCCTATGCCAAAGCCCCTGAATCAGGTAGACAAGGAAGGGAAGCCACCTCTCTTGCAAGCTATTGTTGTTGTTGTTACTGTTAAATGCCACGGAGTCAGTTCCAACTCCTAGAGACCCTGTGGATAGTTTCTGAAGCTGTCAATCTTTATAGGAGTACAAAGCTTCATCTTCCTCCCACAGAGCAGCTGGTGGTTTTGAACTGCCAACCCTGCAATTAGCAGTCCAGTGCTTATCCTACAGCACCACACCAGTACGCCAAGACACCTCTCTTACAAGCTACTGACTCAGGATTAAATCAGGCTTCCACTGTAATATAAAACTATCAGCTGCCTTCGACAGAGACAAAGGTAAAAAATACACTCCTGGAAAACAAGTTCAGCTGGTCTTAGGCAGAGGGAGTAGAAGGAATGTTCTGGAAAGAGGCATGCGGGGATAAAACAGAAGTAACATCAAATATTCGTGTTCAGATACATGAACACAGTGTCTGGGGTGAGACAAGGAGCAAAGAGACCCTGCAGGTACTCCCCAGGGAGAACCAAAGAGGACAGGCCTTCATCCATGCAGCCCCCAGGCCTCGTGGGCCTGGCCACTCAACATGGCTTTACACACATTTAGATTAACTCAGGTGAGAAGGATCAAAATCGGTGCTGTAGACTACAGCTATCAAAGTCCAGAGCCCTAGGGAAACTCTGTTGGTGAGAGCAGTGAGTATACACAATTGCAATTTATGGGAGGGGGGGGGGGAATGGGGCATGTAGGAAGGGCTTTCAGTTCATTAAACACCAGGAAAATCGATCCAGGAACTGGAAGATACAACCTTACTGAAATATCAGCTTAAGTAATAGATGAAACCATTGCATAACTGCTCTCCTTTTTCTCACAGCCCAGTGAGGAACTTGCCTGGACAAAGCAGGATGCAGGCCTCAGTTCCATGATCCCATGCTAAAAGGCTGGAGTCCTGCCTCCAACGCTCACCTGACTCCACCCTGAGTGTCATCACTGGAAAAGCAGAATTAGGAATGAATGGGGTCAAGGTATTGTCCAAGAGAGTTCAGTCCCTGAGTCTAGGTTTCCCACCATCAGCACCCAAAAAATGTGCATCTTATCCTGGGGAACCAAACATGGTCATCTCCAGATTCCTGTGACCAGTTACCTTGCCGTCGAGAACATTTCTTATCAGTGATCTTGGTGTCTGGGCTGCGCCCAATCACAACTGCTTCCAAATGCGGGAGTCGGATTCGCTGGTGCCGACTGTCCTGTCTCACCAGCCAGCATACCCGCATCATCACTCTGAGAGACAACACATGAGAGTAAGAGAATCACTGGGAAAACAACTACACCAGCACGACAAGTCTCCCAGCGCCACTCCCCACCACAGGACACACACCGTCTTAAGGCAAGTGACTTCACCTCCCTAGTGTAAAGCATCTCATCTGTAAAATGAGATAATGACAGGATTCAGGAGGCTGTTGAGTAGATTAAATGAGATAATGTGGGTATTTACTTCTGGGTCTGAATCAAGCTAAGCAAACAAATATTTGTTAGGTTTAGTGGTAAAATCTGTATACTGGGTATGTTAAGAATCGAAGGATGAACACAGGTGCAGCCACCATGTGAAAAGACTTTGGACTAACGACGTAAGAGGAAAGAATGTTCTTCAGGTGATAGTATGTCTTTATGTGTATCAGAACGATTCCCTTCCTTCAGTGTCATAATATACTGATATTACAACAATATGTTTTACTGCATTTGCCAAGAGTGTCATAATACACATGCAACTTTTATTTTGGCCAATACACAAGTGGCAAGTCCACAGTGGAGGTGCTGATGCTCTGGGCTTTTGGAACAACACATGCACAAAGAAGCCATGGGGCATGACTGTGAGGCACAGGGGATGGAGGAGACAGACAGGAGCAAAAAGATCAGCTTGGGCAAGTTCTCATGACCACACTGAGAAGGTCAGATCTGATGCTGAGGACAACAGTGAAACAGCAGAGGTCTAAGAACAGGGAAATGACAAAACCCAAGCAACCTTTCTGTCCATGCAGGGTATCAGTAGAGGAAGACAAGAAATTCAGGAGAGTGATGAGGCCTGAACAAAGGCAGAAGCAAGGGGGATGGAAAGAAAGAAGAGTCTGGAGAAATCGCGAAGATGACTTAATAACTGACTGCATTTGTGAATGACAAAGGAGTTAAGTGAAATCTCATGATTTCTCATTTGGAAGCTACCCATTAACAGAAATGAGGAATAAACAGGGGATTATAGTTTGGGTATAGAAAGGTAAGGAAGAGAGAAATGAGTTCAGATTGAAACAAAATTAGTTTAAACTGGCTGTCGAAGGTCCAAGGGTTAAGCAAGGATTGATGGGTATGAAGCTCAGGAAAGAGGAATGTATGTACTTGAGAGATATCAAATCGTCATTGGATTTGGAACAGAATGAGATCACCCAGGAGGGGGGAGAAGGGACTTATGGGCAGGGTCAGGACTGGATCTTTGGGATGCCAAAGCTGATCAAAGCTGAAGCCTCAGCTATCACCTCTCTGGGGAATACGGCTTCAGTCAGTGCAGTACCACCTCCCATGACAAAAAGCAGCATACACAACCAAACATACACTCACTCATAATTTCCACATGAACACTTCAATAGCACTGGGTCCATGTCTCCCACTGTGTCACTAGTCTATCTCTACCCAAACTGCTTCATCACTCTCGTTTAGGCTCTCTGCCCCTTATTTTCAACTGTGCTTTAGATGAACTGTTGTCAGTTTACACTCACATAGATCCTGCGTTGTAAGAGCACTATGCTGGAGACAAATAATTTTTTTTTTTTTTAACTTTTTATTGTGAAATCGTCAGTTTTGCATTCAACAAATCATATACTCATAATTTGCTTCATTACTATGACTACAATCCCCTCCATGTACCAACAGTTAACAATATTTACCTCTATTCACTTTAACTATTGCATTCCGTGTCTCCCTCTATCTTCATCTTTCCTCTGCTAACCTCCCTCTTGTTGCATATTGCCTGCTTTATCAACCATGTTAACATGAGTCCTAACCTAGTGTGATGCTGTAGGATAAGCACTGGACCACAACGTTGGTTTGAACCGCAAGGTCAGCGGTTCAAACTCACCAGTTGCTCCTCGGAAACCCTATACAGGGTCACTTTGAGTCAGAACCAACACGACAGCACTTAACAACAACAACCCTCTAGCCCATGAATAAGTTTCCCTCCCATCCCCTCTAACCACCACAGATTGTTTCTTTTGTTAAGAAAAACCTTTTAACTTTTTACAATATTGGTCCTTTGGGGATTGATTAATTTCACTCAGTATAATGTCCTCCTAGTTCATTCATGTTGTAAGGTGTTTTGTAGAGTCATCATTATTCTTCAACATTTTGCAGTATTCCATTGTATATATGTACCAAAGTTTGTTTACCCAATCTTCTGTTGATGGGCATTTAGTCTGTCTCCATCTTTTTTATGTGTCTCTTGTAGACAGCATATTGAAAGATCATGTTTTCTTATCCCTTCTGCTCTGTCTCCTGACTGGTGCGTTCAATCCACTCACATTCAGTGTAATTTTCAATAGATATAAATTGATTCTTGTCATTTTACTGTGGGGTTTTTTGTGTGTGGTGCTACTGGCTTCTTTGTTCTAATTTTCTGTACTGTGTTCATTTTGATTGTGGATTTTCTTATCATTGTCATTTCTATAGTGCTAGGGAGCTCTGGTAGCGTAGTGGTTACAAATTGGTCTGCTAATTTCACGGTCAGCAATTCGAAACTACCAGCTGTTCCACAGGAGAAAGATGAGGCTTTCTGCTTCCGTAAAGATTTACTGCCTTGGAAACCCTGTACAGGGTCACTATGAGTCGGAACCAACTCCACAGCACTAACAACAATGTTCACTAAATCTTTCTGGTTTTCCTCCTTTTTCTATTTTGATGTGCATGTGTGTTTTCTTTGAGGTTACCCTGCAATGTATTAAGTTTTCCCCTAGTTAAAAGTCTTGAAATCTGCTTGACCTCCTTGGTATTTGGAAGTTATCTACACTACTCCCTCTTTTTACTTAGTATTTGACATCATTATAAATTTATTTCTCTGGTCCCCTATTTTCAGGTAGAAAGAACCCACACTTTTAAAAATCAGAATTTCATTACCTTCCACAAAGATGAAATAATGCAAAGTAGACTAAGTATATCACTGTTGAAAAGGTACAAATTCATAGGAACTGGATTAGTCAAGAGGCTTCTGGCAGCACAGTGCATTCTGCTTTGAAAAGGCACACTGCAACGACACAGATCCAGTAATGGTAGGCCACGGCTGTGAGTGAAAAGCAGATCCTACATCACCAATAAAGGGAAGTGAGGGACAAACAGCAATGAAGCTGCGAGCTAAGCCCTACAATATTCAATAGACTCCTGTGAACTCAGGTGGAGACCTGGTTGGCCAGCAGTGTGGCAAGACATGGGGACTCTTGAGCCCAGAGTCAGTGTCATAGCCACAGAGGACTAGAGTGGAGAGTGAAGCATCCAGCTGAGAAGAAGAGAGGGCATATGAACAAGAACACCCATATGTGCAGATAATACCCACTTGACCTGGCTTCAATGACTGGATGATCAGAGCTCAATTAGAAGAAGAAAGAAGAGGGAAAAAATGAGTAATCTGATACAATTTGATGAACCTGACCTACACCTATGGATGCAGTAACTCAAAAGAGGGAACAAATCTTTACAGCAAGGACCATTCCCACCCCCTTGATACACAGGATAGATAGGGATGGGCAACTTGGACATTGGTTACCCAAAATGGGGGGGAGGGGCTACAAAGGCAAGAAGTGACTGGCTTACAAACTTTCGAGAAGGAGCCTAGATCCAGAGGGCGTGGAGGAAGACAGACTCTCCACTGAGTAGTATCCAATCTGTCTGGGAGGGGCTGATGAAAGAAGATGGGATAGATCTCTTGTGATACAATAGTGAATAATTGTTATCAGGACTGACTGTGAGGGTTGGACGTTTTGTAGCGAAAGGAGGGGAGTGACTGACTTTGAAGTCTAGGAGCAGAGGTCCCTGGGACCATCAAGGGAGAAGAGCGGAGAGCGGGACCCTACCCAGAGAAGCAGTGATGCCAGAGATGGAGGCAGAGACGATGATGTGGAGAGATGGAGCAGTTGGGGACTTTAGACCCAGAGAGGGAGAGGGGCTGTGTGCTGACGACTGGGGGGCAGGCTTGCAGGGTATACCCTTTGGGTGGTTGATGATGCATGGAGGGGATTGTAACCATGGCAATGAAACAATATACAATAGGATGAATGTAAAGCTAATGTTCTCCCATGTACACTATCATATAATTCACAATAAAACATTAAAAAAAAAAAACTAAAAAAAAAAGGTAGATCCTAGTAGACTGAACCAGAGGAGCTATGCCAGAGTCATACAAACGGCAGAGTTGTTGAAAGAACTCTAGGATGATAAGTTTAGACTTAATAAAATCAACAAGAGACAAAAAGCCAAGTTTGAGCTATACAGTTAAGGTGAAACAAAATTCTAAGAAAACTTTACCAACAGCTGTGTGTAGGCGGGCCAGTGTGGAGAAATCTAGATTCAGAGAGGCTATTAATGTAATGTGGGCCTAGAGAGAAGTCCAAGAGGTAGTTTCAACAGGTCTTTGTGAAGGAGTTGATGCAAAGAGCATGAGGAATCAGCTGTAAATCTGAAATCATAAGCTTGAAGCCTCAAATGATAGTGGTGCTGTAAGGTTCCACTTGTAAATGCTATGTGTTCAGAGGGCATCTGTTTGCACTTGCTGGAAACTGATGAGTGAGCAGTGAAGGACTGAGAAATGAAGTGTTTATTAAGCATAGGCAAGTAAGTCATGTGGTGAGTGTGCATGCTAACAATAAAAGGCAAGAGAGAATTCTGCAGCTTGGGAGCAGGCTCAGGGTAGCTGAGGGCATAGCTGGCTGTCACACAACAATAGGAATTACTGTCCTGCTTTCTACAAACACACATTCACGTACTTTATTCTCTGCAAAGTTCTGAAGTAGTGACGTTCCTATTGCTACCACCTGAGAAGCTGAAGCAATAACTGCACAGTTATTGTTAGTGTGACTAACTTTAAGCAACAGTTTGGCCCATTTCAGCCTCCAGCTCCAACTTCCAGGAATGAAGCTTCTAACATATGGGAGGCGCAGAGGGATGGGTGCTCCTGAATCTAAAATAGTCCCTTCACTAAAACTTCATGAACTGCAAGATCTATAAGACCAGAGGGCATGCCCAAACAGGTGGTCAAAGGAGAAAGCTCCTCTCTGAGACTGTTAAAATCCTTTAGTCATATAGTGTACCAACCGTTTCAGCATCTCAAGGCTTCTTGGGACGGCTATCCCAGTTGTATTATATGCTACCACCTGGTGAGAACTGCACAAACCTAACACCAATCCTAACACCAAAACAAACTTGGGACATCTGTGTCCCACATAATTGTATCAAAATCCATATTACTAAGGAAAAGTGTTCCTTAATTTCAGCATGTCTTTCATTACTAAAAACACATGATAGCCACAGAAAATTCAAATCAGAAAATAATTCAGGCACGAGATCGGTGTCAATTCAGATAAGAATAAAAAGTTTTTGTTGTTGGTAAGTTGTCTCCGAGTAGATAACAGAATGAAAAGTAGGTGGCAGAAGTTTGAGAGAAAGTATCTCTAATGACCTCAATTTTCTCTTAAAAATAGTACAGGAGGTAACAGTAAAGTGAAGACTGGGAAGGAGCTGCCTACACACAGAGAAGCCCATATGGAATAGTGATTAACAGACAAGGCATCTGAAGTCAAGACTGCTTGAGTTCAAATCTTGGCTCCACCACCACCTTTCACTGCATGCGTTAAAAACAAATTATTTAACATAAACCCTGATTTCTTCAACTGCTCTGCTCCACAGGGTTGTCACAGGGCTAAATGAGAAAATATGTAAACAAAACTCAAGGTCTGGCCAGAAAC
This sequence comes from Chrysochloris asiatica, assembly GCF_000296735.1. Taxonomy (NCBI): domain Eukaryota; kingdom Metazoa; phylum Chordata; class Mammalia; order Afrosoricida; family Chrysochloridae; genus Chrysochloris; species Chrysochloris asiatica. Next base: position 9,825,334 of record NW_006408571.1, read on the forward strand.
AGTAAACATTCAACACTATTACCATGCTTATGCATAGTGAAAGTATGATGAAAGCAGGAGTTAAGGTCACATATAAAGGTCACAGGACAACACCAACGATGCAACTAAAGTGGAGGACACAAATCTGTATTGTCTGCCCATATGACAAATCCTGTTTCTAAGTATTCTCCACGATTCCCAAAATAAAGCAAATTCCTAGAAGGTTCCAGACCAGGACTATATTAATTCCAAAAGAAAATGTCATCCCTGGCGGGGGACGGGGGGAGGGGGGGGAGCGGAGGGGTTTGAATGTAAATGTAAGGCTTCTTCTGGCCTTCCTGTAAGGCCCGTAGAGGACGTTGCCATCTATAATGTGCAGCGTAGGCCAGTGCTCACTCCAATTGACCTTCCTTCTGCGTGTGTTGTGACCAAGCTCCGTGCAGGTGTAGGGGCAGAAACGGAGCAGAGACTAAAGTGCGAGTCCACCGGAGGAGGAGGAAAGTAGGAAGTCCAGGGCCAGAGAGCCCCAGGATGCTGCAACGCCGACCGGGAAAGACGCCTTGAGTGCTTTAATCAAGGCGTATTACTCAAACGCAGTAGTTACACCCGCCTAAGACCCCCAACTCGCGACTTCCAACCCTGTCTAGAGTTGGAGGTAGGCTTACCTCAAGACAACCGAGACTGACACGTTCACGTTAATACATCCGTGCTGCACCACTTCCGGCGCTGAGGGATGACATCAGAGAGCCGCTGGAAAGCAACTAATGTTGCCACTAACCTCTCTCAGAGAATTGGCTGAGTGGGTGTCACCAACACCCGATTTGGGAAATGACCGCCGCAAGTGGTCCTTCTCTGGGCGTTAGGCGCTGGGCCCAGTGTGGCCGGATCCTGGCAGTTATCCTGGTGGGGACGAGTTCACTCAGTGTCTCTGTGCCCCACCGCCACTCCGTTGTCACTTTATCTCAGTCTCTGAATTGGAAGGGACTGAAGTTATCCCCTCTGTACGTGCAGCCTCCTTGAGACCATCTTTTCCGCTGCTAATGCCTGCTGTAGCTTTGCTTCCCCTTTTCTAAGCTACAGTCCGTTTTCTCCCTTTCTTACAAAGGACAGGAGAGACGGGGGAAACCTGCTAGAATTTTTTTAGTGCTGTGTTCGCTGATAAAGGGGCAATAGGAGAAGAGAGAAGTAGGATGAAGGGATGAGGTGTGTTTCCTGATCTCTGTAATAATTCCAGGATGTTTCCTAGATATGCATTGCAATTATCCGAAGGCACCTCCGCAGAGGGAAAATTTCATATATCATGGGTGAAGGAATAGTTTATCCTTTTTCTCAAACGCAATAGAAACTGAGCCTTAAAAAGTCATTTTTTTCTTTTTTCTTTTTTTTTTTTTTTGGAATCAACATTTTATTTAGAGAGATACAACAAGGAAGCTTGAAAAAGTTCGAGCATCTCACGTTCTGCTCTGTAAACCTTCATTCTATTCACAATAAAAACTTTAAAAAAAAACAAAATTTTAGGGAAAGTAGAATTAAAAGACAATGGAATTTTTCCATGCGTCTTTTGAGGCCCCCTCATATGTTGTTGTTGTTAAGTGCCGTTGTGTCGGTCCCGACTCATAGCGACCCTGTATAGGGTTTCCAAGGAGCTGCTGGTGAGTTTGAACTGCCGGGTTTGCGGTTCGAACTGACTAAAAAGTCATTTCTTGATCAAGATGGATTATTGTTTTATTTCATATAAAATCAAGTTCAATAGTATAACCCACACATCAGAGCCATCAAGACAGAGCATCTTCTAGGAAGCATGGAAGAGAGGCTTGCTTTTGTGAACAAAGGAAATCTACGCTTAAATTCAGGTGACACCAGGAAGTGGGGAGCACGCGAAGCATCTCAGCAGCCCCAGAGCTGAGTCTCATGGCAATGGAATGTGGCTCACTGCTCAAGATAAAGGCAGCAGCTCTGGCAACCTGGACAGCTTTGCTGTTTGCTCAGAACTAAGCTTCTATGTGCTTCTGCTTCTACCTGATACACCTTTGTGTGTCCTGCATTCAATATATATATATATTTTTTTTTTTTTTTTTTTTTTGTAAAGGCCACAGCACAAAATTTATTGGGATCATTTACTAAATAATTCACACACATCCAACATCATTAAATGGAAATAATGTCAGTTCATTAAAAATAAACAAATAAACAAGGCTCCAATTGGTGGTGTCTCTCAAGAAAGTAGAAAGCAGTATTTTGGTGACTGTCTCTTTGTCAAGTAGAAGAGCCAAACTAGTAAAGTCAGATATACATCTGTCAACTTCCAAACTCAATATTGCCAACATGTTTTTCTACCTAAAAACAAATTAAAATCAAAGCTTCATAATTTAGAAATTACTATGTTTCTTGGTTTTTTGTTCGAAAATGGTACCGAAAGATATCTTGTTAATGGAAGCAAAGCACTTTGTTTTAATAGTCTTCTTAAAAGCCTTAAGACGGCTTTTACAATATCAATATTTAGGATCCCCATCTGACAGATTTCTTTACATATGTGAATAGGAATGTTATCCAAACCTTAACTTTTGGATGCATATGAAAGCACTTCTATTACACCACTAACAAAGTTTTTCTGTAGACCTGGACCCAATCATTACATAAGAATTCATTACAATCTTTTCTAAGAAACCCAAACAATGTTGATACAAATGTCAGTGATCAATATATTGCTTGGCTACAAAAATCACAAAGAACTATGGATACTACATTTTCTTATGGCAAGAATGTTGAAAAATGTATCTTTAATAAGTGAAATTTCATAACACAGAAATAAATGATTTTAGTACCTTATAAATGAACATTCATCAAATTGTGCTCAATATTCCCAATGACTTTAATATAAAATCTAATTATACAAAGACAAAATTCCTTGCCCCATTGAACCCTGTATACCTAACAGTATTAGTGCTGAGAATGAGATCTATTTTAAGAAATCTCATATTAAGAACATTGGACATCATTTTGCATTAGTGATGGAGGAAAATGATAAGAACAAAGAAAACAAATATTTCAGAGATTTTGAAAAGATTAGGTTTAAGAGATCATTTCTTCTGACTCTATAGCTTTTTTTATGATGCACCTTTCAATGCTTCGATATGATGTAAAGAAAAGAATTTACTGAATAAGTAAATAAGTCAGAAAGAGAATCAAACACTTATAAGGTATATTTGTTAAATTTCTGGCCAAAGTGCAATGATTTTTAAAATCTTACACAAAACTATGAAAAAATACTTAAGAAAACAAAATACAAATGAGAAATTTAAACATAACATTTCTTCTACTACTTTATGTTGTTGTTGTTAAGTGCCGTTGAGTCGGTTCCGACCCATAGCGACCCTGTACAGGGTTTCCGAGGGTGTAAATCTTTACCAGAGTAGAAAGCCTCATCTTTCTCCCGCGGAGCGGCTGGTAGTTTTAAACCGCTGACCTTAAGGTTCGTAGCCGGATTCGTAACCCTACTCTACCAGAGCTCCTTCTACTACTTTATACTAAACCTGAATTTAGTCTAGAAAAACAAAACCAAATAAATAAAAAAACCTTTCAAGTGTTATTAAAATTCTAACTGAATCATTAACCCCAAATCCAGCACATACATTTCAGTGTTCCGCTGCTGGAAAATTTTCTCAAATCAGTTTAATCATTAACACCATATAATGGAGCATAAGAACATGGTCATTATATGGGATCCTTGCCCCTTACCCTCAGATTTGTGTCAGAATAAAGCTGACAATCTGCCAGACTCTGAACCCCAGTACCCCCAACCCAAACCCTGGAAGCAAAGAATACACCCTGTCATACAACTCTGTACAAGCTGTAGTAAAACAAAGCCTGAGTTTTTTTTTTTTTATAGGAAATGGTCAGTTATTTGATAGATGCTAAAACACTTCTAGGAAGTCATTTTAAGTTTGTTTAGCAAACACATTTTCCAAGAAGTGGAAAATTTTCAAAGTTCCTTTGAAATTTGGTCCACAAATTCACTGAACAAGTTGGAAATTTAGAACCTGTAAAAAAAGGGAGACCAGAGGACCTCCGATTCTAGCATGTTGTAACTAGTAAGGGGATATATACATACATACTAAAATGTTTTTGCTCACAGAAGGCACAGACTATAAAAGGGATATTCTTTTTAAATACAAATAAAAAACTAGCTGATACCCTCCTTTGTTTTGTGAGCACCATAACCAAGATTAAGTTGAATTTCAATTCATTGTCCTATGACCAAAAAACAGACAAAAATGAAATAAAAACCCAACAATAAAGATAAAAAATTTTATCTGTCTTCTTTCCAGCCATTATCTGAGATGTAATTATGAAAGAACAATTTGTCAGAGATGATGATGTGAAGACATGGAGCGGCTGGGGACTTTAGACCCAGAGAGGGAGAGGGGCTGTGTGCTGATGACTGGAGGGAAGGTTTGCAGGGTATATTTACCCTGTGGTTGGTTGATGATGCATGGAGGGGCTGTAACCATGACAATGCAATGATATACGATAGGATGAATGTACAACTAATGTTCTCCCATGTAAACTATCACATAATTCACAATAAAACATTAAAAAATAATAATAATAAAATAAATGTATTTAAAAAAAAAAAAACCCTCAATTTGTCCTATTAGAAGATCTACCTTATATTCGTGTATTTGTGAAAATATTGGTTTGCTATCTCTGGCCATCTGTAAGCTCCATGAGGGAAGGGATATGTCTGTCATGGTCGGTATTGCTTCATTGACTAGAAAAGACCCTGACACACAATAGGTACTCAATGATTTATTTATAGAGTAATACTTGCCCTCTAGCTTACTAATTCTTCCATTTACCAATAGGGTAATAATTCTTTTGACCATTATTTGTTATTATTATTAACAAACATCTATATAATGTTTACTACATGCCAGACACTCTTCTAAGTACTTTACATGTATTTACTCATCTAGGCCTCACAATCACCCAATGAGTTAGGTCTTATTATTATCCCCTTTTACAGATGAGGACACTGAGGACAGAAAGATTAAGTAGATTGCTAGTGGCAGAGCTTGGATTCAACCTCAAGGAGTCAGGCTCCTGAATCCATATTTTTAATTACTATACTGACTCTTCCTGTTTCCTGTCCTAGGTCTGGCAGTGACATTGCTATTAAAACAATAAGATAAGGTTACACATGATGATTCTCTGAATCACCTCCTAACGTGGATGAACCTGGAGAACATTAGGCTGAGTGAAATTAGTCAATCACAAAAGGACAAATATTACAAGAGGTCACTATTATAAAAACTCAAGAAAAGGTTTTCATGCTAAAAGAAACATTCTTTGACGGTTACCAGGGGTGGGAGGGAAGGGACAGTAATTCACTGGCTAGAGGGTTGTTGTTAAGTGCCATCAAGTCGTTTCTGATTCACAGCGACCCTGTATAGGGTTTCTGAGGCTTTAAATCTTTGCCGGAGCAGAATGCCTCATCTTTCTCCTGCAGAGCAGGTGGCAGGTTTGAACTGCGGACTTTGTGGTTCACAGTCCAGTGCTTATCATACATATGTTAATTTGTGTGATAGGAAGGGCAATATACAAGAAGAGGGAGACTGACAGAAGAATGATGAAGATAGGTGAAGACATGCAAGGAGTTAAAGGGAATAGAGGTAAATACTGTTATATACACAACCTTGGAATAACAGTGTTCTGCGGGGGGTAAATATATGGACAGATACACAGGCTGAACGGGTATGGATGGAAGAGTGGGAGTTACCCACAAATATATAAAGCTTGACAGAGTATATTTATACACAGGCACTTACCTTTGCTGCAAACACATCTACGAATGTGGTAAAGCATACAGTGGGCAACATGAAAACTTCTCAGATATTATCAGACACCTTAAGAAAATGAGTGGCTGAGCCTGGGGGCTCAGGACCATAGTTTCAGGAGACACCATGGTCAACTGGCACAAGACAGTACACTAAAGACAATATTCTACATCTTACTTTGGTGAGTAGTATCTGGAATCTTAAAAGCTCTACGCTATAACCAATGTCTTTCTATGTGCAGAAGAAAGAAGAGTGATGAGAATTGAAGAGGCTTGGAATCAATTAGTCTAATGGACTAATGGGACATGTGAATACCATCTCCACAACTTTGAGACCAGAAGAACTAGATGGTGCTGGCTACCACTATCAACCACTCTGAAAGGATCACATTAGATGGTCCCAGATAGAGTGGCAGAAAATGTAGAACGCAATATTAAAAAAATAAAATCAAGACCAAGTTTACTGGTCAGAAAGAGACTGGAGGAACCTTAGACTATGGCTTTTGGCCACCCTTCAGGTCTTGACTCACCCTCATGGCCCAATTTTCAGCCAAGCAATAGATAGCTATATAGGGAGCAGCAATACTAGTAAGGTATGCTTACCATGGAGTGGTCAATCATTCAAAATCAAAAGGGCAGCATTTTCCTCCCAAGGACAAAGTTGAGAAGGTACAAGAAGGTGGGTGGAATGTAAACAGAAACTATAGGGAGGAAGTGGATAACTGTTGTTGCATGGAGGGTATGTAATCATTGAGATGAATCAAAGTGTATGATTTGTTGAATGTAAAACTGATGATCTTGTCTGTAAACCTTCACTCAATGCACAAAAAAAAAGAAAAAAAGATAATGTTAGCAGAAAATGAGTAGCAAGGAGGGCATTTCTGTCACAATCATGACTATGCACAGAGAAAGTTGCACATAGGGACCAAGCTCCTGCTCCAACATGCCAAAAGAAGAATGAGAGTCAGGAATGAGAGGTGGTAACATCCACCAGGAAGAAAGACCTTTACACCAGGTCCTACCCCACCCCTGAAGTCTCTAACTCTGACCACTTAAATGACTGAACCCCAACTGTGGGTTCAGCCAACCCAGTCTTCCAAGAGGACTGTATGGAGCCACAAGTCTTCACTTTACTCAACTCAGCATTGAGTCCCTTTTCTCACTGGTGTCACTGTGACCAGTGGCTGGATTTTCCTGATGCTCAGCACAGAGACCAATGGCAAAGCCCACTCTTGGCACCATCATCAGCCCTGCCTGTGCTCTGAGGGGCAGCCTAGATATGAAAGTCTGAAGCTAAATCACTCTCAAGATCATCTGCAGACTGGCCTCCAAGTTTGATGAGTACTTTCCTGACTCACTCACATCACCAGGAAATGCGTACACACATACATACTCCTGGTCTCACTCCCCCATTTGGAGAAGGCATGAGAAATTGAACATTAAAATGAGATGGCAGTTTAACCCAACTGTAGAGGAAATATCCCATAAATCTATTGCTTGATAAATACAAAAGTGGTATAGAGCTGAAGAGCAGGACTTCAGGTCCTGGTAATCAGGAGGGTCTTTCAAGGAGGAATCTTCTGTCATAAAACAAAATCAGAGTCTGCTTATAGTAAAAGCAAAAAAAAGTTGATTGAAGGATAGAGTGCTTCTCAAGTTGGATTAGGGTTGTTGTTGTTATGTGCCGTGGAGTGGGTTCCGACTCATTGAGACCCTGTACAGGGTTTCTGAGGCCATAAATCTTTACGGGAACAGAAGGCCTCATCTTTCACCCACAGAACAGCTGGTAGTTTCGAACTGCTGACCTTGCGGTTCACAGCCTAATTCGTAACCACTATGCTACCAGAGCTCCTTTGGGTTTGGGTAGCACAGAGCAATCGGACAGTTACTACAAAGTGGTCCACAAGTCAGAAGCATGTTTTTGTTAAGTGTCATCGAGTCAATTCTGACTCATAGTGACCCTGTATAGGGTTTCCAAGGAGTAGTTGGTGAGTTTGAACTGCCGACCTTGTGGGCCAGTGCTTTATCCCACAGTGCTACACAGGACTCCAGTCAGAGCATGCAGAGCCTAAATATTAGGACCCAAGAGTAAAAGCTATTCTGATTGGCTAACTAAAGTAAGTTCTTCTGACTGACTGGCTGACTGACTATTCAAAGTATGTCCACAGGGTGATGTGGGAATACAAGAAGGGCTTATGAATCAGTCAAATGGAGTAGATAACACCTTGCACAGAAATCATTGCTTCAGTAAAATTGACTGTTGTTGTTTTGTTGTGAATATTATATTCACAATATGGCAATTCTCAACAAAATTAAATGTTGCCAAATGCAAGAAGAAACTTAAAAAAAACACAAAATAGATTTTGATGTCATATTATGACATAGAAATTGATTATAACAAAGTTATAAACACTAAAAGTTTCTTTCAACAATTTTTTTCTGGCCAAAATTATAGGGGAAAAACAATTCATAACTGCATCAGAATTTATGTGTTTAAATTAGAAGACATTTGAAAAAGTGAGGTAAAAATGAAAATAATTAACTGTTGTGTTAAGTACCATTGAGTCAGTACCGACTCATAGTGACCCAGTATAAGGTTTCTAAGGAGCAGCTTGTGTGTTTGAACCACTGACCTTGTGGTTAGCAGTCCAGTGCTTATCCAACAGTGCCACACCAGGACTCCAAATAATTATATAAAGAATGAATACATACAAAATGTTATTAACTAAATTATTCAAATGAATGATACCAAACAGGATTTAAGGGTTTAAATGATCTACATCAAGTGTCTCTAATTTGGATGGTACATTAACTCCATCATTTAGCTCCATTTCATTCCTTCGCAGCAATCCTCTTCCTTAACTTCACCATTTCATCTTGTGAAAATATGTCCTGTCTTGGAGTCTCCCTTGATCCTGTGATTGCACGTGTGACAACAGAGAAAGAATGGTTGCTGACACATGGTTTTAAGTGAGCTGAATCAGCAGATTAGTTTAAAATAAATTCAATTTAAGTTCCCTCTCTGTCTTCTAAGAAAGAGCTCTACAAAAATTCATGTTGACAAACTGCAGAGGACCTCAAGAAATAGGTCAGGAAATCATAGGTGTAGCATTCCCCCAATTTATACAAAGTCAGCATCACGGCCTTTCATTCTTCAACAGTATGAAAAATTACAACCATCTTCCTTCATGCTTAAAAAAAACAAGAAACAGAAAGTAAACCAGATGTATATCCCATGACCTCTTTCAGTTCTCTGCCAGGCCTGGAGCTTTAAAGTGAATGATCTTCTGTCTTTGCAGTGGGGAAAAATGTTGATTTTGAATAACTGAAAGGAATGCATTACTCTTTTTACCCCTCTCTCCACATCTTTTAAAAAAATTAAGATAAAATCATTACCTGACAAGTGCTCATTGTTGATACGTAGCAGTACTCTGGACTCAGTAGTTGGTCAGTCAAGGGTTTAAATGCACCTGGGTTTGTTTTATCAGGTCTGGGAAGACACAATGGCATGCTAAGTGGCTATCATCAAAGAAGCAGTTTATTTTACTCAGAGTTTCCTAGGGAGAACACAGCATGCCACAGGGCAAGGTCATACAGAAGGTTGAACCTGGAGACTGAATGTAACAAGCTAGCTTAGCTAGGTTCATGGTTCCTGGGGTTTGGGTATTTTTAATATTCTGCAAGCTGTGAGGGCATACATAGTTGCTGTCCCTAGTTGGTTACCTGGCCCCAGGCCTATTAGTATATAGTGGCCCAGAAGTGTGTGAACTCAAAAGAGAGAGTGAGTAGAGAATGGACTTAATCAAGAAGGGACGTGACCAGCCTCTAGCCAGGGCCTCAAAATGGAACAAGAGTTCCAGAAAAAACCTATACACATTACAGTTACTCTGACATCTCCTGCCAGTTGGGCACCAACTGGATTATGTAGAGCTTGGCGGAGTGTGCAGGGAGTGCAGTGGCTCTGTATGATAAGCACTGGACTGCCAACCACAAGGTCAGAGGTTCTAGTCCACCAGCTGCTCCTTGGGGAAAGATGAGGTTTTCTGTTCCTACAAAGCTGTGCAACCTCAGAAACCCAATACAGAGTTGAGTGGAAATGCTCGGGTGAAGTGATTTGATATGCATCATGTTGGTGGTGGTGGTTATGTGCCGTGGAGTCGGAACCGACTCATAGCGACCCTGTACAGGGTTTCTGAGGCTGTAAATCTTTATGGGAGCAGAAAGCCTCATCTTTCTCCC
>NW_006408571.1:9837007-9853424 GCF_000296735.1 Chrysochloris asiatica
AAGGTGGAGGGTCAGAGAAAAAAGATGAAGACCCCCAACGAGATGGATTGGCCAAGTGGCAGCATCGGTGGGCTCAAGCATGGCAACAATTGTGAGGTTAACCCAATATTGGGCAGTGTTTCGTTCTGCTGTACATAAGGTCGCTGTGAGACGGCACCAACTCGATGGCACCTAACAACAACAACAATTACTTTAAAGAAAAAACTAATATATCATAGATGACACTTAAGAAGGTAACATTTAAGATCAGGAAATTAGGTGTTGGTTCAGGCACAGCACAAAGTACACAGAGGTGAAAAAGTGCATTTGGGAAACTGCAGAGAGCTCATGTAACTGGGGTGCACAGATTAAATAAACAGAGATAAGGCTGAAGAGCTTGGCTTGGACATGCTTCCAGGGGTAAGTTGAAAATGACGCACCTAGCCTGGAAGGTTTCCCAACTTGCTCTGAAGCCTCACCTTCAGCTACTCCAGACCCCTTTATTGTTGTGTGTCCTGCTCCTGTAAAGATTTACCGCTGGGAACCCCTGTGCTGTTGTTAGGTGTGTTTGGGTGGCTTCCAACTCACAGCATTATGTTTTTGGATATAATTCTTTATAGTAACAGAAAGCTTCATTATCTACTGAGAAGTGGCTGGTGGATTCAAACTGCTTACGTTCTGGTTAGCAAACCAATGCAAAACCCATTATACCACCAGGGCTCCTTTAATGTTAAGCACCATCGAGAAGATTCTGAGTCATAGTGAGCCTATGTATAGGGTTTCTGAGAGGCTGAGAGTTTGAACCACAGCCTTTGCGGTTCAAACCGACTCGTATTCCAGTGTTTATCCTGCAGCACCACACCAGGAGTCCGTCCACCAGGGATCCTCAGTTCTGGCCATATCCATGTAGTTGCCATTTCCAAGATATCATACTCTTCTACACCTCCGAGGCCTGCCTTTGTGCTTTGCCCTTTGCTAGGAACAACTCAGTTCAACTGTCACTTTGTCAGGGAAGCTTTCCCTGTTCCATCAGTCTAAGACAGAAGGCTTTCTCGTGCTGACCTCAGTTTACCAACTTCTGGCTCCCCGAAGAAACTAGGTGATGTAACACGGATCTTTCAATTTTGCATCTTCAGGTTCTTCAGTGTTGATATTCATGTTTTTTTATGCTACTGTAAGGAAAAGACCTAATTTTCCATTACACCTTCGTCCCACTAATCGAAAGTGCAAGAGCTCACTTTGGAGATTGTAGATCCAGGCTCATATATTAGTAGAATCTGAAAAATAATTTAAACTTTTTTTTACAGTTTGCCACTCTTAGTGGTACTGCGTCCCCGGCTGTCCAAACCAGAGATGAGTTCAAGGCTGTCAGCGTATGCGGGGGCATTCTCAACGTCTCCCTGTTTAGCCTAGTCCGGGGTGGACCTGGACTTACACAAAGGGCTCTCCCAATTTCCCAGTTTGGTGAATTACACGGTGCTGTACTGTGCATGGAAAAGAACAAGACCCAATGCTTTGAGACTGGTTTGGGGGGCCAGGCCCGTCTTGCTCAGAAATTCTTGTTCCGCGGGTTCCCACAATCTCAGGTCGCAGGAACCACACCGGTAGAAGACGCTAAGAGGCAAACTAGGCGCCGGCAGGGAGGAGGGGCTGCAGGGCTTTGTTCTGAGAGGTTCCTCTTCCGCAGACCGATTGCATCCGCCAGGGCCCAAACTCTCCCCTCCCCTTGTGCACCGGCGGCAGCCCCACTGATCTGGTAATCCGATCTGCAGCGCAGCCTGGACGATCCCTACTTCCGCCACAGACTTGCGTACCCCTTGCCTACCGGGTGAAGGATGGAGCTACGCAAGGTTCCATGAACTTCAGGAACGGGGCTTCGCCTACTCCCTCCCCCACAAGGCCCTTCGGTACTTGTCCCTCCCAGCCCGAGCGCACCGCGCCGTTTCCCAGGTAACTGCGGGCGGTGGCAGAGGCCGGGAGGGGTGGGACTTCCGGCGGGTGACGCGCCGGAGCTCGACTACAAAAGACGACTGCGGCGCGCCGGGGGGAACTTTCCAGAACGCTTCGTGAGCGGCGGAGGAGTGGCGGCTGTCCGAACTGCGCACAGCAACGCACTCCTTCCCGCTCCCCCACACCAGCTTCGGCCCGCTCAACGGTGAGTTTCAGCCCTTGCGTTTCGCCTTGTCCCCGCCAGGTGCCACGGATGGCGCCGCGTTGCCGGGTGGAGCCGCGGTCGGGAGGCGGTTGACCCCGCGTGGGCGGGAGGGGTGTCGGTTCCCTAATCCACGATTCCCTATTTGTTGGTCTGGTGTCGTGCTCTGGCACTCTATTCCCAGCTAACAACGAGTGGACCCCAGGCCTTGCTCGAACTCCCCCACTCCTCAGCCAGTCTGAGGTCCCCAAGGAGCCGTAGCCTTTTTGCCCCTTCGTGCGCGCCCCCGCGCCCCTCCGCCCGCCTTCGTTCGTTCGGGGTGGCGGGCCTTGTGCGCCTGCGCAGAAGAAGGCTGGGGCGAGGGGCTGCGCGGGGGGAGCGGGGCGGAGGCTGCAGCTTTCGTTTCTCTGTCCCTTCCCTTTCTTTGTTGAGGGCTGGGCTTCGCCTTGTACCCCCTGGATCCATTGTGGGCGGGAGAAAGGAAGGCAATCTTAACTGTCGGCGCCAAATGCCGGACGGAACCCGACGAGATGTAAAAGACCCCGGCTTGAGGGCGAGAGGGATTCGGCGGTGAAAGAGGAGGCGCTGTAAACCCTGGGGTTGAGAAACGACTTTAAGGCTCGGGGGAAGGAAGGAAGCCAGCTGACCGGAGCTGATGTTTCTGATGATTTCTAGAAACCAGCTCCCCCCCACCTCCCCCGTGCCATATGTACCGGGCAATAATACGGCATTATCAGACTTACGGAAGACGTTGATAGTGTGAGAACCACTGGACTGAACCTACTAGTGTTTTTATTGTGGCTGGTAGTCACCACCTCTGGGAAGGGACGCAAGCATTCCAAAAAAAAGTGTTAGTACGAAGCCTTGGTGTGGGACTATGAGAAGCAACTGCGAGAAGGAGGGTTTTGAGTATTTTCTAGCTTATCTTTGGTCTGTTAGAATTTTGGGCAGAATTATCCTAGAATTGTTAACCTTTACTGTGAAGTTTAGAGCGGTAGCATTCTAGTTAGATTGGGCAAAGGACAGATTTTTATCTATAATTAAAACTACAAGTTGAAAGTCGATTAAAAAAGCATGTGTTTAATTTCAGGCTGTAGAAAATGGTGAAAGAAACCACTTACTATGATGTTTTGGGGGTCAAACCCAGTGCCACCCAGGAGGAGTTGAAAAAAGCATACAGGAAACTGGCTTTGAAGTACCATCCTGATAAGAATCCTAATGAAGGCGAGAAGGCAAGTAACACATCCTTCAGTGTTACATCTTCCCAGGTGTCTAGTGTAATGAAATAGAGTGTATGGCAAGAACCATTGGTGTGGTGCTGTATTATAAGCACTGGACTGCTAACCACAAGATTGGCGGTTCAAACACACCAGGTACTCCTCTCCAGATATAGGGTTGGAATCAACCACCAACAACATAATGGCAAAAGGAGCCATGGTGATGCAGTAGTTAAGCATCGCAGGCAACTAATACAGAAAGGTCAGTAGTTCAAACTCTGTATCTGCTAGCAGAGCCCCACGGGAAAAAGCCCTGGCAATCTGCTCCCATAAAGATTACAGTCCTTAGGCACACAACAGTGTAATGACTGTGCTTTGTAACAGTTTTGTTTTAAAAAATGAAAATTGATTACTTTTTGTCTCAAACAGTTTAAACAGATTTCTCAAGCTTATGAAGTGCTCTCTGATGCAAAGAAAAGAGAATTATATGACAAAGGAGGAGAACAGGCCATCAAAGAGGGTGGAGCAGGTGGTGGTTTTGGTTCCCCCATGGACATCTTTGATATGTTTTTTGGAGGAGGTGGAAGGATGCAGAGAGAGAGGAGAGGTAAGCTAAACCTAGTCCACATGCAAAAAATTAAGGTAGCTACTGGTGAAAAAAGCAAATTCTTGAGAAAGCATCCATTTTAAACGCTTGGTTAAACGTTAATAAAATGTTGGCTGTGGTATGGTTTAAAAATGAAGTTTTCCATAGAAAAAATGCTCTCAACAAAATAAAAAGCTAAGCCAAGCCAATTAAATGATAATTGTGTATGTTAAAATTAATCAAACATAAAGGGAGTTAGGTAATCCTCAAAGTCCCCCCCTTCCCCCCAAAAAAAATCCTTTTTACATGTATTACTTGCTCATAGCAACCCAGTGCTAGTTAAATACAATAGTCTGTCTCTTCAGTTGAGGGTGATCTAGGGTAACTTCAAGGTCAAGCAGCCAGACAACTGTAGAGCCATGATTGAAACAAACTCATTGCCTTCAGATAGTCTACTGTATGTGTTATCTTGCTTCAGCTTTATTATGTTAAACTGTATGCAATTAATCTAGCAGAAATAATAGTCTACAGGTTGTAGAAATATTGTTTACTCCAGTACAATGTTCTGCTCAAGAGAAGAAAATCTAACCTTGTTCCTAATGTTTTATACCAACAAATAAGGGCTAATGGATTGTAGAACAAATAGGTAAGTCATAAAATGTCACTTTAAGCTACTTAGAAGTTGTATACTCTCTTCACCTTTAAATGTCTTCAAGAAAGTAGTATGCTTTTATTTGAGGATTTTATACCTTAAAAGAAAACAATCTCTAATCCAAGTCAATTGCTTAGTAAATAGTTAGGGTGACTCCACTTACAGAAAAGTGGTGGTGATTGTTTTTAATCAGGGATTGTCCTAACAGTTATCTCTGGCAAATTACTCTGGTTTAAATCAGTAAGAGGTTGCTTTTTGGATTAGAAATGACAAGCTTCATTACACTCCAGAAACTTAAATTTTCCTTCAATACTCTTGATTCTGTATAAAGTTAAAATGAGGGGCAAGTTTGAGTATACCCAAAAAAACTACATTTCCATCCTTGCGTAGTAACATTTTGTTGGCCAGAAACACTAACATGAGAAACTAACCTTTAACAACTAGTGCCGGCCCAGCAGTATTTTGTTTTTATTGATTCAGAAAGAGATGGGAATTTAAAATCTTCAATTGCAACTTGATAAAAATTGCAACAGCTACATCCCTGATTAATATTCATTTTGTTGTTGTGAAGTGGAGTTACAGCAACAACAAGCCACCTTGGAGTCAGTTCCGACTCTATAGTGACCTTGTACAGGGTGTCCGAGGCTGTAAATCTTTACAGGAGCAGAACGCCTCATCTTTCTCCCGCTGAAGCACTGGTAGTTCCGAGCTGCTGACCTTGCAGTTGGCAGTCCGACTCATAACCACTATGCTACGAGAGCTCCTTTAATATTCATTAGTGGGATTTTTATTTATGTCGGAAAACTGCTGGATGATGTAATTGGCCTGGTTGCTCAATACCATACTAAGTGAAAAGTTCAAAGATTTCCATTGGAACAGAAAAGCAGGTTTGGATTAATTTCTTGTGAAATGTGTCCATTTAAATAATGTTGGTTTCTAAGATGACTGTATCTCGCTCCATAGGCACATTACTTTGATCTCTGACGCAGATTTCCTCATCTGTGACTACATTATATGATAAAGATGATGTGTGATCATGTGGCATTCTGTATATGTAATAGGTGTTCAGTAAATGTGTACCCTACGAGAGTCATCTTGTGTTTATCGTTTTTATAATGCTTTGAACTCCGATGATAGAGTGTTTTAGATTTATAATGAGCAATATTTTGTTTTAGGGAAAAACGTTGTGCACCAACTCTCAGTAACATTAGAAGATTTATATAATGGTGCAACAAGAAAACTAGCTCTGCAAAAGAATGTGATTTGTGACAAATGTGAAGGTAAGGTTTTTCTAACATGTTTGTTTAATATGTTGCTGGAGCACTTCGAATATATAAGCAAATATATACTGCCCAAATCTTTGAGAAAAAAAACGCATGACTCTACCACCTAGAGAAAATTAGCAGAATACTAGCTTTCTTTTTATCTTTCTATGTGTATATTTTAAATGCATTTGGGATCCAGCTAGTTTGGTATTTTTCTCAACATACAACACTTTCCTGTATCTTTAATGTTTAAATATCTTAATGGCTTTATAATGTGTAATGTGGTTTAAACAGTTTCTGTCTGAGGACTCACTCCATTTAGAGATAAATTACTGACTGAATCTAAACTATGCTATGTGCCATGGGGGCGGGCTGGGAGGTTTGAATAAAGGTTTACAGAGTACATTGGTTTTCCATTCAATTCATACACATTTGGTTGGATTTGTAACACTGATTACAATCGTAGAAATGTAACAATTCACTTCCTTGTGTTTACCATTTTCATTCATCGATCTTTCCTATCCCTTCCTGCCTTTTGAGCTTTATCCCTGGACACATGCTGCCCCTTTATTCTAGGGAGTGCATACCTTCCTGTTGTTAATTGTTCACTTTATAGGCCTTGTCTGTGAAGCTTTTTTATAAATCAAGTTTCTTGGTATATTGTAGAGATCTAAACGCTTTAAAATGATGTGATCTCACAAGTGTAATTGTCCCAAGAATTGTACTTTGAAAGCACATGTTTAAAATTCTAAAATAAATTCTTAAAAAGACCTGCAGACAGGATGTTTTTAGATACTTGAAGGGATTGTGGCTACATCAAATAAAAAAGACTGGATGATAGATTCTTTAGAGCATCGTTCCATCAGATCGTGAAAATCTTAAGCCCATTCTGAAACTGCATTATTTCTCAAGTATTCATTACTGTATTCGCTACTAAATTTATAAATGATTGGATTTGTCTTTAAACTATTCAGGCCGAGGTGGTAAGAAAGGAGCAGTAGAATGCTGTCCTAACTGCCGAGGGACTGGGATGCAAATAAAAACTCATCAGATAGAACCTGGAATGGTCCAGCAAATTCACTCTGTGTGCATGGAGTGCCAGGGCCATGGGGAACGCATCAGCCCTAAAGATAGATGTAAAAGTTGCAATGGAAGGAAGATAGTTCGAGAGAAGAAGATTCTAGAAGTTCATATTGACAAAGGTGAGTTTGAGCCATTTCTCATTCTGAAATTGTAAGTGCTCCGGGTATTAACATTTTTACAATTCTAAAAATTATGCTTAACTAGACTTACATGTGTGATTCTATAACCCAGAGATAACTCTTACTACTTAGTAAATAGTATTTTTTTAATTTAGCTTTTTGGACATTTGTAGGAGTATGTATTAAAATGGAAAGATCTCATAATGTTAACAATTCCAGATCAATCATGTACTGTATAATAACTTCATTTTAAGATAGGAAATAGTATTTTAATGTTGATTATTCGGAGTAGACAGATTTTATTTTGTGAAGGGGATTATATATACATTTCCTAAAATTTCTATAACATGTAAGTATTTCTGTAATATATTTTTAAATGTTTTTAGAAAGTGACAAAATTAAACAACTGGCAAAAGATCACCCCCACCCCACCTCCCAGAAAACCCTCTCTCACTCCAAAAATCCCTAAAAAAGTACAAGGGGGCTTTAGAAAGTCTGTAAGAGATTCCATTATCTTTCAGTTCCATTTTTCCATGAACTTTGTGAAGCATATATATATAAATCTGCATTGCTGCTGCTGTCTATTGTGACTCAACAGCAACCGTGTATAGGGTTGCCAAGGCTTGTGAATCTGTGCTGGAGCTGAAAGCCTCATCTTGCTCCTCTGGAATAGCTGTTGGGCATGAACTGCTCACCTTGTGGTTATCAGTCCACTGTTTATCCTACAAAGCCACAGAGCTCCCCATATCTATGTTAAGGGGCTGCAGTAGTAACGTTTCCTTCGTCAATTACTGAATTCAGCAAATGATTTTTTCACCTTAGTTGGAGTGTATGTAGAGAGTGCATTTTGATTTTTTTTTTTTCCCCCTTGCTACCGACTTAGGGAGTCCTGGTGTGGTGCTGTGGGTTAATGCGCCAGACCGCAAAGCCATTTGAAATGCAAGCTCACCCACTGCTCCTTGGAAACCCTATACAGGGTCACTGTGGGTCAGAATCGACTCGATGGCACTTAACAACAACAATCAACTTTAGGGAAGGTCATTGGTTTATAAGTAAAGGCATTTTTATGCTGTGTGTACCCATACTTTGTACAGTTTTATGGACTAAATGGCAAAACCTGATTAATTGCTTCACAAATGGAATAGGGTGGTTACTTTGCCACATACATGATTAAAGGCGTATTGTGTTTATATTGTCAATTATATGTGAAAGTGTATTTTCCTTTTTATGTCTTCAGCATTTTAGAGAGGTAAATGGTGGATAGTCTGGGTTTTGCCTCAGTAATACATGAGAAAACGTTCGATGGTGGTATCATAGATGAAATAAGCATAGTCATGAGGTGATAGCGGCTGAATTTCAATCTGTGGAGGATTCTACCATGTGAAATAAGCCAGTCTAATAGTATTAAAATTGTCTGCTTTCATAGAGGTTTCATATTTTCCATAATCAAAACAGAAACAAAGTTAACTTTTATTAGGTAAACTTTTAGTGTGTTGGTTCCGGAAATAAGCAGATGTATGCTGCAATGTAATGTATAAACAGATTTTCTCACTTTTGTGTTTAAAGTGATGTCCAAGCCATTATTCCAAATAAATGCTCGTTGAAAGTATTCTCTATAATTTTTGCTTGTGTAGTAGATATTGGAAAGTCTTCATTTATGCCATTCTTTTGTGTTGTACTTAGAAGAGATGATTTGATATAGGTTCATAAGTGTAAAAGGAGAAGTACAATTCTTGTTGGCATTTACTGGTTGTATTTTTCAGAGAGTTACACGTTTGATACCACATAGACCGTTTTATTTAATCATCACAGCAGGCATAGTGGGGTGCTCTCTTTGGGGAAAGTTGAGGCTTAGCAAGGTTGTGCACCTTGCCTCCTAGGCAATCTAGTAAACAGCAGCTCTGAGATTTGAAGCCAGGTCTTGTTGTGTGACATTCGAAAGTGAACTAATAACCATGGGGACATTTAAAATTATTTCTGTGATACTTAACATTCACAAAGACACTTAGCATTTTATTTTTCATGTATGAACAAATCTGCATGTGGGTGTCATGATAGATTTTGTGATTCTAAATTTGACAGTTCAATAACAAAATTGATCTTTGTTATTTTAGGCATGAAAGATGGTCAGAAGATAACATTCCATGGTGAAGGAGACCAAGAGCCAGGACTGGAGCCAGGCGATATAATTATTGTTTTAGATCAGAAGGACCATGCTGTTTTTACTAGGTAAAACCTCAACATATTTTATATGCTTGAGTTTGTACGTGCCATAGAGTTGATCCCGACTCACAAAGACCCTGTATAGGGTTTCCAAGGGAAGTGGCTGATGTTATAGTTAATTCTGATTTTATACTGAAGTACAAGAAAGATAGTTATCAGTGAATGGGTTAAATCTGTATCTATGGCTAACTTTCAAAACGTTAAGTACTGTCAAGTCAGTCCTGACTCTTAGCCACCCTATATAGGGTTTCCGAGGAGTGACCGGTGAACTTGAACCGCCGACTTTGAGGTTCAAACTGACTTTGCAGTCCAACACATTAACCCACAGCACCACAACCAGAACTTCTTCAAAACCTTAGATTGGAGATAATTTCATTGTCATCTACATGTGGAACTGGATTTTGAATTAGTTATAAAATTGAATATTTTACAAGTGTCTCAGAAATAATAGGAAATGCTATCAAATAGCTCAGGATTGTGGTGCTGTCATTTGAGGTGAATCCTTGAGATTTTTTGATCTCATGAAAATCAGTAAATCTATTCCTTTAAAAATGAGTCATATCTCACTATCAAAGTTCATAGAACCTTAATAATTTCAGACCCAGCTCAGGTCTCTGCAACTAATAACTATTGTTGTTAAGTGCTATAGAGTCGGTTCTAACCTTGCAATTCAAACCATCTTTGCAGTCTAGCACAGTAACTAACCCACAGTGCCACACCAGGACTTCCAACTAATAACTGTAATGTCCTCTAAGAGCAATGTTTGCTGACTTTTAGCCTCATTCTTATAAGCTTGTTTTTCCTTCTCCCTTTCTGTAAGAAACTAGATTTAAAACGGCACTTAACAACAACAACAACAACAATGAGTCAATTTAGGATTGCAAATGGTAGAGGTTGCCTAGAGTATTTGTGTGGAAAGATTCTGAAGTCTTGTCCTAGAAACAGGACTAGGAGGTTCCATCTTTGCTGCTCCCCACTCTCAGCTCTGTTTTAAATGGAGAAAGGAAGGTGTCTTTGTGAAAGATACCACTGATGTTAATTGAAGAGGAGAATTTCCTGCTATGGGTCTTCCAATCATTGGTGAAATGTGTGCCATGTTTACATTGATACAGACGGGGCGAAGACCTTTTCATGTGTATGGACATACAGCTGGTTGAAGCATTGTGTGGCTTCCAAAAGCCGATATCCACTCTTGACAACCGAACCATAGTCATCACCTCTCATCCAGGTATGGTAGACTGTCTCCTCTTTATTTTCATTGTCTGCTTATAACTGAGTAGTGTATTGTTCTTCCCTGATTATATACCCTTTGTGCAGCCTGAGTTGTCATGGGGTGGGGGGTGTCTTTTTTTTTTAAATGGTGTGTGTGTGTATATAAAGAGAAGTTTATCAAGAAAATAGCTTACAATTGCAGAGTCCCAGGTCCCCAGTGCAAGAGAGCCTTTCCTGAGTGTCCACTATAGTGGGAGCAGGCAACACTCCCAAGAAAGCATCCCTTCAATTAATTTAAATGTCCAAAGGGCAGTTCTGCAAGTCAGCCTCCTGCCGTTAAACTTACTCAGTCCATGGGCCTAGAATCTCTAGCTGCTGTGTTTCTCTGTGGCACTGTCTCTGATTTCTGCCTTTCCAGGCAGGGATCTCACACTCCATTCATACTCTTCCTTTAATGATGGTCCTGGGATCATCAGTTCCTGAAATGAAAGAGAATACTCCTCCCCTCTCCCCCACTTTCAGTTACACATTGTCTACAATTTATAGTTTTGACAATCACAGTTAAACCTACTAACAGTTAACTCACAATTGAAATAATAAAATTCTATCAGCATCATCCCCCACTCTGCAGATCCATCTGGAAAAGAAGAAAATTATTCAGTGGGGATTATTCTACCATACCACCTTTATCCTGAAACTAAGCACACCCGTGAAAGCTAGTAAAGCAATCACTTCTTGCTCTTAATAGTCTCCTATTTCTGATGGTGGTGGGGGTTATGTGCTATGGAGTTGGTTTTGACTCATAGTGGCCCTGTATAGGATCTCTGAGGCTGTAAATCTTTATGGGAGCATACAATGTCTTAAGTTGTCCGTCCCTATCAACCCAGTACACTGAGGAGGCAAACATGTTCCTTGATTTGAAGAATCTTCCATTGTGGTTGGAACTTTGAGCAACTGCATCCATAAGCAAAAGTCTAGTTCATCACATTATAGCAATTGTACTTCCTCACAGTATCAAACATTAGTTATCTTCATCCAGTTAGGGTCTGGTCACAATTACACCCTAGCCATTCAAGCCAGGTCAAATGAGTACCAGCTGCAGCTCCCTGTACTTCAGTCCAGCTGGCATCCTTACTCTCAGAGTGCCTATGACTTCAGGAGTGAACATAACTCTGTAAACTTCAGACCAGTCAGCCTTACCTCTCCTGTCAGGGTCAGTGGGTGCCAGTAGAACATGTCTAAATAGTCTGTGTCTTCGTTACTGCATTTTCTCCAATTCCACTCACAAGTAAACCCAGGTGGTCACCAGTGAGCATACTAGCTGCTGCTTACCAGCTCCCTTTAACTTTTTTGTTCCATGTTAGGTGCCATAGAATTGATTCCGACCAATAGCATCCCTGTATAGGGTTTTCATGGAGCAACTGGTGAGCTTAAACTGCCGACCTTGCATTTCAAACTGGCTTTGCAATTTGGTGCATTAAACCACAGCCACACCAGGTCTCCTTAGAAGGGAAACTGTCTGATGGTCCAACTGTCCTTGCGTTGATGTCTCCATAGTCCAAAAAGACAAACTGCTCTTTTTCCCCCTTTGCTTTCTTTTAATCTGTTTTCCTATCAGTTTTGCGTGGGGCTTAGGATACTCTTATTTCTGAAAGCAAAAAGGCTCTTTCTTTCTTGGCATAGTTCTAAGTCTCCTTTGGCAAATCCAATAAAATATAGGCTGATGAAGGTGGGCTCATAAGCTCTCTAATCATCACACCCAACATAGTCATTTCTATATCAGATACATTATTTCATAATTATAGGCAGGAGACACCAATATCCATAAGGCAGTCAAACCCAGAAACCTTTTAAAACATTCATGACGCCATTGCAGTGAATCCTCCTGACAACCAGCTACTTAAACCAAGTGGGGACAGTGACTCCACAAAGGGCAAAGAGGGCCAAACTCAAGATCACCCAAGGCTGATTCCAATGAAGTGGAGGTCAGACGTGCCTCCATTCCTATTATCAGTGCTCATTTAGAAAATTCATCCTTATAATTTTGTTTCTCTAGATCCATGTTCTCTTGGCCACACACACCTTGAGCCGAATTTTGTAGGGAAGCAAAATCAGTAACGAGTGTATATGTGTATTTATCTTTATTATCAGGAAATGGCTTATAATTGCAGAGTCCCAGGTCCCCAGCGGAAGAGTCATGTCGTCTTGACTTTTTTTGGTAGCCCCAAGAAAACCCATAATTGAAAGGTTACAAAATTGCTTCCATTCACAAATTTGTTTCTAGTAGTGTGCTAGAGTGTTTTCCTTATTTGCCCTGCCTCCTAAAAATGTAACCATACTTAAGCAAGAATTTGGCTTCAATGTTTTTAGGTCAGATTGTCAAGCATGAAGATATCAAATGTGTGCTAAATGAAGGTATGCCAATTTATCGTAGACCGTATGAAAAGGGGCGCCTAATCATCGAATTTAAGGTAAGCTATAGACAGCACTTAACAATAACAACAATAATTTGACTATTTATAATGGTTAATTTACTGAAATCTAGTACAGTTAATACTTTGTGAATGCCAAGAAACACTAGTGTTCTTGCTTGTTTTAATAGGAAGAGGTTGTTGTTGTTAGGTGCCTTCAAGTCAGTACCGACTCAAAGCGACCTTATGCACAACAGAATGAAACACTGCCTGATCCTGGGCCAACCTCACTACTGTTGTCACACTTGAGTCCATAGATGATGCCACTTGGCTAATCCATCTCGTTGGGGGTTTCCTCTTTTTCTCTGACCCTCCACCTTACCAACCATGGTATCCTTCTCCAGCAACTGGTCCTTACTAACAATATGTTTGAAGAATGAGACGGAAGTTTAGCTATCTTGGCCTCCAAGGAGCACTCTGGCTGCACTTCTTCAAACACAGATCTGTTGGGTTTTTTTGGCAGCCCATGACACTTTCAATATTCTTCTCCAACACCATAACTCAAAAGCATCAATTCTTCTGTGGTCTTCCTTATTCACTGTCTAGCTTTCACATGCATATGAGGTTATTGAACCCCATGGCTTGGGTCAGGTGCACCTTAGTTCTCAAGCTGACATCTTTGCTCTTGAACACTTTAAAAAGGTCGTCTTGTGCAGCAGATTTGCCTAATTCAATACGTAGTTTGATTTCTTGACTGCTGCTTCCACGAGTGTTGATAGTTGATCCAAGAAGAATTAAGTCCTTGACAACTTCAGTTTTTTCTCTGTTGATACGAATGTTTTTTATTGGTCCAGTCGTGGGGATTTTTGTTTCTGTTTTTTACATCAAGATGTAATCCATATTCCCGAAAGCTGTGTGCTCTTTAATCTTCGTCAGTAAATGTTTCTAAGTCCTCTTCACTTTCAGCAATCCAAGGTTGTATCTACATCTTGCAGGTTATTAATGTGTCTTCCTCCAATCCTGATGCCAAGTTTTTCTTCATATAGCCTAGCTTCTCTGATTATTTGCTCAGCATACAGGTTGAATAAGTATGGTGAAAGAACACAACCTTGACGCATACCTTTCTTAATTTTAAACCAGTGTTTCCATGTTCTGTTCGAACAACTGCGTCTTGGTCCAGGTACAAATTCCTCATGAGCACAAGCCGGAATACTCAATACTTTGCAATGTTGTCCATAGCTTGTCGTGATCCACACAATTAAAAGCCTTTGTATAGTCAATAAAGCACAGGTAAACATCTTTCTGATACGCTCAGCTTTCAGCCAAGATCCATCAAACAGCAGTGATATCCCTCGTTCCACGGCCTCTTCTGAATCTAACTTGAACCTCTGGATGGTCTCTTGTCAGTGTATGCTTACCAGCTGTTTCTGTATTACCTTTAGTAAAACTTGACTCGCATGAGATTGTCCGGTGATTTCCACATTCCCTTGGGTCACCTCTGTGGAACGGGCACAACTACAGATCTCTTCCAATCAGTTGGCCAGATAGTTGTCTTCCAAATTTCTTGGCAGAGATGAGTGAGTGCCTCCTGTGCCGCCTCACTTTCATGAAAGATTTCAATTCTGATTCCATCAATTCCTGGTGCCTTGTTCTTTGCCAGTTCCTTCTATGCACCTTGGACTTCCTCTTTCAGTATTATTGGCTCTTGATATATGCTTCTGCTTGAAACGGTTGAACATTAACCATTTCCTTTTGGTACAGTGACTCTATATTCCTTCCATCTTCTGTTGATAACTTTCTACATCATTCAATAATTTGCCCAAAGAATCTTTCAGTAACAAAAGTCGAGGCTTGAATTTTTTCTTCAGTTCCCCCAGCTTGAGCTGAGCATATTCTTCCTTTTTGGTTTTTTGATTCCAGATCTTTGCACATTTTGTTTTAATATTTGGCTTTATCTTCTCGAGCTGATCTTGGAAATTTTCTGTTCAGCTCTTGTACTTAGTAATTTCTTCCATAGGGAGAGGTATCCTTATCTAATACTACTTTGCTAAAAAGGAGCTCTGGCAGCGTAGTGGTTACAAATCAGGCTGCTAACCTCAGGGTCGCTATGGGTCGGAACTGACTCGACGGCA
The DNA here is from genome assembly GCF_000296735.1 of Chrysochloris asiatica. Taxonomy (NCBI): domain Eukaryota; kingdom Metazoa; phylum Chordata; class Mammalia; order Afrosoricida; family Chrysochloridae; genus Chrysochloris; species Chrysochloris asiatica. The sequence goes on from NW_006408571.1 coordinate 9,852,039, forward strand.
CTTAACAACAACAACCTCAGTGCCAGCAGTTAAAAACTACCAGCTGTTCCATGGGAAAAGATGATCCTGTAAAGAATCAACCACCTCGAGCTCCAGGTCAGAACTGGCTCCACAGCACATAATCACCACCACCACCACTTTGATAACAGTTTGCAGTTGGATTTGTTATCATTAGCTGTAAGATAGGCTTTAGGGATGAGGGGCCTTAAATTGATTCTATTTCAGAATCTTAAAACCCACTGCCATCTAGTAGATTCTGACTCATAGTGATCCTGTAGGACAGGGTTTTTTAGACTGTTGATCTTTACAGGAAGAATCTACTGTATAACCATTGGTTTTTGTCACTAGTGCCATCAAGTCCATCCCAACCCATAGTGGACCCAGTATAGGGTTTCTGAGGAGCCACTGGTGTGAGCTTGAACCCCACCAACCTTGCAGTTCAAACTGACTTTGCAGTCCCGCGCATAACCCACAGTGCCACACCAGGACTCCTTCAGGTTTTTCAAACATCTAGTTAGCCATTGTGGATTTGGTGACAAAATACTTATATTAACTAAGGAAAGACTAACTGGTAAAATAACAACTTTATTTAAATTAACTTCAAAGAATTGTCGATTTATTTTAAGATCAGTTCTTTTGTTTAAAAATATATTTGCTTGAATGTACAAGAGGGAGTTTGGCAGAAGAAAGGTAGCAGGAAACACAGGCATAAAGGAATGAATGTAAGAGTTAAAGTTAATAGTGGTATATACTGTTAACTGAAGGTACATGGAGGGGATTGCAATCGTAGTTAAGCAAAGTATGCGATTCATCAAAGGTAAAACTGATCATTTGCTCTGTAGACATTCACTGAATTCAGAATAAAAGGTTTTTTTTGTTGTTATTTGTTTTTAAATGATTTTCTGAATGAATATTTAGGTGCATACTCAGGTAATATAAAAATTTGTGTCGTAGTCTTTAAAAGCTTGTTTAGAATTGCTGGGTGCTGTCCCTTTGGAAACATGAGTTCTAATATGATCTGAGATTGGTAGGTTCCCCTCCCTACAGGCTGTATGTGCATGCATGTATTTTTCTGGGGAAAATGAGTCCATTGTAATGTGTGAAGCTAATCTGAAATCAGTCAAATTGAACTTTACAGTAGAAATTTTTTTTTTTATAGGTAAACTTTCCTGAGAATGGTTTTCTGTCTCCTGATAAACTGTCTTTGCTGGAAAAACTCCTCCCTGAGAGAAAGGAAGTAGAAGAGACTGATGACATGGATCAGGTAGAACTGGTGGACTTTGATCCTAACCAGGAAAGACGGCGCCATTACAATGGAGAAGCATATGAGGATGATGACCATCACCCCAGAGGTGGGGTTCAGTGCCAGACCTCTTAATTTGGGGT
>NW_006408571.1:9854334-9856822 GCF_000296735.1 Chrysochloris asiatica
AGGCAATTCTTGAAATGTATGACTGTTTCCTTAATATACTGATTACAAAGCATTTCTAATGTGTGTCACAACAGGTGTTTTTTTCCAGCTTAGAGCCGTGGTTTTCTGTAAGATAAGTAATTTTTATTGAAGTACTTAAAATGAGTAATACCAAAAATACTGTGTAACAGTAGGTTAAGTGTTTAATATTAAATTGGGTTGAGGGGTGAAAGTGTAAGTGAGCCAAGGGGTGTTCTGAAACTTGGTGAACACTGGAGGGGTTAGGAGGAGGGCTTTTGCCTATCCCAGCCTTTCTGGGGTTTTCTCTCTCCTATAGTAGTTGGGAAGCTTAAATAACAACCTGAAAAGGGTCATTATGAGTTCTTTTGTAGAGAAGAAACAAACTCGGTGTAAAGTGGCTCCCCAATGTTTTGTTCCTTGTCCATTCAGAACTGAAAGCCTCCTCTCCATTAATTAGTGCTGTGCTGTTTGATTTTACTCCTGTGCAACAACTAATTTGATATGGAACAGATGATCGGGAAAGCAGAGAGAAAAGGCAGTATTCAATCCCATAAACTTCAGTAGTCAATACCACAGACTTCAAGTTAAGGGGAGGAAGAAATAGGAAAAGGTGCCCTAGGATCAAGTTCTGATTGCTCATTCTTAGCGTGTTCAAAATAATACTTGACAGGAGATTTTCATTTTCATATAAGTTCTAAATGTTGCAAGGGCCTACCAGTGATCTAAGGTTCCTTTGTGATGGTTCCCTTCCCCTTGCCCATTCATACATGCAGAATGGAAATGGAGGCAGATAAATGGTTAAAGCGCCTGTCTAGTGAACAGGAGATACTGGGTTCAAATCCCAGCAGAGCCTGGGCCAATGCAAAGTAGTATATTATGGCGTTGTAGGGTCAGTACTGGACTCCAAACCACAAGGTTGGCAGTTCAAACCCACTAGCTGCTCCTCGGAAACCCTATACAGGGTTGCTGTGAGGTGGAACCAGCTCAACAGCACTCAATATCTTGAGGGTTATTTGGAACACAGTGGCAGACTTTCCTGCATGCAAAATTAACTTTGTAAATCTGTTGTCTGTATATGGTACTGTTTCCCAGCCTTGACTGCAATTGGGATTGCCTGGGAAGCTCTTAACAAACTTGACTGAGTTTCTGTACTCCAAGAATTTTGATGGAATGAGGTTGGTATGGCCTAGGCAGCAAGACAAATCTTTTGTGCAGCCAAGGCTGGAACCACCAATATTGGGGACTATATTAACCACTTGGTATAAGGTAATATGCCACATTAGAGATAGGTGAAAGGTCAAATAATGGCAGCCAGCCCTATCTGTGGCAAGCAAAAATTTTTAAAGTTTTGAACAGGGAGGTTTGATAAATACTTCATGGCAATTTCTATTTTGAAATAGCCTGGGAAATGAATCAGCTCTAAAAACACAGTGAATGAAGACACAGGCAATTTGCAGTAACCCCAAAACATTTCCAGGGTTTCTGAAGTCTCTGTTTAACAATTTGGTTATGGAAGCAACTTTGTGAAACACAATTCACCTATTCTAGTGACTAAAGTCTTCAGTATGGCTGGTGTGCCTCAGTGTAGAAACAAATCCTCACGACCAATAAATCTTCATAAACTGTGAAAAGATTCAAGTTTTCAAAGACTTTGTTTTACTTGGATCCAGCACTCAAATCAAATGATGTATTGCTGCTGTATTAGGCAAATCTGCACAAGACCTGTAGTGTTCAAGAGCAAGAATGTCAGTTTGGAGGACTGAGGTATGCCTAACTTCACCTCACACGTATGTGAAAGTTGGACCATGATTAAGGAAGACCACAGAGCTGGTGGGGAAGCCTTTTTGAAAATTTTATAACATCATTCATTTGTGGGCAACATAAAATAATCAACTTAAAATTTAGCATGCTATGCTTAGTCCTGGTGTGGCACTGTGGGTTAAGTGCAAAGTTGTTTGAACCGCAAGGTCATTGATTCAAGCTCACCAGTTACTTTTCAGAAATCCTATACAGGGTCGCTATGGGTTGGAACCAAATCAGTGGCACTTAACTTTCATAGTATAATGTGGACATGGAGTCTTAGTGTGCTGTAGGATAAGCACTGGACTAACTTTGGAAACAATATAAAGGGTTGCAATGAGTCAGCACTGACTTAGTAATCATTTTAAAGTGAATACAGCCAACAATTCCAACATCCGACTCCCATTGACTTCGCCTCTACCAACTCTGTACAGTACAAACCCATGGTGCTACCAGATGAGCTCTGGGAGATATGGTAGAGGGCTCCTCTGGTCCAGGCCTGGGTTCCTGTGCTGCCTTACACCTGGAGTTGGGACCCTGAGGGGTCCACAGCTCACTGCTCTCTGACATCATTCAGTACTGGAGATGGCCACATGGGTTTTAAGAAAAAAAAAAAAAGGCAAGACAGTAACATGAATGGTGTGTTCTTTCACATTTCCAAACAAAACAGCAGTTGTATATAAAAAAA
>NW_006408571.1:9858549-9860418 GCF_000296735.1 Chrysochloris asiatica
GTCTGCTTGTCCCACTCCACAATCCCCGTTCAGGCCTTTTTTCTAGTTGGAAACAGTTCAGGGCCAGCTGTGGCTGTTTGGTTTTAATTGGAAACTGTCTCTATAAATTTCGACGAGATCTGTGCACATGCGTAATAGAACCCTCCAAGGGTGGGGCTGGGGTACCCACTAGCTCAGGCACCCCTATAGTCACCAGAATGGAGGTGCGCAGACAACAAGGGACCAATGAACAGATACCAGAAGAAAAGAATGTCCACACCTTTATCTCAGAGGTTCTGCCAGGCATCTGTGGCTGCTCCAATCCTTTCCCCACATGGTTTCACCCAAGATGGTGGCTCCTGGAATAGCTGAGCATCACGGACTAGACTAGAAAGCAATAGATTTCTTGCTTCTGCCACAAACTCTCCCAGCTGTGAGCCTTCCAACCTTCTAAATATTCCTTTATATGTGGTTCAGAGTTCTGGGACCATCCCCTGAGCCTGCTTGGTCATGTATTCTGTGGTGTTGTTGCCGGAGCTCTTTGCTACACGTCCACCCGATCCACCATCTTGTTTGTTCTGTGTTTTCTCTCTCTTAACAAGACAAATCAAAATGAATAAAGACCAGGGAATAATGCCTCCATCCCAACAAGTCCAGAATCACTCAGATAGCATAATGCTGAAGGTCAGCCAACAGTACATTTCTGTGTCACTTCTTAATGCAGTCTATGCAATGCAATAAGATCCCCAGAAGAAAAATGCCATTTACAACAATGCGATCAATAAATATCCCAAGATTTCACACCATGTCTTTTTTTTCCACCTCAAAACTTGACAAAGCAAGGATTTTTGTCTCCAGAGCCAAGGTCTGTAGAAACTTTCTCAAACTGGCTGAGACAGTAGCACCCACGTTTGATGACAAGAAGGCCTCATCTGCCGCCAGCTTCTCCCAAGTTTGCTGAAAGCTGTCAATATCTCCATCCTTCTGTTGAGTTTAAAGGTCTCTTTCCAGCTTTCCCACCATCAGTTCTCTGTCCATCTCCACTAACCTTGTCTGAAGCTATCCTGGTTGTTCTTTGCAAACAACCTGATGACCTCTGGAAAATTAAGTCTGGAAATAAGACTTTGATAGATGAACTAAATGGAATGTAACTGTCTACTCAGGCAGTTTTCACTTAAAAGGCTTTCAGTGTTCTAAATGAAGAAGGCCTGCCTGAGAACAGCCTGGAGATCTGCTTCCAGAACTTGGTCAATGAAAATGCTACCAATCACAACCAGTTATGGGTGCAGAACCAAACTGCTTTTGTTCTGCACTGTGGCTCATTATTACAAATTGATTGCTAAGTACCGTCGAGTCGATTCTGACCCATAGCAACCCTGTATAGTGTTTCCAAGGAACAGCTGGTGAGCTTGTACCACTGACCTTGCAATTCAAACGGCGTTGCAGTCTGGCGCATTAACTCACAGTGCCACACCAGGACTCCACAAATTAAATAGTAGTTCCTTAGTGACCTTTTTGGAGTCCTGGTGTGGTGCTGTGGGTTAATGCGCCAGACTGCAACGCCATTTGAACTTCAAGGTTGCTGGTTCAAGCTTACCACCTGCTCCTCGGAAACACTATACAGGGTCGCTACCGACTCAATGGCACTTGAACAACAATGACCTTTTTAAAGTGTTGAAGAGCACAGATGTCAGTTTAAAGACTAGCATGTGCCTGACCCAAGCCATATTTTCAATAACCTCATATGCATGCAAAAGCTGGACAGTGAATAAGGAAGACTGTAGAAGAATTGATACTTTTAAGTTAGGGTGTTGGAGGAGAATATTGAAAGTGCCATGGGCTGCCAGAAGAACAAATAGGTATCCCTGTGTTGAAGAAATCCAGCCAGAG
>NW_006408571.1:9861403-9862311 GCF_000296735.1 Chrysochloris asiatica
TTTCTTGTTTTTTTCAGAACAGCACATTTCAATGCCAACCCTTCCTCCGTATACAAAAGGGTCCAGTCACCACAGTGAAGTCTCATGATGGTTCCCAAAACAGGTTCTAGTCCCAGAGTTGACCAGAACAACTGAAGAATGAATAGAAGGATGAGACAGCAGTGAAATGGGATCTTACATGTCCAGTCCACCCTGATACCCTAGAAATTGCCTTCCTGCTGTTACTAGATGAGCATGTATTAATAACAAAATCTTCAGATAGGCATCAAGTTTATTATTTTTTTAAAAAAGGATGGAACAGAAAACAGCTACTGAATATGACACAGTACTTTATATACAAGTTCTACTGCGAGAGGTACAATTTAATTAGCATTTCTAACACTCAAAGGAGTAGAATATGTTTCTAGACATTACCAGTATTTCACTCTCTAGGTAAAAGAATAGAAAACATTATGTGACTGCCCTATTTAGAAGACAGACTAATGCCTTAAAAACATACCCAGAAAAAAGGCTGCTAGACAAATGTGAATTTTCATGAAATTATTCTGTGTGGTTAATTCAGATAATTTGTTTTCTTAGAAAAGGGCCCTGCCCTGCCCTCCCCTCCAGAAAGAGCCACACACATGAATATGTATTCACTGAAGTGCATGCTCCCAAGAGAGTTCAAAAAGCGAAGGGGACTTAGGGTTTCCAGAGCTTCAGGAGTCCGTCTTCACTGTAGGTGGCGATCAGGTTCTGGTGAGGGTGATGGGCAATACCGATCACATCCTTCTCATGAACCTGGAACAGAGAAAGCACACAGGGCATGAGAAGCGGAAATGTCTCTTTTTCTTCTCCTACCCAGCCTCTTGATCCCCTTTAGGGTGAGTCTTAAACACAGTAAAACAGTACCTTCCAGCACCTTTTCT
>NW_006408571.1:9863591-9898793 GCF_000296735.1 Chrysochloris asiatica
TGTTGGGTCACCTCTCTTTGGAATGGGCATAAACGTTGATCTCTTCCAATCAGTCGGCCAGACAGTTGTCTTCCAAATTTCTTGGCAGAGATGAGTGAGTGCCTCCTGTGCCGCCTAAGATCTTACTTGCCACATATTCCAACAGACATAGCTAAAAGATGGAGGAAGGCTACCCAGCTGACATCATGACATAGAAGAAATAAATTTTAGTGCTAAGTCACTAGGATCTGGGAGCTTTGGTGTTAACAGTGTAATAGACTCTGCTTGCGCTGACTCTCAAAACATGGAGCTGAAAGGTTTTTTAAATACCACAGTCAATTTGACAGGATAATGGACAAGCAATTTGTCTTTAGAAGGACACTGAGAAAACAAACTACATCTGTCACTCTCCAATCCCCATGGGTCAGATCTGGCTGAGATAAGCATGAATGTTCCCTTCCTATTTTTTGCCGTCATACCCATTCTATCCTCTAATCCCATCCAATTATTTCATTTGCCTCTTACATTTTTTATACCTAGATTCCCACACTGATGGCATTAACACCATTTCTTTAAGTGGCGTTAAATTGGCAGTACTCACTGTTAGAGTTCTCTCCAGCTTGCCGGTGACTGTGCTGAAACAGTAGAGCACAAAGTCCTCCCCAACGCAGTAGATCCACTCACCCCGGGGGGAGAGGGCACAGCAGACAAAGTCACCACCTTCTCTTTTACCAGAGCTGAAGCTTCTGACAATCTAGATAACACATAATACACACCCACAGGCAAAACCCCCCAACACCTGGATTAGCAGAAGCTCAGTCCCGCAAATTGACAACAAAGGGGCATTTTCACATTGCTATTTTGTACTCTGTATTTTTCAGTCAGATCTCCAATTCCACTCATCACATGAAAATTCCTCTTGCCTGTGAAATAAAGCAGGCGTCAAAAAATTGATAGAATCGTTCCCTTTTTCCACGTACTCAACAGAGAGAGCTGTCTAAACTCAGTGTACGAGTTTAGAATCCTCATGTTCCAAGTCATCAATCCTGCTCCTTGGTCTATTGAGACACATTCCTTGAGTACATTCATGACCACAAAGTCAAATTTCTAAATGACATACCACTGACTCAACAGATTCCTCTAACAGGTAAGATTTACTCCCATGCACGACTGAACTTTGTGTCCAAAACACTGCTGGTTCTAGTCTCTATAACATCAAATTCATAAATTAACATGAGAGAAATCAATCTCAGAGGGATAATTACTGTATCATTACATTGTATGACAAAACTACAGCGACAGACAACCAATCCCGTAGTTGCCAGGTAGGGGTGGGAGAAAAGCGTGACAAATCCGTAGCATAAAGGAGTTAGTGCAGTGGTTACGAATAAGGCTGCGAACTGGAAGGTCAGCAGTTCGAACCTACCAGCTGCTCCGTGGGAGAAAGATGAGGTTTTCTGCTCCCATAAAGATTTACAGCCTTGGAAACCCTGTTCAGGGTCGCTATGGGTCGGAACCGACTCGACGGCACTTAACAACAACATAAAGGAGTTACTCTGGAGGCAATGAAACAGTTCTGTAGTGTGGTTACACAAATCCATGTGAAGACGTTTCACATAATTATCATCACCTCCTGCCTCCGAAAAAAGTGCCTCTAAAAACTGCTGAAATCCAAGTAAGGTCTACGTCTTAGTTACTACTACCAATGTCAACTTCCTGGTTTGGGTCATTGTACTTTGGTTATGTAAGATGTTACCACTGGGAAAAGCTGGGGGAAGGGCACACAGGAACTCTACTGACTTTTACAATTCTGTGATTCTAAAATGATTATATGAAAAATTAAGCAAATCAAACAACTATGAAATGTGCTCGCCAGATACACTAGGCAGCTGTGGCTATCCTACAAGTGGCCAAGATACTTCAGGCCAGCCAACTCAGGACTCTTGATGTGGTGCTGTAGGATCAGCACTGGACTTCAAAACCACATGGTTGGCAGTTCAAACCCATCAGCTGCTCCTTGGAAACCCTATACAGAGTGTCTATGAGTTGGAACTGACTGATGACAATTACAACAACTTAGCCATGGGTACTGAACTATTTCATCAATTTCAGGGACTTAAATATCGGGACGGGAAGAGAAAGAGAGCACCACAAACCAGCCCCTGCACACTGAGTAGGACCCCCAAGAGCCTAGGCCAACATGTTAGGAGCACCATGACATGTACTTGAAACTCAACTTCATGCTGCAATGCTACTAACGCCCCCAGCGCTACCTCAGTCCACAAAAGTGAAGTTCTTTTGGACCCATGCAGATGTCCTGATTACAAAGGAACAGACGCACTTACCCTCTAAGAATTCTCCATTGGATCATGTGGAAGTGAGAGGGCCTGGACCAGGACATGAAGGTTTGGAAACAACCCACAGATCCCATGCAGAAGTACTTTCTGAACACTCACCTGCCCCTGCATGTTCATGATGACCACTGTGTTTGATCTGTTACACACCACAAAGTGATCTGGGTTTTTAGGAAGCAGGATCACACTGTTGACAGTGATGTCTGTCCCCGCAGTGCTGCCCAGGGACTTAAAGGTATTAGAACATTCTGTGGTCTTCATGTTCCAAATCTACCAAAGAGAAATTTAAGATATAAACATTTTTTTGCATAAGAATTTCTAAAGTGCTATGTTTTAAAAGACTAACAGCTTCTCCTAAGACCAGAACTAGATGGGCATCTGGCTACAACTACTAAGCATTCTGACCAGTGATACATTAAGTGCTGACAATTTGGTTCTAATACATAGTAACCTGGATAGGATTTCCAAGCAGTAGCTGATGGGTTTGAACTGCCAAACCTGTGGTTCGCAGGTCAGTGCTAATCCTACAGCACCACACTAGGAGTCTGATTTTTGTTGTTAAGTGCTATCAAGTCAGTTCCCACCCATAGCAACCCTGTATAGGGTTTTCAAGGAGCAAATGGTGAGCTTGAACCACTGACCTTCTGGTTCAAATGACTTTGCAGATTGGCGCATTAACCCACAGCACCACATCAGGACTCCAGAAGTCTGACGGTGGTGGTTATGTGCCATGGAGTCGGTTCCGATTCATAGTGACCCTGTACAGGGTTTCTGAGGCTGTCAATCTTTATGAGAGGTTAAGGGGGTGTCTCACTACCATCAAAAAGAATTGCTGGGAGCAGAGTGGCCTTGGTGAGTCCCTGTGCTGAGAACCTCCTAGATCCCGATGTAGAGTTGTAGCATCCGAGATGGCAGTCCACTGAGATGGCAGTGGCCCAGGATAGCAGTAGAACTAGACGGCAGTGTCAGGAGACCTGCAAATGGTTGGGATTGTTGACCCACAGAGCAAGAGCTGAGCACCGTCAGGCCAAAGGCTTGCTAGCAAAGTGGGGTGCCTCTGGGATCTATGTAAGCAGAGCTAAACAGCTGTTACCCCTGCCTGCACAGGGCAAGAGAACCCAGTGGGAGCAGCAGCAGTACTTCCTAGTCAGGCCACCATCTGAGGTCGAGAGTGAGGCCTGCCTGTGGGCATAGAAGTTGAACGCTGGCTTGATTGGAAGTCATCCTAATAAACAAAATGTATCCTGTCTCATGAGTTGCTCCTGTTCATTCCAAGTTAATCCTGATCTTGAATTGTAACCTTTTACTTCCCAAATAAACGTCATAGCTGTATTAAAAAAAAAAAGAGGGAGCCTAGATCCAGAGGACGCAGAGGAAGGTAGAATCTCCACTGAGTAGTATCCAATCTGTGTGGGTGGGGCTGATGAAAGGAGATGCAGATAGGTCTCTTGTGATACAATAGTGAATAATTGTTCAGGACTGATTATGAGGGTTGGAAATGTAAAGGTAGACTTTTGTAGCAAAAGGAGGAAGTGGTTGACTTTGCAGTCCAGAAGCGGAGGTCCCTGGGTCCATCAAGGGAGAAGAGCGAAGTAGGGGACCCTACCCAGAGAAACAGTGACACCAGAGATGGAGGCAGAGCCGATGACGTGGAGAGATGGAGCGGCTGTAGACTTTACACCCAGAGAGGGAGAAGAGCTGTGTGCTGATGACCGGGGTGGGGGAAGCTTGCAGGGTATACCCTTTGGTTGGTTGATGATGCATAGAGGGGATTATAACTATGGCAATGGCAATGAAACAATATATGATAGAATGAATCTAGAGCTAATGTTCTCCCATGTAAACTATCACATAATTCACAATAAAACATTAAAAAAAAAAGCTTCCACAAATTATTCTCATATGTAGCCTATATTGAATATCACTGAACATTGCAATGAAACAAAATACGATAGGATGCGTGTAAAGCTGATGTTCTCCCATGTAAACCTCACAATAAAACAAAACAAAAAAAGTACATCTAAAGAGTTATGTGGGACACCATGAAGAGGAACAACTTACTGGTAATCAGAATTCCAGAAAAGAAATAGACAAGCACAGAGAAAATTGTCGAAGAAATTGTTGGAAGAAAACTTCCCTAACATCATGAAAGAAAAGATAAGCATACAAGAAACTAAACAAACCCCAAACATAGAGATCCCAAAAGAAAATCACTAAGACATATCATAATCTAACTTTCCAAAAATCAAAGACAAGGAAAGGATCCTGAGAGCAGCTTGGGAAAAGTTAAGTTACCTACAAAGAAGAACTAGTAAGACTAAGCTCAGATTGCTCAGTGGAAACCATGCAGGCAAGAAGGCAGTAGAATGACATATACAAAACTCTGAAAGGAAAAAATTGCCAACAAGAATCACATACCCATCCCTCTGCATCTCGCCTGCCTGTAGATTACTGTTTGATACCAGAAGCAGCACTCTCAGAGGGAGCTCTGACTAGGTGCTGGCATTAAAATGTGGAGCTTTTCTGCCCCAAAACACTCATCTACTAAGGGGAAAATTGAAAGAAAATATTCAGTATGTAAATGCAGTGCCCCAAACAAACATCTCTAGCAATTTTCTACTTGGGTTTATCTTGTCATCTAATAGGAAATGAGAGCCTCTCTTCAAGCAACTCAACATTTTAAGGCACTAAAGATTCATTACTCTCAGCTGAGCGCTCAGGACAGTAAATAAGAAAGTGTCTAAGAGAAGACTTTGTTCTACTCTGCACCTCTCTTCCTCCTCTAAAAATGCTATTAAGATTGTGAGGCTGTGCAACAAAACATAGATTGATTTGGCTCTTTGTAATACTTGTTAGGGGACAGATGCTGCTATTGCTCTGTGGCATGACTGATTTTAATCATGGTGCTTATCTGTGACTCGGGAGCAGTTTAAGTTTAGGATTCCAGACTTTTCCTCTTTACCTACACATGATAAAGCTTGCTCAGATTTTTTAGGTTTGAGATTTGAGGTCCTTAGGCTAATAGGGATTACCCATTACAGAGAAGACAACTGGTGTCGCAGACTCACCTCAACTGTGACAAAAATAGAGGACACAGAAATTTTCTCCACCACAATCAGCACCATTATCACCACTGATTTTATCTCCTCAAAGGACAAAGAGAGGACAGACACCCCAAAATAAAACCAACATCAAATACTTAACCTTTACAGTGCCATCAGAAGATGCACTAATAATATAATGTCCATCTTGTGTAAATGTAGCTTCGTTAACAAAGGAGGAATGGCCACGAAATTCCTTCAAGGTTTTCCCAGATTTTAAGCCATGAATTCTATTACCAATAAAAAGAGAAATGTAAAGAAAAATTAATATTCTAACAACAAGTTATGGCTGGGACCAAATGCAGAATATATTTTAGATGAATTACAAAAATGCATGTCATAGTTGTAAGCAAAGAAAGAAGGCTATGCAATTGTGTACACAATTTTCCTTATGTTAAACAAGCAAACAGAACCAAATTCTTTGCACAGCAAGAGACTAGAAGAAAATGTGGCAATAATACCATAAGCTTCTGTTGGAGGACAGGTCTCTAAAAAATTTTAGTTAACAAGACTCAGGATTAGAAGATCTCAGCTGAATCCCAGGGATGCATTTTTTAACAAGTGATTTTGATGTAGGTGGTCCAAGAACAACCCTCTAAGAAACATAAATCTGTCTTTTCTGGGTAGAAACTGAAACAAATGAATGAGCCTCAAACGTATCTGGACTAGGGAAATGAAGTCACTCACACACACCCTTACTCTCCACATCACACGGTCCTGGTGAAGGCATCACTAGTAACTCCCCTAGGCTTTATCATATCATGCCAAAGTTATGGGAGTTTGCGGATTCTTACTTACCTAATTGTCTGATCAAAAGAAGCACTCAGGATCTGACTGCTATCTTTAGAAAAGCTTAGACAGGTGACACCTTTACTGTGTGCCCTTTCAAATCTCCTTAAGCACTGTCCACTCTGAATCTTCCATACCTTTATAAAAACAAAACAGTAGAAACTTGTAAACAGTGTCCATTATAATCCGCAGAGCAAGATGCAACATTAACTAATGTACTGAAACAGCATGAAAAATGCATGTTAACAGCTGAATACATCTGCTTCACACAGTATAATGATTTATTGACTAATCTGAAACTTCAACCTTTTCCTTATAAAAATTAAAACCATAATTTTGACTCTTAAGTTCACTCAGCAGAGATAATTTCTGCATTTTATCTACTCCATGGTGTTTTACTTCCAGAATCACAGCAACTCACAAGCCACCACAGTACAACAAACTGACAGGGTCACCCACGGTGGACAGGTTTCAGATGAGCTTCCAGACAAATACAGACAAGGCAGGAGTGACGAACTACTTCTGAATATTTAGTCACTGAAAACCTTGTAAATAGCAGAGAAACACTGTCAGACATAGTGCCAGAAAATGAGCCACTCAGGTTGGAAGGCATTCAAAATGCGACTGGGGAAGAGCTGCCTCCTCAACGTAGACAAATCAATGGGCTCAAGTGTGACAACAACTGGGAGGTTGCCCAGGATCAGGCAGTTTCGTTCTGTTGTGCACAGGGTTGCTATGAGTCGGTACTGACTCAATGGCACGTAACAACAACAGTGTTTTACTAGCAATTAAATGTAACCCACAGCGTATCAGCTGGGCATAAAGAACATGACATAATTCATCATGGAAGATAAGCCAAGGTGGGAAAACAGAAAGGAACAAGCACGTCTAGATTCAAATCTCAGATTTACCACTTACCAACTTGAACAAGTTGTGACCTTAAAATAAGCTAGTGGCTTACAGCAAGCATCATTCCCACCCCCTCCATACACAGAGTAGACAAGGATGGGCAACTTGGACACTGGCTACCCAAAATGGGGGGGGCTACAAAGGCAAGAAGTGACTGGCTTACAAGTTTTCAAGAGGGAAGCTAGATTCATAGGGCATGGAGGAAGGTAGAATCTCCACTGAGTAATATACAATCTGTCTAGTTGGGGCTGATGAAACGAAATCCGGATGGATCTCTTGTGATTCAATAGTGAATAATTGTTATCTGGACTGCTTGTGAGGGTTGGAATTGTAAAGGTATACTTTTTTAGCAAGGAAGGGAGTGATTAACTTTTCAGCCTAAGAACGGAGAAGAGCGGAGAGTGGGACCCTAACCAGAGAAGCAGTGATGCCTGAGATGGAGGCAGAAGACAATAATGTGGATAGATGGAGCTGTTGGGGACTTCAGACACAGAGAGGGAGAGGGGCTGTGTGCTGATGACCGGGGTGCATGCTTGTAGTGTATACGCTTTGGATGGTTGATGATGCATGGAGGGGATTGTAACCATAGCAATGAAATGATATACTATAGGATGAATGTAAAATTAATATTCTCCCATATAAACTATCATATAGTTCACAATAAAACATTAAAAAAAAAAAAAAAAGCTAATGGGCATTCACAGGCAGTTATTATTGGGATTAAACATGACAAAATAAAGTAGTTAGCATACAATTGATGATCAATAATCGGTAGCTGTTTATTGTTTGTGGACTATTATACCTTATTACACAGGAACTCTGAAAATTTCAACATAAAAGAGTTGTGTCACTAAGCCATACCTTGATTTTTCCATCTTGGGCCCCAGTTGCTAACATTTCGGTATCTCTGCTGAAACACATGCAAAGGACAGCATCATCCATCATCATAAAGTTGTCCTGAGCCTGGTACTTTAGATCCTGAGGAAACAGTGGTGAGCACAGTTATTAAATTACACAAAGCCAAGGCCTCAATTTTTCCAGGTCAATTTTTCCCTAGGAGCAGGATAATGGATTCTGCCAACTATAAATGTCCAAAGAAAATAACAGTGCTGAGCAGGCATTGTTTCTAATAGTCAACTGACAATGGGAAAAAGTAATCTTATACAACTCCATTAATGTTGAATCATAAAAGATGTACAGTGTCCTACATCTAACTGTTTACTGATTCTTATGTAGTTTCATTTTTGCTTATTTCCTTCCCAACCTTTCTAGGCAAAATTTCCCTACAATTCTATGACTCTTTAAGAAAACTGAATTTATTTACTTCAAGGTAAGAAATGATAAATAAAGCCAGTAGTTTTTCCAAATTGTCGGCCAAGTTTCCTAAAACTGTCCATTTGTAGTGTCTGTTTTACCATCTATTAGTGTTCAAATAAAAATATCTTTAGCATTTATTTCTAATTATAAAATGGTATTACTTCATGTAAAAAAAAAAGAAAGCCAAGTATATAGAAACATAAAAAGTAGAAACTGAAAATAATGAATAAAATAGGGAACAGAATTTAGCACTATGGTAAAGATTACATTTTAAATCAATGGGCAAAGATAGTCAATAAATAGCTTTTTGAGAAGAAAATTAAGTACGATCTTTATCATATCCTCCCAAATTCCAGATGGGTAAAAAAACCATAAACTGACACCAGACAGAGGACTAGAGTTGAGAGTGAAGTGTCCACCTGATAAGAACAGAGGGCATATGCATAAGAACACCCACACTTGCAGATAATACCCACTTGACCTGGCTTCAATGGCTGGATGATCAGAACTCAACTAGAAGAAAGAAGAGGAAAAAAGTAATCTGATACAATTTGATGAACTTGACCTACACCTATGGATGCAGTAACTCAAAAGAGGAAACAAATCTTTATAGCGAGGATCATTCCCACCCCCTCCATACACAGGGTAAACAGGGATGGGCAACTTGGACACTGGCTACCCAAAATGGGGGAGCTACAAAGGCAAGAAGTGACTGGCTTACAAGCTTTCAAGAAGGAGCCTAGAGCCAGAGGGTGCAGAGGAAGGTGGAATCTCCACTGAGTAGTATACAATCTGTCTGGATGGGGCTGATGAAAGAAAATGGGGATGGCACTCATGTGGCACAATAGTGAATAATTGTTATCAGGACTGACTGTGAGGGTTGGAAATGTAAAGGTAGATGTTTTATAGCAAAATGAGGGGAGTGGTTGACTTTGCAGTGTAGGAGCAGAGGTCCCTGGGACTATCGAGGGAGAAGAGCAGAGTGTGGGACCCTACCCAGAGAAGCAGTGATGCCAGAGATGTAGGCAGAGGTGATGAAGTGGAGAGATGGAACGGCTGGGGACTCTAGACCCAGAGAGGAAGAGGGGCCATGTGCTGATGACCGAGGGGCAGGCTTGCAGGGGGTACCCTTTGGTTGGTTGATGATGCATGGAAGGGATTGTAACCATGGCAATGAAACGATATATGATAGGATGAATGTAAAGCTAATGTTCTCCCATGTAAACTATCACATAATTCATAATAAAACATTAAAAACAAAAAAAATGACACCACAAAAATACCAGAATTATGGAAGGATAGGTGAATAAGTTTGATAATTTTTAATTAACTATAAAATCAAATCATAAGCAAAGTCAAAAATGGTAAAATGGAAAAAACGTTTGTAGTATGGCTAACTGACTTCCTCAAAATATCAAGAGCTTCTGCAAATCTATAAAAACAAGCCAATAGATAAATGAACACAGGATATGAATAGACTTCACAGAATAGGAAATACTTTTCACATTATAAAAAGATGTTAAATTTCACCCATAATAAGAAAAACACAAGTAGTACTATAATTAGTTTAGAATGGAAAGAATCTTAAGCAGTTAAAGTTCTATCCATGAAATAGAATAAAAAACAACACAATGATCGTCAAGATATATGATAAAGAGAGAAGCATGGAGAACAGGGTACACAGTATGCTACATCTATATAACAAAAAAAGACTTCAAAAAGGGTTAACTGCTTCCATATGCAGAGAATATTATAGAAAGGTTACATACGAAACTAGCAACTAGAGATAGCCCAGGAAAGGAACTGACTGGCTACAGACAAGGGCTGGAGCAAGACTCTTTGCTGAATTACTTTTTCTGTATTTTCAAATGTTGTATGGGGTATACATGTTATCCACTCACAAGATAAATTTAAATTGTAAAAATAATACATAGTAAGGAAGTTAACATATTTAAAATACTTTACCTTCCTGATTTTTCCAGTCGTAAAGTTCCATACTTCAATGAATCCATCAACAGACCCAGTGACCAGATACTGACCATCTGGAGAAAATCGAGCACACTCCACATGTGATTTCTGACCAAACTGTTTCAAATGAAACAATGAAACAGATGCATTTTATCTAGTGGCTTTAAAACACTTCTCATTTTAACCTTGTGACAAGTTCTGACCCCAACATAGTATAACAGGTATGGCTGTCCCATACCTGGACCCAGGGAAACAATGGCTGTATTTCCTCTGATCAGTTTTATTATGTCTAGGCTTCTCAGTCAAAACTGGTTTACTGAATGTGGAAATCACAATTTTAACATAAAATTTAAAACAAATATTACTGTTAATTCAGAACTTGAGTTTTTATTAGAGTCAGCTACTGTGAGCATGGCGTCTTGGTGTGGGGCTGTAGAAGCACTAGACTGTTAACTACAAGGTAAGAGGTTCAAATCCAACAGCCACTCTTCAGAAATCCTATACAGCATTGCTATGAGTTGGGACCAATCTGATGTCATTTAACAACAACTGTAAGCATGGCTTTCACACACTCAACCTAATATAGCCTAGAATGTTCCTGTTGTGAACCTAGGAAAAATGGGGAAAAAAAAAAAAAAAGAGAATCCTTTTGAAATGAGTGCATATTTCCCTACACTATTTCTGTAAAGAATTTTTCATTACTGTTTCTTTTCATGACTCTCATTTAATCTAACAATGTATAACTGGCTAACTGTACAAGAACTAAACCTGACAGACTAATGCCTGAAAAGTACACACTGAGCACTAAATGTTCATAAGAACAGATGAGAACTATACAACACCAGATATATGGGAAGAAGAGAAAAAAGATCTATTGTGAATTGTGCTTTAAATGCCAAAAAAGAGTGTTTACAACAGAAAATTTTACCCAACAACATAATTATAAAGGGCTTCTATTTGTTTCAAAAGGAGCCCAGGTGACCCTTAACAGTTCAAACCCACTGGCTGCTTTGTGGGAGTAAGATGAGCTGTTTATTCCTAGAAAGAGTTACAGTCTCAGAATCCCTATACAGGGTCATTATGAGTCACTAATGTGCTTGGGTTTTAAAAAATTTCTTTCAAAGCTTCAGCCAGGATAAATAAAAGTACTTTATATCTTTTTATAAATATCTTTATATCCAAGTTAGAACAGATAATACAGGGAAAAAACACTAGAACATTACACCAAAGTTAAAAGATTTAAGGAATATAAAATACTTTGTTGTTGTTGCTAAGTGCTGTTGAGTCAGTTCAAACCGACCTTGAGATCAGGTGCTTATCCTACAGCCCCAGAGCCGGACTCGTATAAAATACTTTAAAATCCATTCATGCAATTAAAGCACAAATGCAGAAGATAATGCAGTAAAATCATTCTTGTAAATTCTGGACATTGCAACAATTACTTGATTATGTGCTTTTTCCAAGAAAAGTTCACATTAAAAAACAAAACAACCAGCCAGAAAATGACAAAATCACTTTCTCAAAGACCACATCAATCTACTTTATATTCCGTACCTGGAACTTTGCCTGACATGCAGCAGCAAGCACACCAAAGTTTACCAGAACTAATATACACACAGTTCATACCCAGTCCTAGGCTAACGCCTCCAAAGAGCTAGCCATTCTTCTAAAAGCAGGCTTCTTGGGAATGAACCAAATGTTAAGTGTATTCTTGGTATAGGTCTGGGTGTGCCACTGGCAGGCTGCAGCATTACTCCAGTGGCCAGGTTGAATGCTCACCCTGAGCTAAAGAGTGAGGTCTGCCTGGCCAAGCTCCTGACTGACCACATGTAAAGTGCTCAGTGAATATTTACTGACCTTGACCAACTGAGTGTCAAAGAACCTTACCTTAATATGCCTACTCAGCTGCGTAGGAAACTTTTCTTCTTCTACATCTTTGACAGCAGCTTTACCTCGGAACAAATCTATGGTCATGCCGGGAGGGAGCAATCCCTGGTGTTGTTGCCATTTCAGTGCCTATGAGGAAAGAAACGTACTGTAATCCACCTAGGAGTTTTAATGGGCTGATCCTGGTAATTCAAACAATGCTAAGCCTGAAAGAATGAGGTTCACAGAGGGCCCCCAATTATCCAGTTATCTCTGAACATCCAGCATCCAGACTCAGCATAACCTGTGCTTCTCTGTGACCTAGGGATACGGGCTGACCTCACGGTGGGAAGGGAGCAAGGTGACAGTCTATGAGTCCATCTGCCCCACACCTGTTTTCTTATAGGTGTGGTTGTTGTTAAAATCAAAATTTGGAAAACAGGTATCTCCCATAGTGCCAAAATACAACCACAGCCACTGTTAACATTTTCTGTGCTACCACGCTACCCCTCCACCCTGCACCTTACATGTTACTACTGATGTGTGCTCTCGAGTCAGTTCCGACTCACAGCTACCTTGTATAGGGTTTCCAAGATCAGCTGGTGGGTTTGAACTGCCAACCTTGTGGTTAGCAGTCCAGAGCTTATCCTACAGTGCCACACCAGGGCTTCAATTAAACACCTTACATAGGTATTTGATCGTATTAATGCCAAAATGTAAAATTTTATGTTCTTTTTAATCACCTTTCAGTAGATCATGCTATGAATCATCTTAATGGCTGTAAAATATATTGTAACTAGTAGATATTTTCTAGTTTACCTGATCAGTATATGGCGTTCTGATGTGACACTATAGGATAAGGACTGCTAACCACAAGGTTGGCAGTTCAAACCCACCAGCCCCTCCTTAGGAACCCTACACAGGGTCACTATGAGTCAGAGCGACTTGACAGCACTTAATATATGATGTA
The DNA here is from genome assembly GCF_000296735.1 of Chrysochloris asiatica. Lineage (NCBI taxonomy): Eukaryota > Metazoa > Chordata > Mammalia > Afrosoricida > Chrysochloridae > Chrysochloris > Chrysochloris asiatica. The sequence continues at coordinate 9,876,845 of NW_006408571.1, forward strand.
CATTTACATTGCTTCCAGTTTTTCATTCATCCAAACAATGCTGCAATGAACACCTAATCTATCAAGGGGCTTGGGGCCTTTTGCCCCCTTGGACTATATTTCTAGAAGAGGAATGTTGTTAAGTGCCGTCGAGTCAGTTCTGACTCATAGCAACCCTGCAGGGTTTTCTGAGACGTGGCTGGTGGTACCAACTGTGTGGTTCAAATCAACCTTTTGGCCTAGTATGACAGCACCACACCAGAAGAGCAATTGCTTAATCTAAAAATGATCATGGAAGACTTGATACATATTCCCAAACTGTTTGGGGAAAAAGGTTGTTTCCCTAAAATGTGGCAACTGCAACAATAGAGAAGACTGCACTGTAGGGAATAGAAAAATCATGGATTTTGCAAACAGATGATCCTGTGCTAGACCAATTTCCAACTAACTTTGACACCCAATTTCATCCACTGGAAAAGTCAGGCAACCAATTAATTCCTTGTGCTGTTGAAAGGTTGGAAGAAAATATAATCTATTTAAAGCTCATAAAACAGGCTGAATAGCGAATGGACCAGTGGCAACCCAAAACAGAGAAAACTACAACCTAATTACCAAAGGTGGGAAAGCTGCAAGAAGGAAGCCAAACTACCTGGCAAAACTCCAATAAGACTCATAAAAGGCTCATGAGTTACCGGCACCATGTATCCCTGAAGGAGAAGGTATGGTATGAGACAGGAAGCAGGAGCAATGGTTGAAAATCTATGTAAGGAGCAGTTCACTCCCCAACCCTATACACCAAGTGACTGGCTTCACCCCATCCTCAAGAGAAGTCAGATGTTTTTCTGGAAAGGCTGAGGTCTTGGCTCTAGAGAACCAGGGAGAGCTGCAGGTGTAGGTGTGAAGCTGTGATGAAAACAGAGAAGAGCAAACTGGTATGCTAAACACTGAGGTTGCAGCTGGCCAAGTGTAGAGCACTTGTTGTTGTTGTTAGGTGCCATCGAGTCGGTACCGACCCATAGTGACCCTACGCACAGCAGAACGAAACACTGCCCGATTCTGGGCCAACCTCACTACTACTGTTGCCACGCTTGAGTCCATCGATGCTGCCACTTGGCCAATCCATCTCGTTGGGGGTCTTCCTCTTTTTCTCTGACCCTAGTAGAGAACTAGGCTCTCAGAACTGTTCCAGTGTTCCTAGCAATTTCCACTTGCATTTGGTGTCCTGACATAATGATCAATAGTGCCTTCTTTCAATCTCACAAGTGTCCTGGATTGAATTATAAAGCCTACAATCACCATTATTCTAACTGTTCGAAAGCTTCTGCTATTAACTACTAAGTTATGCTGCTTCCTTCAGGGGAAAGAGGTGGTATGACAGAACTCTTGGTAAAACACAACCAATTCACAGGAGACCTGATATATATATATATACACACACACACATATATGTATACATGTTGTTGTAACGTGCCATGGAGTTGGTTCTAACTGTACAAGGTTTCTGAAGCTGTAAGTCCTTATGGAAGCAGAAAGCCTCATCTTTCTCTCGTGTAACAGCTGGTAGTTTCACACTGCTGACCCTGAGGTTAGCAGCCCAATTCGTAACCACTACACTACCAGAGCTCCTTATATATATGTATATGTATATATGTGTATATATACATACATACATACATACATACATACATATATATATATGTTATTGTTGTGAAGTGCTGTCGAGTCGGTTCTGACCCATAGTGACCCTGTATAGGGTTTCCGAGGAGCAGCTGGTAAACTTGAACTGCCGACCTTTCAGTTCAAATGGCTTTGCAGTCTGGCGCATTAACCCACAGTACCACATCAAGACTCCATATGTGTGTGTGTGTGTGTCTCTCCCCGTGTGTGTGTGTGTGTGTGTGTGTTTGAAACTACTAGCCATTTCATGGTAAAAAATGAGGCTTTCTTCTCCCGTAAAGATTCACAGCCCCAGAAACCCTATACAGGGTCACTATGAGTCAGAACCGACTCCACGGCACATCACCATATACACACACTATACATATACAGAGAATGCATCCTGGTGTGGCGCTACGGGTTAATGTGCTGGACCATAAAGTTGGTTTGAACTGCAGGGTTGGCGGTTCAAGGTCACCAGTCACATATACATACATGCTGTTACTGTTAAGTGCCATTGAGTCATCCTGGCTCATAGTGTCCCTGTACAAGGTGGGTTTCTGAGGATCGCGGCTAATGAGTTTGAACCCTCAACCTTGCAGTTCAAACCAACCTTGTGGTCCAGTACTTATCCTTCAACATCATACCAGAACTCCTTATACACATACACACACATACATATATATATATATATACATACAAGACAGGGCTTCAAAAAGCTCAGGGGAAAACGGAATTAAAAGATAATGGATGCAGAATGTGCCCTTTGGTGATATAAATAATTATATATGCCTGAGTGTTTAGAGAAGAAAAAGAAAAGAGTTAAAATGAATAAAACAAAACACTGTTAACTGATGGTACATCGATGGGATTATAATCATTGTAATGAAACACGGTGTATGATTTGTTGAATGTAAAACTGATGATCTGCCTTGTAAACGTTCAGTCGATTCACAATAAAACCATTAAAAAAAAAAGATAATGGAATCCTTCCACCAACTTTATGAAGCTCCCTCAAATAGTTAATAAAAAGGAAATAGGACAGGGAGTTTGGGGCAACTTCAGTTCCAAAGGCATTTATTTACCTGTCCCAGCAATGCCATGAGACGAGATGGGGGGACCACACTGACTTCCCCAGCTAAGGCCTGGGCAATTGCCGCTCTTCTCTTCTCTTTGCTACTTCCATCTGGGTATGCCTGAAAAAGGAGAGGAAAGGAAAGCATTTTCATGAAGCAGCTACAAGCTGCTTATTTAAAAAAAAAAGAAAGAGAGAGAAAACCACACAAACAGAAATAGTTGAAGAGGAAAATATGAATAGAAATTACGTAGTTAGAAAAAGTAATCAAACTAACTTCATTTTTTAAAGCAAACTTTCCAAATCTGTCCACTTTTGTATCAAAAGTATGAGCTAAGAGAGAATTACGACTAGTACACTGCTACTTCTGAAAAAAGTCCGAGGAAACCATGGCTTCTTTATTAACCACAGTGTTCTAAAATGGAAGGTGTATGGGAGGGAAGACTCTCTCAGATACTCAGAAACTGAGTAAGATTCTTCTCTTTTAACATATGCAAGTTTCAGCCAAGATATATGAACAGGAAACATTAAAAAAAAGTTAAATCAAAATCACAAAAAGCATCCAATAAAAAGGTAAGATAATGCTGTCATGTATTTTTGAAGTCAACAGTGTTTATTTTCATTAGCACATTCATACCTCTCGAGGATCAAAGTAAGACCGGGCCAAGAGGTTTTCCAGATGAATATACCGCTCAGGCTGTGTCTGCTTTAACATGATCATAGGGTCAGTCTGTCTGAGAAGAGACCTCGCAGCACCCAATTCACGGAGCTCTATCAATTCCAGAACAACCTGTTGAAAGAAAATGGCTATTTCACACATTCTCCTATTAATATTTCTTTTTCAATATAATTTCTGATGCCTGCTAAATAGATTTCAATAAAAATTTCAGATGAACAACTGAAGTAATTATTGGTAACAAATCCTTCAGATCTTCAACCTCCACCCTTCTTTAAAAATCAAACAAACAAACAAACAAAAAAACAGCAAAACAAAAGCACTTTATAATCTTTCCAGGAACAGGAAGTTTCATCATTCTCCCACAGAATGGCTGGTAGTTTCAAACTGGTGACCTTGAGGTTAGCAACCCAACTCATAACCACTACACTACCAGAGTTCCTTTGAAAACCCTACACAGAGTGGCTATGAGCTGGAAGTGACTTGACGGCACTTAACAAAAACAACAAATGAGATGTGACAGATGCATAATGTCATATACTCGTCATTACAGTATCATATAGAACAGTTTCACTGACCCCTAAATGCCCTATGCTTCATTATTCTCATCCCTCCTCTTGTTCCCTTGATAAGTACTCAACTTTTAACTCCATAGTGTTGCCTTTTTCCAGACTGTCACATAGTTAGAATGATGTCATTTTTCCAGACTGGCTTCTATCTATCATTTAGCAACACACATTTCAGGATCCTCCTCCATGTTGGTTCATGGTTTGCCAGCTCCTTTCTTTTTCTCTCTGACTAATAATAACCATCCTTCATTTCTAACCTACCAATCTTCCTCTTCTCAGGCCCCTTGTTCAGACCACAAACGCTAAAGGAAACAAGAGATGGGAATATCTCCATGGGCTCCAGAGAAACCTTTCTCTGGTTACTGGAATTTCTTTGGAGGAATTCCTGAACTCATGGTGCAGTAAAGAAAGAAACCAACTTTCCTATGTTTACTTCAAACAACAAACACTACCTTCTGATTTCCAGACAGCCCACTCTGCTCATGTAACAGTTACTTAGGAAATAATTTAGGTTTGGGAAAAATCTTGACTTTTCCAAGAGAGGAAAAAACTATTTAACAATATAAACGTTAAGGGCTGTTACAGCCATACAGCTCTGTAAGAAATGCTCCTTAATGCTTTCCGGTCAGTGGGTGTCCATAAAAAACAAACCCAAGGGGATCAGAACCAGAACTACTCTTACCTGTTCATAGAGGTCAATGAGGGTTTTGTCTGGCAATTTCAGAGACTGTATAGCCTGTAAAACAGTATCCCAGTGGCCACTATTAATGTCAGCCACAAAACTCTCAATACTGTCCACAGTATTCAAAGACACAGTCGTTTCTTCCTGTAAGGTGGCTAAGGCCCGATGCAAACTGTTCTCCTTCAGGTATTGCATGATGAGACGGATCACACTGAAAGAAAAAGGCAAGTCAGCCTGCTCAGGAAGGATCCTCGCTCACCAACCCAACTCAAAACCCACGGCACTGAGGTGATTCCTACTCAGACCGACCCTATGTAAGATTTCTAAGATTGCAAATCTTTATGGGAGCAGACAGCCTCATGTTTCTCCCACAGAACAGTTGATGAGGTTTGAACCACCAACTTTGCAGTTAGCAGTCCAATGCTTAACCCAGAGCACCACCAGGGATCCTTTTGCTCACCAAAGATGCTACAACACAGAGTTCGTCCTAGTTTATTTTTCCTACACAGTCTGTGTCCTTTCATGTCTACTTTTCATTTCCTTATCATGTGAGCAAAACTTTCCAATAATCACTGAATCCGAGTTAAAAGGGAGCTTGGGGATCATACAGCTCTCCCATCTCAGAGGTGGGAGAACAGGGGCTCAGAGAGGGAAAATAAGTTGCCCAATCAATGTCTTACAACCAGCTAGAAAGAGAGCTGATACCAAGCATTTTCTTACTTCTTAGGTCGGAGATCTTTTTGTTATGCCAGTTTCTTATTAATTCTTATAATTATATTGCTGCAGTTTGGATAAATTTTTAAAACTTAGTCCAGTCATTGATACAACATGACCTATAATGACTGTAGTATGATTCAACTCATTCTTCAGAAGATAATAACAACAAAACAATGAATTGAAACTTTCTTAAAGAGGACTGGTTGAATATAAGAAGAGCTGTACTGTAAAAACAAAACAGAAAGTGATGCCTCCTCCTTTGCAAAAAGAACACTTTTCCACTGCCTTCTTTCTTACCAAACGTTGAGGACAGTGTGGATTCAGCTTTCCATGGACAATTTCCAAATACTGTGAGAATATATTTTCAACATATTTAACAGAAAACTAGTTATACAGTAGTTAAAACTTATTGTTCTTGGGCTCAGTAACAGGGAGTCTTGTGAATAATCTGTTCCTACAGATTGTACAAGTTCATTGGATGGTGCTGCGATACAATAGTTCTCCTTTTCTTCCATCTTCTCTGCTCCCACCCATCTGCCTGCAAAGAAATCAACCACATAGTAGTACCTCCTCTCAAGGCACTAGCTCCACTGTACCTTGTATAAAAGCTGTTGGTATAAATTTGCACTGTCTGATACAATAGTCATTAGCCACAAGTGGCTACTGAGCATTTGAAATATGGCTAGAATGATTGAGGGACTGTATTTTTTATTTTACTTAATTTAGAAAACAGATGCTTTATTCAGAAGTGAAAACCTTTTAAATACGTTTGAAACAATTTGGTGTAAGAATCTACTTCTTCAATTAAAAATTTCACGAAATCCAAACACATCAAGTATATCCTATAAAAACTGAGCAATCCAATTGAGACTGCTGTTAGTGTAAAATACACACCAGACTTAGAAGACTTCCCACTGTCATAGAATCGATTCCAACTCACAGTGACCTTATGTTTACAGCGCTTCAGAAGCTGTAAATTTTTACAGAAGCAGACATTTTCATCTTGCACCCATGGAGCAGCTGGTGGATTTGAACTACTGACCCTGTGGTTAGCAGTCCAGTGCTGATCCTACGGTGCCACCAGGGCTCCTTGTGAAGACTTAGTACTCCCAACTTCCACAAAAAATGTACACTATCTCATTACCAATTTTCATACTGAAAAGAGGAAAAATAAGAAGAGTAATCTGCTACAATTTGATGAACTTGACCTATGCTTGTGGATGTAGTGCTCAAAAAAGGCAACGAATCTTTACAGCGAGGATCATTCCCACCCCCTCAGTACACAGGGTTGACAGGAACGGGCAACTTAGACACTGGCAGCCCAAAATGGGGGTGGGTGGGTGGGTACTACAAAGACACACAGTGACTGGATTACAAGCTTTCAAGAGGGAGCCTAGTTTCAGAAGGTGGGAGGGAAGGTAGAATCTCCACTGAGTGGTTTCTAACCTGTCTGGACGGGGCTGATGAAAGGAGATGAGGATAAGACTTTTGTGGTTCAATAGTGAATAATTGCTATCAGGACCGATGATGTGTTGCAAATGCAAAGGTAAACGTTTTGTAACAAAAGGAGAGGAGTGGTTGATTTTGCAGTCCGGGAGCAGAGGACCCTGGAACCATCAAGGGAGATCGGAGTGCAGGACCCTATCCAGAGGAGTAGTGCCAGAGTTGGAGGCAGAGACGATGATGTGGAGAAACGGAGAGGCTGGAGTCTCTGGACTCTGGGAGGGAGAGGGTCTATGTGTTGACGGTCAAGGGGCAGGCTTACCAGGTGTACCATTTGGCTGTTTGATGATTCATGCATGGAATTGTAATCATTGCAATGAAATGAAATGAAATAAGACAGGATGAATGTAAAGCTAATGTTCTCCTATGTAAACTATCACATAATTCACAATAAAAGCTTAAAAAAAAAAAAAAAAATGCAGCAGCCACTGCTGCTACATCCAGCTCAGGCTAGAGAATGGTCAGTGTCTGCTACCATCCATGTCCCAAAACATGCTATCCATCCCAACTCCTGCCCCGCCTCCATACTCTAACTCTTGCCTCACTTGACCTCCTGCAGTCTGCCTCACCTTATCTTCCCATATTTTTCTCTACAGCACTTACCACCATTTGTTAAGTGCATTTTACTTAATGTTTTTGTTTGTTGTCTGTCTTCTTCAATCACACCATAAGCTCTATAAACGCAAGGATTTTGTCTGTTTTGTTCATTACTATGTCTCCAACCTTCTAGAACAGCAACTGGCACATAACTTCAATATATGTTGAATGAATAAACCTCTCTTCAGTCAGTCCTCACCTTCTCTTACTCTAAAGGTACAAACTTCTGCTGACCTACTTAATGACTACTGGCAAGGACAGGGCAGAAGGCGCAGTCTGGAGAAGTCAACTAAAAACCTTAAACCCTCATTAGTTCCCATCCATCCCTAATTTATCATTCTCCAGGCCCCAAATCTCCAGATTCTGAGTCTCCTTTGTAACTACACATAGTTCATACACTAGCCACAATTCCGCACCAGACGAAGAATGAAAAAATAACTGCACATCTATCCCAAAAGCAGTTAAATGAGTCTGGTGTGGTGTTGTCGGATAAGCACTGGACCAGCAATCACAAAGTTGGTGGTTCAAATCCACCAACCGCTCCTTGGCAACCCTATGTTTTGTTAAGTGCCGTTGAGTCGATTCCGACCCATAACGACCCTGCATCGGGTTTCCAAGGAGTAGCTGGTTTGCTTGAACCACTGACCTTGCAGTTCAAACGACTTTGCAGTCTGACGTATTAGCCCACAGCGCCACACCAGAACTTTTATACAGGGTTGCTAAGAGTTGGAACCACCGCCCCATAGGTCAGTGGGTGGGCAGACAATTACAAGACTGAATGGTCAGTGTAAGAATGGAAAGCAGAGGGGCATGTAAACAGATGGAAGGAAATGAACTCTCCGCTTGGCAGGGGTAGGGAGTGGGATGAGGACTTAAAGTGTCCATCCTCGCCTCTCGCCCCCCTTGTACAGATTGACTGGAGGCCAGAGTGACCTGTCACAGAGCGACACGAGTCTCAGCGACGGATACAAGCAGAGTCTTCCCTCAGCCCCTCGTCGCCTCCCGCGGAGCTTTGGGCTATACGTCCCAGAGTTGCTTCTTTCTTGCCGGCCCGCCCCCAACGAAGCTACGGGAACAAGAAAATGCCATACGGCTTCCTAGCCTCTCGGACGCTCCTTTCTGATCATCCTCCACCCACAGTCTTCATAACCGGCCCCCGCCAGTCCGCGAATACTCGCTACAGCACTACTCACTCCGAGGACTCGATTTCGATCGACATTGCGACGTCTTCCTGGGCTCGGGTTCCGTTTCACACTCTGAGATGTCGCGCAACACGCCAACGACGCTTCCGGCGGCCGCTTGACGTCACTTCTGGTCTGCGTCGACGTCCGCCGTGCAAGCCAAATACGCCGAGAGGAGGGGCAAGGAGGGTAAGGGGTGGGGCCTGGAGGAGCTGCCGTACATTATACCCGGGTTTACTCCGCCACGTCACTTCCCTAAAGAGAGACTCCTCCTTAAAAGCGTTGGCTTGGAAAATTTGCCTTTGAAATTATTTTTGCAATTAATTAATTACATTTAAAGATCGCATTGACTTTACAATACTTGGCTGGGGATTTGATACAGCTCAACCAATTGGAAACCAGCACTTGAGAAAATGAGTTTAAAAATAATAATTTGAAGGCAAAAGACAATTTAATGAATCTAATTATAAAAGATTTGATACCTACTTAAGATTTCCATACTTAGTTTTTGTTGTTGTTAAGTGCTGTCGAGTCGATTCCCACCCAGTGCGACCCCGTATAGGGTTTCCGAGGAGTAGCTGGTGAACTTGAACCGCCTGACTTTGCGGTTCAAAGTGACTTTGCAGTCCAGCGCATTAACCCACAGCGCCACACCAAGACTCAGCCTACTTTTCAGAAAGATCTAAATTACAGCATTTCTTTATGCTTTTCAACTTAGTTGAAAAGGGTTTCACTGTTGGACAGGTTGCCTTCACTAAAATAACAATGAAACCAAATGCCAATGTGTGAGAGAGATTTGAGACTCCTTTTGACAGACTGTATCACTAAATTTGTAGACACCAATGAAGTGTACCAACACTAGTCTGTTAGTTTGTCATACTGTGGTGACTTGTGAGTTGCTGTGATTCTGAAAAGCTATGCCACAGGTATTTTAAATACCACCTGGGTCACCCATGGTGAACCAGATTTCAGATGAGCTTCCAGAAAAAGACAGACTAGGAAGAAGGAGAGATGAACTACTTCCGAATATTTAGTCACTGAAAAGCTTATGAATAGCAGAGAAACACTGTTAGATATACTGCCAGAAAATGAGCCCCTCAGGATGGAAGGCACTCAAAATGCGACTGGAAAGAGCTGCCTCCTCAAGGTAGAATTGACTGTGATGATGCAAATGAAGTAAAGCCCTCGGGACCTTCATTTGCTGATGGGTCACAACCCAAAATGAAGAGAAACAGCATCCGTTAATATTTGGAACATGGAATGTACAAAGTATGAATCTAGGAAAATTGGAAATGATAAAAAATGAAATGGATTGGATAAACACTGATATCTTAGGCATTAATGAGCTGAAATGGACTGGTATTGGCCATTTTGAATCAGACATCCATGTAGTTTACTATGCTGGGAATGACAAATTGAAGAGGAATAGTGTTGCATTCATTGTAAAAAAACAAAACAAAACAAACATATCAAAATCAGTCATGAGGTCCATGCGCCTACAGGGAAGACCAGTTAATACCACTATTATTCAAATTTATGCACCAACCACTAAAGCCAGTTAGGATGAAATAGAAGAATTCTACCAACTTCTTCAATCTGAAATTGATCAAATATGCAATCAAGATGTATTGATCATTACTGGTGATTGAAACGCAAAGGTTAGGAGCAAAGAGCAAGGATCAGTAATTGGAAAATATGGCATTGGTGATAGAAATGATGCTGGAGATCGCATAATAGAACTCTGCAAAATCAATGATTTTTTTGGTTCATTTTTTCTTCAGTTCCCTCAACTTGAGAAATGCTGTGTTTTTCCCTTTTGTTTTTCTGATTGCAGATCTTTGCACATTTCGTTGTAATATTTGACTTTGTCTTCTCGAACTGACTTTTGAAATTTTCTGTTCAGCTCTTGTACCTCCTTATTCCTTCCATTTGCTTTAGCATCTCTATGCTGGAGAGCAAGTTTCAGTGTCTCTTCTGACATCCATTTTGCTCTTTTTCTGGGCTAACCCAGGACTGGGCAGTGTTTCATTCTGTTGTGCATAGGATCACTATGAGTGGGTACTGACTCGATGGAACCTAACAACAACAACAAATGAAGTGTAGGAATATCAGTGAAATTCATAAGTAAAAGCTACTTTAACATATTTTATTGCCATCCTGTATAAATTCTAAAAAATATTTGCATCACAATGATTAGAAATCTATGTGAAAATTATGTGGTGAGATTATTTGAGGATTTCCTGTTGTATTTCAGTCTAATCTGATACTGTCCCCCAGAATCTGCCATCAAGATGTATTGATCATTACTGGTGATTGAAACGCCTCTTAAATACAGCTTCTTTGTTCAAATCATCATCTATTTTCCATCATCTCTTTAAGGACATAGTCTCCAAGGTCTCAAATGACTTAGAGTCTAAATGTTTGCCTCAATATGAGGTAAAACATTAAGCCAGGTTATAAGATGTCTTAGATACTCCTTCACTATCCCATCCCGTTATTGTTGTTAGGTGCCCTTGAGTCGATTCTGACTCATAACAACCCTACATGCACAACAGAATGAAACATTACCTGGTCCTGCACTGTCTTCACAACTGTTATATTTGAGCCCTCTGTTGCTGCTGCCACTCTGACAATCCGTGTCCTTAGGGGAGTCTTCCTCTTTTTCCTCAACCAACAATGTTGTTGTCATTGTTACATGCCAATGAGAAACTTTTCTAATTCATAGCAACCCTGTATAGGATTTCCAGAAGTGGGTGTGTCTGACTGGCTGGTAGGTTCGAACCACCCACCCTGCGGTTAGCAACCCAGTGCTTATCTTACAGTGCCACACCAGGACTCCTATTTTCAACAATAGCACTTTTATTTTCTCTACTTCTTGTTGTTATGTGCCATCAAGTTGGTTCTGTCTCATAGCAAGTCTGCAAAGGGTTTCCAAGGCTCTGAATCTTTTCAGGAGCACAAAGCCTCATCTTTCTATAATTAGTGCTTGCCATATTATTCTGACTTCAAATACAGTTACTTTTCTATTTCTTGTATACAATTACATTTTCTCTATAATTACTTAATATTAGGTTTTATTCTCCACCACTCGTCTGTCAATTTGTTGTGTTGTTGTGGTTTGTGTATTGCATGATGTTGGAACCTATGCCTCTGGTATTTTAAATTACCAACACTGTCACCCATGGTGGACAGGTTGCAGTGGAGCTTCCAGATTAATACTGAAGGATTCTGTGGGCAAAAATATTGAATGATGCAGAAAGAATCAAAAGAAGATGGAAGGAATACACAGAGTCACTGTGCCAAAAAGAAATGATTGATGTCCAACCATTTCAAGAGTAACATATGATCAAGAACCAATGGTACTGAAGGAAGAAATCCAAACTGCATTGAAGGTATTGGCAAAAAAACAAGGCTCCAAGAATTGATGGAATACATATTGAATCCTTTCAACAAACTGACACCGTATTGGAGCCACTCACTCATCTATGATAACAAATTTGGTAGACAGCTACCTCATCAAGCCATTGGAAGAGATCCATATTTGCTTCCATTCCAAAAAGAGATGACCCAGCAGAATACAGAAATCATCAAACAGTATCACTAATATCACAGGCAAGTGCGATTTTACTGAAGATGTTTTTTAAATGATTTCAAAAAACACATCAACTGGGAGCTGCCAGAAATTCAAGTTGGATTCAGAAGAGGACAGACATCAGATGGATCTTGGCTGAAAACAGAGAATACTAGAAAAGTGTTTACTTGTGTTTTATTGGCCATGCAAGAGCTTTCAACTGTGTGAATCATAACAAACTAGACATAACACTGTGAAGAATAGGTATTCCAGGAAAGTTAATTGGGTTTATGAGGAACTTGTATATAGACCAAGAGGCAGTCAGTTGTTTGAACAGAACACGAGGATACTGAATGGTTAAAAATCAAGAAAGGTGTGCATCAAGGTTGTATTCTTTCCCCATACTTATTCAACCTGTTTGATGAAAAAATAATCAGAAAATATGTATTATATGAAGAAGAACATGGCATCAGGATTGGAGGAAGATTCATTAACAACCTGTAATGTGCAGATGATACAACCTTGCTTGCTGAAAGTGATGAGGACTTAAAATACTTAGTATCCCATCCCATTATTGTAGATCAAAGACTACAGCCTTTAGTATGGATTGCACCTCAGTGTACGGAAAACAAAAATCCTCACAACTGGATCTATATATAACATCATTATTAATGGAGAAAAGATTGAAGTTGTCAAAGGTTTCATTTTGCTTTGATCCATTATCAGCACTCACAAAAGCAGCAATCAAGAAATCAAATGACATATTGCATTAGGCAAATCTGCTGTGCAAGACCTCTTTAAAGTATTCAAGAGCAAAGGTAGTTTGAGTACTAAGGTGCACCTGACCCAACCCATGGTATTTTCAATTGCCTCATATACATATGAAAGTTGAACATTGAATAAGGAAGACAGTAAAAGAACTGATGCATTTGAGTTGTGGTGTTGGAGAAGAATATTAGACTTACCATGGGCTTCCAGAAGAAAAAACAAATCTGTGTTGAAAGTACTAAGAAAGCCAAAATGCTTCTTAGAACTAAGATGGTGAGACTTTGTCTCTCATACTATGGACAAATTACCGAGAGGAACCAGTCCCTGAAGAAGGACATCAGCTTGGTAAAATGGAGAGTCAGTGAAAAAGAGGAAGACCCCCAATGAGATGAAGTGGCCTAGTGGAAGCAGAAATTTGCTCAAACGTAACAATTGTGAGAAGGGCACAGGTCCAGGCAGTGTTGCTTTCTGTTGCGCATAGATCTCCAAGGAGCTCTGGTAGTGAAGTGGTTAAGAATCAGGCTGCTAACCTCAAGGTCAGCAGTTCAAAACTACCATCTGTTCTGTGGGAGATAGATGAATTTTTTGCTCCTGTAAAGATTTACAACCTTGGAAACCATATACAGGGTCCCTAAAAGTCAGAACTGACTCCATGGCATACAACCACCATCATACAGTCACTATGAGTCAGAACCAACTCAACAGCACGTAAGAACAACAATATGCAAGTTAATGTTTTGGCTCTTGTGGAGATGTTTTCTTGTCTTCAACTTCAGTGTGAACTGGCATATGAGCAATTGATGGTTTGTTCCACAATTGTCCCCCTACCTTGTTTATACTAATGATATTGACCTTCTCCATGGTCTCTTTCCACAGATGTAGTCAATTTGATTCCTGTGTATTCCATCTAGGGAGGGCCACATGTATGGTGGTGGTGGTTATGTGCCACCAAGTCACTTCTGATCTTTATGCATTCCACTTCATTTTTGACAACTTCCAATTTTCCTGGTGTGACATCTTAGGATAAGGTTGGTTTGAACCACAAGATCAGTGGTTCAAACTTACCAGCCACTCCTCGGAAACCCTATACAGGGTCGCTATGGGTTGGAAACAACTCAATGGCACTTAACAACAACAACATATTTCGTATATTCCACGTTCTGATTATTAATGGATGTTTGCAACTGTTTATTCTCTTTTGAATTTTGCCTCATCAGCTAATGAAAGTCCTGAAAGCCTAACTCCATCCACATCATTAAGATGAACTCTGCTTTGAGGAGTCAGCTCTTTCTCAGCCATATTTTGAGTACCTTCCTCCCTAAAGGGTTCATCTACCAGCACTATATCTGACAATGCTCTGGTGCACTTCATAAGGTTTTCAGTGGCTAGCCAGCAAAAGTAATCTGCCTCTCCTTCTTCCTAGTCTGTCTTTGTCTAGAAGCTCCACTGAAACCTGTCCACTATGGGTGACTCTGCTGATATTTAAAATACCAGTGGCATAGCTTCCAGCATCACAGCAACACACAAGCCACTACAGTATGAAAAACTGACAAATGAGTAGTGGTCCTTAACCTTAGACAATCTTTAGAGAATAATATCTCTTGTTATAAAGAAATATTTATTATGATGGGAAAAACTGGAAATGAATAAGGGTACTGGTTGAATATAAGTTAATGTCTCTGTACTATACATGTGAAGAATGTTGGAATGGCAAATGTTTTGTTATGTGTGTATTTACCATGGTAAAAAAGGAAAAGCAATATTTAGGTTAAGTTCAAGCATTTCCTTTGGTTTCACTTCAGTTTCTTTTTATAATCAGCCAATTACAGTTATTACTTTTTCTCTAAAAAGTTGTTGCATATATAATGATACCATTTTATTTTTCCAATTATGTAATCTAAAAAGTTGTGAAAATAAAGTTATTTGGCATAAAATTCTGCCCTAAATTTTAGTGAGACTTGGTAGTCTTTTATTAATCTCTCTTAATGTGAATATTCATATGCAAAAATGTTAATAGTAGTATATCTAATTATGGAGTACTCCCCAAGACCACTCTGGGGATGTTATAAGGTATATAACATGTTATCTTTCCAAAATACAAAAATATCTGAATTTCAAAACATGTTTCATCCCTAAATTTTCAGAAAATGTACTGTGAGTCTGTTTTATCTATCTATCTTATCTATTTGTAAGTACACATAAAGGCTATTTGGAATGGTGTTCATCTTCTGGATTTGAGTTTATTTCACTGTTTTCATTTTTATGCATCATTTAAATTAAAAGTGAAAAGTTACAATTATTTCAAGGTACAAATATCAGTTATCGGGAAGAGTAACTAATGTGGAAAAGTTCTGTCTCTGATAATTTCAGAGAAAAGTATTTATCCAAAATAACTAACTAAATAAACAGGGGGATAAACTTTGTATTTGGTCAATATTACTTGCTGGTGGAAAATGGCCTTTTCAACTGAAAATTTGTGACTTGGTACTGTGCATTCATCTCAATGGGACCATCAGACTTGTCTTCATCATTCTTCTGCTGAGCTCCTCTTCTTGTACACTGCCCTTCCCCTTTTGCATACTGCTCTTTCTGTCACCAGAGTTAACGTATATCTACCCTCTAACCTTGGTAGCATAGTGGATTTCGAGCTGGGCTGTTAACTGTAAGGTAAGAGTTTGAATCTACTAGTCACTCTATGAGAGAAAGATGAGGCTCTCTACTCCTGTAAAGATTTACAGCCCCAGAAATCCTATACAGGGTTGCTCTGAGTTGGAACAGACTTGAAGGCACATACCTACCACCACCACCCTCTAGCCAGTGAATTACTCTCCTTTACTTCCCACCCTAGTCACCATTAAAGAGAATGTTTCTTTTAGCATGAAAACCTTTTCTTGGGTTTTTACAATAGTATCTCACAATATTTGTCCTTTTGTGAATGACTAATTTCTCTTAGCATAATGTCCTCCAGGTTCATCCATGTTATGGAAGTGTTTCACCGTTTCTTCATTATTCTTCACTGTTGCATAGTATTCCATTGTGTGTATGTACCAAAGTTGTTTATCCATTCTTCCATTGGTGGACATTTAGGCTGTCTCCATCCTTTTGCTATTGTGAAGAGTGCTTTGATGAACATTGGTGTGCATATATCTACTCTTAATTCTTGGGGATATATCCCACATAGATGGATTGCTATGTCATATAGTATTTCTATTTCCAACTTTCTGAGGAAGTACCATACCATTTTCCATAGTGGTTGAACCATTTTACAGTCCTATCAGCAATGTAGGAGAGTCCCAGTCTCTCCACACCTTCACCAGCATTTGTTGTTTTCTGTTTTATAGAACTTTGCTATTAATGATGGGGTTAGATGATCTCACATTGGTATTTTGATTTGCGTCTCTAATGGCTAACAATCATGAACATTATACTTCATTCTTCATATGTTTGTTGGCTGCATGAATGTCTTCATTGGTGAAGTGTTTGTTAATGGCCTATGCCCATTTTTTAATTGGGCTATTTGTCTTTTTCTTGTAGAAGTGTTGTTGTTTTCTATAAATAGTAGAGATTAGTCCCTTGTCTGATATGTCTTTGCAAAAAAACATTTTTCCTAGTCTGTGGGCTCTCTTTTTACCATTTTGGTGAAATCTTTTGATGTCAGACACCACTCTTGAAAAATTAAACCTTACCTTTACAGTTAACAATCACAAACTTCCTCATCCATTGTTTCTGCAATGTTTCCTGGATTTTTTTTTTTAATCTTGGGTGTTTTTTGTTGGTTTTTTTTTGCGAGGTGGGGGAGGGTTTCTTTAAAATATATAATGAAAAGCAAAACTATTACTATTGATCATTTATTGTTAAATAACTTAACAGTCCAGGTGTGAAGATTATGAATTCTGTGGTATAAATTAATTTGCAGGACTTTTAATGTTCCTGTTTGATTTTTCCTTCATAGTCATTCTTGAGCATCAATTAATGTTTGGTAGTTGGTTCTAGCAAGTCTTTAGCTTCATTTATTTTGGTTACTAAGTAAGGAGATCCACATTTATTGAGATGGTTCAAAATCATAATTCTTCTGTGAGCTGTTCTAATCTTGGCCTAGTCAGCAGGTGGATTTACACTTAAAATTGTACTAGCTTCTCACCTACTCATTTTCTGCTCAAATCCTCCTTTATAGTAGGATCAAAGGTTAGCATTTGAAATCTTTGCAGTTTCTATGATTACATGTTCTA
Source organism: Chrysochloris asiatica (assembly GCF_000296735.1). Taxonomy (NCBI): domain Eukaryota; kingdom Metazoa; phylum Chordata; class Mammalia; order Afrosoricida; family Chrysochloridae; genus Chrysochloris; species Chrysochloris asiatica. The sequence continues at coordinate 9,894,048 of NW_006408571.1, forward strand.
GAGGCTTCCAGATCAGAAGTCCATAGGGACCTGCAAATACGAAGATTGCAACACCCAGTGTTACAGCTACCAAGCTGCTTTTCAGTCTCTGGTTGATGTCAGCATCTGACAGTTCGGAGGAGGGTGTCAAGTACTTTTAGCCATGCAGCCGCTCCACAGAGTGGGAGGCGTGTGGCAGGTGACACCACCGTGAGCAGCCATGGAACTTGCTCAGCCTCAGAATGTGGCCTTTGAGCCAGCCTCAGGGACAAATTAGTTCTCTCCTTGGATTTTAAAAAAATAGTATATTTTATTCTTATTGTTGAGAATTTACACAGAAAAATATACACCAATTTAATAAGTTCTATCTGTACAATTCTGTGACATTAATTCTGCTGGTCACGTTTTGCAATCATTCTCACTCTCCCTTTCCAAGTGTTTCCTCCTCATTAGCATAAAATCACTGCCACAGTTGTTTCCTGTCTAATCTTTCAAGTTGCAATTGTCAATTTGATACAGCTAGATGTTGAAAGAGCACACTGCTCAAGGCAGTCTTTACTAGTTAAGCTAAATGATTATTTGGTTTTAAGAAGACTTTATGGAATATTTTTGGTTGAAGATTTAAAGTTTAAAGATTTTGGCAGAGCAATCATTTCAGGAGTTTACCAGCCTCCATGACTCCAGAAATCTGGATTCCATAAGAATTTTAAATTCTGTTATGTATTTCCCTGCCTTCAATTTTAATCTAGAATTTAAAAATCTCTGATTGATAGCCAATACCCCTGGCATCACAGAACCTTCCTGATCTAAAATTTCCTTGTAGTAACTGGCTTGAATATAATCTTTTGCAACCATATGTAAAGAAACTACAATCTTTACCTAGTTAGGGATTTACTTTCCTTTGAACTAGCAGTTAGGAACCCGGATAGCCTAGTGGATTTTGAGCTGGACTGCTAACTGCAAGGTCAATAGTTCAAATCTACCAATTGGTACTCAAAAGAAAAAAGAGGCCTTCTGTTCCCATAAAGATTTACAATCTCAGAAACTCTACAGGGTCTCTATGAGTGGGGACTGACTTGATGGCACACAACCACCACCAAACTTACTGTTTATATAAGTCTTCTATTAAAAGCCCCCAACTATATAACCCATCAATTTCCATACCCTCTGAACTGGCACACACTTTAATCTTTCTGATGATCCCTTGTTGGCAAGTTAATAAAGAGCAATTTGTCAAGGAAGTTTTGTTTTTTTACTAGACAAATAAGCTCTCTTTTATCATCTTTCCATCTTGATATGAATAAAGAAATTCAATCAAGTGCACACACAAACTTCTAAACTTTCTCTAAGCTAGTCAGTTGTAAACGTGTTTACCAGGAAGTTTCCCACCCTATACCGTGAAGCTGGATCACAGCCTCATGGACCTACTTTCTTGGGAACAAACAGCCTAGGGAAATCCGGTGTCCCAAACACATTCCCTTTCCTGAAAGTTGGCCTTTCCCAGAAGTCCTTATCTCAGCAATCGCTCATATAATCCAGCAGAGGGCGGGACAGTCACAGAGAAACCATCATTATAGGCCTGGGTTCCAGGTTCCTGTAGAGAGAGACGAGGTGGGGAACAGGGAGCTCTTAGGTCCAATGGGCAATGGAAGAAGACAGGAGCTGATTTGAGTGCCAACATGAAATGAAAGGTTAGCTTTATTCTTAAATTAGATCAGTTTTATCCAACATGATAATTAGGCAGAATCTAGAAAGTCTTACTCGGGTACAAATGGTTATGCTTAGCTGCTAATCAAAAGATTGGTTTTTAGAACCCAGATTTTGGTTGTTGTTAGGGGCTGTGGAGTCGGTTCTGACTTATAGTCGCTCTATATACAGCTGATACATACTTCTGTCATTTTGTGCTGTGGTGGCTTTTGTGTTGCTGTGATGTTGGAAGCTATGGCACTGGTGTTTCAAATACTAGTAAGATTGCCCCTGTTGGATAGGTGTTAGCGGAACTTTCGGATAAGAACAGACAGGAAGAATGAATAAGCAGTACACTTCTGAGGAACTAGCTGTTGAAAATCTTATGAATAACAATCCAACATTGTGTGACATAGGGCCAGAAGACAAGCCCCTCAGGTTGGAAGTCACTCAAAATATGACTGAAGACCAGCTGACTCCTCAAAATGGAGTAGACCTTAGTGATGAGGATGGAACAAAGCTTTGGTACTTTCATTTACTCGGGGGTACTACCAAAAATGAGAAGAAACAGCAGCAAACATCCACTGATAATCAGAACATGGACTGTATTGAGCACAAGTCTAGAAAAACTGGAAGTTGTCAAAAATGAAATGTAAAGTATAAAGCTTTAATGTTCTTGGCATTAGTAAACTAAAATGGTATTGACCATTTTGAATCAGACAATCATGTGGTCTACTATGCCAGGAATGACAAATTCAAGAGGAATGGCAGGCATCACATTCATCATCAAAAAGAACATTTCAAGACCTATCTTGAAATATAAAGCTGTCTGTGATAGAATAATATCTATATACTCACAAGAAAGACTAGTTAATATCACTATTATTCACATTTACAGACCAACCACAAAAGTCAGTGACAAAGAAGCTCTGGTAGCATAGTGGTTACGAATCGGGCTGCAAACCTTAAGGCCAGCAGTTGGAAAATACCAGCCGCTCCGTGGGAGAAAGATGTGGCATTCTGCTCCTGTAAAGAGCCTTGGAAACCCTGTACAGGGTCGCTATGGGTCGGAACCGACTCGAAGGCACTTAACAACAACAACAACTAATTTCTTCAGTCTGAAAATGATTTAACAGGCAATCAAGATGCATAGACAATTGCTGGTGATTGGAATGTGAAAACTGGAAACAGGAGGGATTGTTGTTGTGTGCTGTCGAGTCAGTTCTGACTCATACTGACCCTATATAGTGCTTTTGAGGATGTAAGTAAATCTCTGTGGAAGCAGAAAGCCTCATTTTTCTCTCAAGGAGCAACAGTAGATTCTAACCGCTGATCCTATGGTTAGCCCAGCACGTACCACTACACCAAGAGGGATCCTTGTTGTTGTTAAGTTGTTAAGTGCTGTTGAGTTGATTCCAACTCATAGTGACCCTGTATGGGATTTCTAAGGAGTGTATGATGAGTCTGAACTGCCAACCTTGCTGTTCAAACCAACCTTGTTAAGCAGTGTGTATTCTATAGCTCTATACCTGGACTCTTTAGGGGAGGAATAAGGAGTTGGAAAATATGGTCTTGGTGCCATATTTGGTTAAAAAGAAAGTACTTAACATCACATGTAAGTGAACTTTGCTGAAGATAAATTTAGACTGCATCGATTCTTCTCCCATTTTCAAGCTTTCACATGCAAATGAGGCCCCAGGGGTTGGGCCAGGCTCACTTTAGTTGTCAAAGTAACACTTTGCTTTTTAACACTTTAAAGAGGTCTTTTACAGCAGATTTGTCCAATGAAATAGAGCTTTTGATTTCTTGATTGTTTCTTCCATGGGCATTGGTTATAGATCCAAGTAAAAGGAAATCCTTAACAAGTTCAATCTTTTCTCCATTTATCATGATGTCCAGTTGTGAGGATTCCTGTTTACATTGAGGTGTGATCCATACTGAAAACTGTAGTCTTTGAAATCTTCATCAGTATGTACTTCAAGTCCCCTTCACTTTCAGCAAACGAGGTTGTGTCATCTGTATATTCCCGGTTGTTAATGAGTCGTCAGTACTTTGGACTCTCATACTTTGGCTATGTTGTCAGGAAGGAACAGTCCCTGGAGAATGACATCATTCTTGGAAAAGTGGAAGGTCAGCAAAAAAGAGGAAGACTCTCAACAAGATGAATTGACTCAGTGACAGCAACAACAGGCAAAAACATAACAATTGTGAGGAAAGCGCAGGACCTGGCAGTGTTTTGTTCTGTTGTGCATAGGATTGCTATGAGTTGGAACTGTCTCCACAGCACCTAACAAAAACAATGAGTCTTCTGTCACTCCTGATGCCACATTCTTATTCATATATAGTCCAGCTTCTTGAATTATTTGCTCTGCATAAAGACAAATAAGTATGGTGAAAAGATACAACTCTAACACACATCTTTTCTGGTTTTAAACCACGAAATATCCCTTTATTCTGCTTGAATGATCCCTTTATGCTGGTTGAATAATCCCTCTATTCTGCTGCACATAGATCTCTTGGTCTATATAAAAGTTCTACATGAGCACAATTAAGTGTTCTGGAATTCCCATTCTTTGCAATGTTATCCATAGTTTATTATGATCTACACAGTTGAATGTCTTTGCATAGTCTATAAAACATAGGTAAAAATCTTTATGATATTCTCTGCTTTCAGCCAAGATCCAGCTGACATCAGCAGTGTAACCCTCTTTGCCCATCTTGTGAATCTGACTTGAATTTCTGACAGCTTCCTGTCAGTGTACTGCTGCAACTGTTTTTGAATTATCTGAGCAAAATGTGACTTGCCTGTGATATTAATGATATTGACTGATAAGTTTTGCATTCTGTTGGATCACTTTTCTTTGGAATGGCACAAATATGAGTCTCTTTTAGTAGGTTGGCCTAGTTACTGGCTTCACAATTTCTTGGAGTATATAAGCACTTCCAACATTGCATCTGTTTGCTGAAAAATCTCAATTGGAATTCTGTCAATTTCCAGTGCCTTGTTTTTCTTCAGTGCAGCTTGAATTTTTTCATTCAATACCATCGGTTCACTATAAGCTGCCTCCTGAAATGGCTGTT
>NW_006408571.1:9898893-9911907 GCF_000296735.1 Chrysochloris asiatica
TCTTTTGGTGCTTTCTGCATCGTTCAATATTTTGTCCATAAAATCCTTCTGTGTTGCAACCTGAGGCTAGAATTCCACACACACACCCCTTTTTTTAAGTTTTTATTGTGAATTGGGTGATAGTTTACGAGGCTAGAATTTTTCTTGAGCTTTTTCAGCTTGTGAAATGCTGAGTATGTTCTTCCCTTTTGGTTTTCTAACTCCAGGTCTTACCACATTTCATTATAATACTTTATTTCATCTTCTAGAGCTGCCTTTTGGAAATTTTCTGCTCAGTTCTTTTACTTCATTATTTCTTCCATTCATCTTAGCCACTTTATGTCCAAGAGCATGTTTCAGAGACTCTTTTGACATCCATTTTGGTATTTACTTTTTTTCCTTATTTTTAATTATCTTTTTCTTTCTACATGTATGATCTCCTTGATGTCATCCCACAACTTATCTGAACTTCAGTCATTAGTGTTCAATGTGTGAAATCTATTCTTGAGATTATCTAAATTTAGGTGGGTTGTACTCAAGGTCATACTTTGGCTCCCATGGACTTCTTTACATTTTCTTCAGGTTCAACTTGTACTTGCCTATGAGTAACTGCAGTCATTCCTTGGGCTTGCAAAGATTATAGCCAAGAAAATACTATAGGGCAGTTCTCCTCTGTCACATGGGGTTGTTATGACCCAGAATCTACTTGAATATACCTAACTGCAACAACAACATCATGAGAAAAATAGTACCCTAATTCTATAAGTTCGTGGCAGGACATGATTTAGAGGTCTCCTAATTCAGCCTCTTCCTTTCTAATTCCCACTTTCCAGCCCAGCGCAGGAGTCCCTAAATTGTTTCTGACAAAGGATTCCCATTTTCTTTTTATAAGTACATGAATGAAAGCCACCTATTATTCTAACTTGGGACATAACCTGCTGTTTCCTTCATAGACTACAATGTGATCCAGCCTCCAGAGTAAGACAAAAGGAGTTTCTCCTCATAGATCAACTTTTATCAGGGGGACAAAAGCAACCTTTCCTAGAAACCCTTCCCCTCTTCAGCTGATACACTAGCCAAGGTAACTGAATCATCACTGGGGCTGTGAAAAGACCATTTCCCTGAGCATCCAAACAGAATCATTGGTCATCCAGTAAAGAAGAGAAGATTGGGCTGGTGGAATGGCTGTTAGGTGGAGAGTCAACCTTGTTGGCTGTGCTCTGTGAGGCCAAAAGGGAGCTCTGAAGACTCCTGCCACACAGACAAGAAAGTGGAGCGGAACTGAAGGGTTCCTCCTGGTCACAGCGAGTGAATTCCAATCTTGTGCAGCTCCAGATCTATTGACTCCTGCTCTTGTCCAAATCAATGGATAGAGATGCTGTCCTTACTGAACTAACCAACTACCCAGGTATGTAGGACTGGAGGAAAGCAGAGAGGAAGATGTCTTTCCTAATGGGACAAGGAAATGGGCTGATTAGGAGCAAAGAGAATAGCTCTAGCCTTAAAGTTCTTTGGACACAACTGGAGCCACAGGTTTCTATCATGGAAGCAGGCACCTTCTGAGGGCACCGACTCATCTACCACATGACTTAAGGGCAACCATAAGTGAAAGTGCCATGTGACTCCAGTCCCCACCCAGATTGGACTAGAGGTAGAGACCCCAGAACAAATGAGCCATACTATAGCTCCTGGTGGGAGTCCTGGTATGACATTGTGGGTTAATGTGCCAGACTGCAAAGCCATGTGAACTGCAAGGTTGGCAGTTCAAACTCACCAGCTGCTCCTTGGAAACCCTGTGCAGGGTCGCTATGGGTCGGAACCGACTCGACAACAACATTGCTCCTGGTGTGGCGCTGTGGGCTAATGCATCACACTGCAAAGTTGTTTGAACTGCAAGTTCAAGCTCACCAGCTGCTCCATGGAAACCCTATACAGGGTTACTATGGGTTGGAATCAACTCAATGGCACTTCACAACAAACAACAACATAGTCCCTTCTGGAGTCCTGGTGTGGTTCTGCAGGTAAATGCACTGGACTGCAAGGTGGGTTTGAACTGCTAGGTCGGCGGTTCAAGCTCACCAGCCGCTCTTTGGAAATCCTATACAGGGTTGATATGAGTCAGAACGACTTGAAGGCACTTAACAACAACAACATAGCCTCTTCTGTGTGTCCTGGTGTGGTGCTGTGGAATAAAGCACTGGACCTCAAGGTCGTTTTGAACCACAAGGTCGGCAGTTCAAACTCACCAGCTGCTCCCCAGTAACCCTATACAGGGTCGCTATGAGCCGCAACTGACTTGATGGCACTTAACAACAACAACATAGCCCCTTATGTCCTTGAAGTAACTTGTGGGAGTCTCCGTTTCTTGCTTCCAAAAAGAAGCCTAAGTAATCCACATCATTAGATGCAGAGCAACATATGGAGAGTGGTTAAGATCTTCTGGGTCAGAATCCTAGCTCTGCCACTTACCAGCTGTGCAGCTTTAGGAAAGTTTTACCACTTCTCTGTGCCTTGGTTTTCTCATCTGTACAATAAGGATAATTATAATATCTGCCTCAAAATTTATGAGGATTAAGTGAGTTGTTGTTAAGCGTTGTAGAGTAGTTTCCAACTCATAGACACCCTGTATAGGGTTTCCAAGGAACAGCTGGTGGGTTTGAACCACCGACCTTGTGGTTAGCAGTCCAGTGCATATCCTACAGCACCACACCAGGACTACATACCAAGCACTTAGCATAGTGACTGGCATATAGTAAGTACTGAATTGGAGTTTGCTATTATTATTATACCAGAGTCCTGGTGTGGCACTGGCAAAATCGGCAATTCAAACTCATCAGCGGCTCCTTGGAAACTCTATATAGAGTCATTATGAGTCAGAAATGACTAGAAGGCACTTAGTAACAACAACTGCAATTATCAGTATGGCGCCCCTGGATGGCACAAAGTAGTCCCTAGATGGCATCAATTGTTAAGTACTAACAGAAAAGTTATTTTTTTTTAAACAATTTAAGTACTGAAAGTGAAGAGGACTTAAATTACTTACTGATGAAGATCAAAGACCACAGCCTTCCGTATAGATTGCATCTCAATGTAAAGAAAACAAAAATCCTCACCACTGGACAAATAAATAACATTCTTATCAATGGAGAAAAGATTGAAGTTGTCAAGGACTTCATTCTTCTTGGATCAACTATCAACACTCACAGAAGCAGCAGTCAAGAAATCAAATGACGTATTGTATTAGGCAAATCTGCTGCAAGTGCTGAAGAACAAAGATGTCAGCTTGAAGACTAAGGTGCACCTGACCCAAGCCATGGTATTTTGAATAACTTCATATGCATGCAAGAGCTGGACAGTGTATAAGGAAGACCATAGAACTGATGCTTTTTAGTTATGGTGTTAGAGGATAATATTGAAAGTTTCATGGGCTGCCAAAAGAACAAACAGATCTGTGTTGGAAGAAGTGCAGCCAGAGTGCTCATTAGAGGCCAGTATGGTCAGACTTTATCTCTCATATTTCGGACATATTGTCAGGAGGGACCAGTCGCTGGAGAAGGATATCATGTTTGGTAAAGTGGAGGGTCAGAGAAAAAAGAGGAAGACCCCCAGCGAGATGGATTGGCAAAGGGGTAGTATCAATGGGCTTAAGTGTGGCAACAATTGTGAGGTTGGCCTAGGACCGGGCAGTGTTTCGTTCTGTTGTGCATAGGGTCACTATGAGTCAGTACCAGCTCGATGGCACCTAACAACAGCAGCAACAGAAAAGTGGACTGTTTGAACCCACCAGAGGTGCCTTGGAAGAAAGTTTTAGTGATCTGCTTCCAAAAGGTCAGAGCCTTGAAAATCCTGTATAGCACAGTTCAACACATAGGATCTTTATGCTTCAGACTAGACTTGATGGAAGTTATTATTAAAACCACTTTATAAGGAAAGCCCTTCTTTTAGGTTTGTTTCTTAACATAACAAGAAAATAAATACTGCAACATCCAAATGAAGTTTAAGACTGGTCACTTTTGGGGTAAAGGCTTATCTCCCATTAAGTGTGATGTTGCATTCATAAATGAGTTTGTGCCCTGCTCGTGTGCCCCCAGGTGATGGGTGGGTGGACATCCTATAATGTTGTACTTGTCTTGACTTCTGGGATCCTGATTGTATCTGCTGGTCAATTTGGTCTCTGTGACACAAAGTGTCGTGTTTGGCCAGCACCCCTTTATTTACTTGGGAAAAGTTCTTCCCACAAGGCTGGGGCCTGGATGATACACCACATGTAGACCCTAGTTTCACACACCATGACTTGTTAGCACTTGTGGCTTCCAGAGCCTTAGCTTTGATCTGGGACCTGTGCAAACAGAATCCCCAGGGCTGAGCCAGGACGAGTCCCAGCAACTTCCTATACTTTCCCCACAGGGTTTTCCCACCGTTTTGTCTTTTTCTTTAGTGGCATTTCTGATCTCCTTACCTAGATGACTTTTCCTACAGCCTCCAGGGACTCTAGGGCATAACATGGGGTCTAAATGTGTGTACCTAAAATTCCTTATTTAGATGAAGGTGAAAGCCCTAACCTCTTTCCCTATACAATTTCTACACAGATAGCAGACTGGGTTTCCCCATTCTCTATTGCGATGGACAGCTTTAGAGGTGGCTAGAGGCACATCATTCCCCTTTTTCCTGTGAAGCTCCCCAAACCCCAGGGAACTCATCCCTTGCAACAGCGCCATTCTATCAGGCATTTCTCTTCCCACTATTACTGAATGGTCCAGGAGTTGACACTGACCCAAGCTAGACCAATTGGAGCAGTTCTACATTCTAGAGCCTCCTAATAGCAATATTTTATATCCTACTTTGGTGACCAGTGCTTGGAATCTTAAAAGCTCATAAGCAACCATCTAAGCTGCAACTGTTGGTCTCTCCCTCTCCAGAGGAAAGACCTATGAAAACTGACCATGCTTGGAAACAATTAGCCAGTCTCCATGACCTTGAGACCAGAAGAACTAGATGGTGCCTGGCTACCACTGCCAACTCCTCTGAAAGGGATCACATTAGAATGTTCTGGATAGAGTTGGAGAAAATGTGGAACAAACTTGAAAATCATAAAAAAGCCCAGGCTTACTGGTCAGATAGAGACTGGTGGAATTCCAAGGCTGTGGCCTTTGGTTACCCTTCAGATCTGGAACTGAACTACTGCCATGGCTAAGTTTTCAGCTAAGATAAGTACATAGGGACACAACAGCACTAGTGAGGCATGCGTACTCTAGAAAGGTCAACCATTGGAGATCATAAGGGCAGTTTTACCTTAAGGACAAAATTCAGAAGAGTGGGGGGAACAGTAGGAATGAAAGCAAGAATCACAGGGAGTGATAAGTGATGTTACATTCAGGAATTGCAATCGTTGAGATGAAACAAAGTGTATGGTTTGTTGAATGTAAAACTGATGATCTGTTCTATAAACCTTCACTCATTTCACAATAAAAAGTTAAAAAAAACAACAACAGACTCAAGGCAGACATACAAGGGTAAGTTTTAAAAAAAAATTGCTGCAGAAGATGGTGCTGTCCATGTTTCTACGCCGCTTCTCTCAGCTGCTGACCCAGGGTAGGCTCCCTACTGGACCTTCAGCAAAGCCAAAGATCTACATTCTAGAGCCTCCAAATAGCAAACCTGATTGGCTGAAAGTTGGACTTACCTTGGGCAGCTCAGTCTTCCTGTGGGTCTATCTCATCAAACAACAGAATGAAGATGATTTAGGATATAAAAGAAGAAGTGAATTGGAATAAACTATTGAAATACTAAGATAGTACATTCCATACAATAGTTACAGCAGTTCTTCTGGAGTCATCAATTTCTTGATAGTAAATGAGAGAGGAATAAGTTATATGTGAATATATATTGCCAACATTTGTATGTTGCATCACTAAGTGGAAAACTAAAAATACTTCTGTAATCTTTGTTTTTTTGTTTGTTTGTTATGTGCCATCGAGTCGGTTCCAACCCATAGCGACCCTGTATAAGGTTTCCGAGGGTGTAAAACTTTACAGGAGTAGAAAGCCTCATCTTTCTCCCACGGAGCAGCTAGTAGTTTCGAACCGCTGACCTTAAGGTTCGCAGCCCGATTCGTAACCACTACGCTACCAGAGCTCCTTAGATAGTACATATTATGATAACTTGCAGAAAACATCAATTCTAAGGGATGGTTTTAGAAGTACTTCAATATTAAAGGCAAGTTGTGTTAAATGCTCAAGTTGAAAAAATTTAATCAATAAAAAAATGATTGCTGCAAAATCATAGAAACATTTACTAAATAAAAATATAAAAATGTGAAGTTATTGTTTCTTGACAAACCCTACATCTAGGTCTTTACACTTCTGAGGGCAATATTTTCATTTCTAACCATTCACTAAAGGATTCAGAGCTCTTGGATTTATATTGTGTCAAAATAGTAATTATGATATCTTTGAGGGATTCAAATTGTGTTCCTTTCTAATACCTTGGAGTTCTATAAACAAAACAAAAAAATCTGAATGGGGCAAGATCAGAGCTGTAGGATGAATGAGGTAAGGTTTCTCAACAAAATTCTTGTAGGACAGCCTTTTCTACCCACAAAGAATAAGCAGGCGCATTGTTGTGATGGAAAAAAAAATTGTTTGGCACATTCCTGGCCTTTTCACACCAATGCAGTTGTCCATTTTCTTTAAACTTCTTCATAATAAGCCCCAGTGATTGTTCTGAGCCCTTTAAGAAAATCTATCAAGACTGTTCGTCAGTGACCGTAATACCATAATATTCAGAGCTGACATCTCTGCCTTGAATTTAACTGGTCTTTTAACAGATTCCCTCTGAAGCCATTGTTTTGAGTGAACGTTTTTTATTTTTTAGACGCACCCTAAGGAGACTAAGACAAATGTATTTCTATGAGAATTACTCTGCAGCCATCCACTGATTGCAGAGACAGTTTTAAACATGTTTTGTTTGTAATAAATCTACGCGTGTATGAACTGGAACCCTAGTGGTGGTGATGGTGGTGGCTGCATACTGGCAAGTCGGTTCTGAATCATAATGACCCTGTATAGGAACAGAAAGTCTCATCTTTCTCCTATGGAGTAAGTGGTGGATTCAAACTCTTAACCTTGTGGTTAGCAGTACAACGTGTAACCCACTACACCACCAGAGCTATAGAACCCTAGTAATAATACTTTTTGGTTTGCCCTTGCAGATGCAGATATACATGGTCATACAGCATAGGTGTTGTTGTTGTTATAGATGCCACAGAAACTACTCATAGTGACCCTGTATAGGATTTCTGAGAAGCATCTGATGAGCTTGAACCGCTGACCTTGCAGTTGAAAGCAACCTTGCAGTCGAGCGCATTAACCCACAGTGCCATACCAGGACTCCACAGCACAGGTAAGCATACACTAATTCACAGAAAGAACATAAAGCCCCTTCCCTTTCTCCTCTCCCAGCATACAACATAGAAAGTGTACATACAGGAACACAGAGACACCAACAAAAATACATCGCTATGAAATACTATATATAAGACACATAAAATCATGTGACAGTGATGGAAACCTTTTCTCTCTCTCACTCTCACACACCCCACAGTCCTGTGACTTAAGAGAGTAGGATTTTCCCTCGGGTATTGCTTTTCTTGTTGACTCTGGCCACGGTGGTGCCCACATGGCACATTCCCAGTTGTTAGAAAAAGAACAGAAACCTGAAGCCTTGCCATAGTTAGAAACAAAGGTACTGGCACAGCACAGCCTTGGCTCACCAGTTCAGGATGTCTGCTCCTCCCTTTTGTCTTCATGGAACTGGAGATCTGGCTCAAATACTGTCCCAGGGGCTCCCAGCCAAGGGAAACAGAGCCTCTGTAGGCAGAAGGTGCTACTGAGACAGCTGGGCCAAGCTGGGCAGTCAATCCTATATCCGGTCTCCACCTGCCCCAATGCAAACATCCCTTTCCCAGATAGGCTAGCCTTGCCCCTACTGGGGAGACAGCAGAAGGCAGGAGTCCTGAAGATGGATGGAGAGGTAGCTAGGAACTAAGGCTTCATTTAAAAAAAAAAAAAGAAAAAAAGGTGGGGGGAATTCAAGAGGGGTCACGAAATGAAAGAGTAATGTGTTTAAATTTGCACATTGGTGTTTTTGTTGTTAGGTGCCATTATGTCGGTTCCCACTCATAGCAACCCCATGCACAACAGAGCATAACACTAACCAGACCTGCACTAGCCTCACAATTATTGTTACATTTCAGGCCATTGCTGCCACCACTGTGTCAATCCATCTCATCGTTCACTTCCTCTTGTTCACTGACTCTTCACTTCACCAAGCATGATGTCCTTCTCCAGGGATGAGCCCCTTCTGATGACTTAAAGACGAATTCTCACCACTTCTGGCTTCTAAGGAACATTCTGACTGTACTTCTTCTAACATAGATTTGTTTGTCCTTCTGGCAATCCATGGTACTTTTAATATTCTTCTCCAGCACCATAATTCAAATGTATTGATTCTTCTATGTTCTTCCTAATTCATGGTCCAACTTTTACATGCATATGAAACTATTGAAAATACTATGCCTTGGGTAAGTTGCACCTTAGTCCTCAAAATGACACTTTAAAGATTAAAAAGGTCTTGGGCAGCAGATTGGTCTAATGCAATATGTCGTTTGATTTCTTCACTGTTGCTTCCATGAGTGTTGACTGCAGATTCAAACTACAGAAGTCTTTTAACAACTTCAATCTTTTCTCCATTTATCATGATGGTATTTATTGGTCCAAGTGTGAGGATTTTTGTTTTCTTTATATAAAGGTGCAATCCATATTGAAGACTGTGGTCTTTGATCTTCATCAGTATTTTAAGTCTTCTTCGCTTTCAGTAAGCAAGGTTGTGTCATTTTCATATAGCCCATTGTTAGTGAGTCTTCCTCCAATCCTGATGCCACACTCTTTTTCATATAATCTAATTTCTTGGATTATTGCTCAACATACAGATTGAATGTTGTTGCTGTTGTTAAGTGGTGTTGAGTTGGTTCCGACTCATAGCAACCCTGTATAGGGTTTCCGAGGAGTGGCTGGTGGGTTTGAATTGCCAATCTTGCAGTTCAAATTGACTTTGCAGTCCAGTGTTTATTCTACACCAGGATTCCACAGATGGAATAAATATGGTGAAAGAATATAACCCTGGTGCACACCTTTCCTAATTTTAAACCATTCAGTATCTCCTTGTTCTAACAACTGCCTCTTGGTTTAGGTACAACTTCTTCATGAGCACAATTAAGTGTTCTGGAATACCCGTTCTCTACAATGTTATCTATAGTTTGTCATGGCACTGTACAATCAGCACTGGCCTTCAAACCACCATTCAAAACCACCAGCTGCTCCTCAGAAATCCTATACAAGGTCGCTATTATTCGGAACTGACTCAACAGAACTTAACAACGGCACAGGTAAAAGCTTTTGCATAGTCAATGTAAACTACTTTCTGGTATGCTCTGCTTTCAGAGGAGATCTATCTAATGTCAGCAATGAAACCGTGCTTGAATTTCTGGTAGCTCCTTTGTTAATGTACTACTGCAACTGTTTTTAAATTATCTTCAGCAAAATTTTACTTGCATGTGATATTAATAATATTGTTAGATGATTTCGGCATCCTGTTGGGTCACCTCACTTTGAAATGGGCACAAACATGGATTTCTTTGACTAGGCTGGCCAGGCAGCTGTCATCCAAACTTCTTGATGTAGATGAGTGAGTGCCTCCAGTGCTGCATCAGTTGTTGAAAGATTTCAATTTGTATTGCATCAATTCCTGGAGCTTTGCTTTTTACCGATGTCTTCAGTGCAGCTTGGACTTTTTCCTTCAGTACCATTGGTTTTTGATCACATGCTACCTCTTCAAATGGTTAAACATCAGCCATTTCTTTTTGGTACAATGATTCTGTGTATTCTTTTCATCTTCGTTTAATGCTTTCTGCATCATTCGAGATTTTGCACATACAATTCTTCAATATTGTAATCTGAGGCTTGAATTTTTTCTTCAGTTCTTTCATCTTAAGAAATGCTGAGCGTGTTTTTCCCTTTTGATTTTCTAACTCCAGGTCTTTGCACATTTCACTATAATACTTGACTTTGTCTTCTAGAGCTGCCCTTTGAAATTTTCTGTTCAGCTTTTTACCTCTTCATTTCTTCCATTCACTCTGGCTTTTGTGTGCTCAAGAGCAAATTTCAGACTCTGTCTTTTCTTTACTTACTGTTTTTTTTGTGTGTGAACTTTTTCTTTCTTTGTGTATGATGTACTTGATGTCATCCCATAAGTCTTCTGGTCTTCAGTCATTAATGTCTAGTGCATCAAGTCTGTTTTTAAGATCCTCTCTAAACTCAGGATAACGATCTTTATGTGCTTCATTTCATTTTTGACAACTTCCGATTTTCCTAGATTCTTACTTTGTACATCCCATGTTCTGATTACTAATGATTGTTTGCAGCTCTCTCTCCTCGCTTTGAGTTGTGTCCCATCAGCACATGAAGGTCCCCCAAACTTTACTGCATTATGGCCAACTCTGCTTTGAGGAGGTAGCTCTTCCCCAGTTGTATTTTGAATGCCTTTCAACCTGAGGGGCTCATCGGCCAACACTACATCTGACAATATTCTGCTGTTACTTATTATGCTTTTTTCTGACATTATATCTATGTTCCCCCGCTATTCACAAGGTTTTCAGTGATTAAACATTCAAAAGTAGTTCACCCCTCCTTCTCCCTAGTCTGTCTTAGTCTGGAAGCTCTGCTGAAACCTGTCCACCAAGGTTAACTCTGCTGGTATTTAAAATACCAGTGACATAGCTTCAAACATCACAGCAACATGCAACATGCAAGCCATCCCAGTATGACAAACTGACAGATGAGGTGATTGGAAATACCATGGCTACCTTAATCCTTCACATTTCTCTGTTTAGCAGTGCAGTGTTTATCCTACAGTGCCACACCTGGATTCCAATGGAAAGCTTTAGCAAACCAAAATTTATTCTCTCATAGTTAGGAGACTAGAAGTCTGAATTCAGAGTGCTGACTCCTAAATATGGTCTTTATTTTCTTTAACATCTTGATTTTATGTTTGATCAATTTCAGACTGAAGAAGTTTGAAGAATTCTTCAATTTCATCATCACTGGCTGTAGTGGCTGGTGCATTTATTTGTCACATTAAATGGTCTTCATCCCTTGGAGATCTCCATTTGTCTTGTCACCAATTTTTCCCTGGATCTAGGAGCTTCACTAGTCAAAGGATGCATTCCACTCAGCTCTTTCTTGGTGGTAGTAAATCCCTCTGAGCTTGGCTTGCCTATTTAATCTATCTCAAAAGGGATTGACTCAAAGTATAATCTAATCCTGTAGTTTGTGTCTGGCCTCATTAGCATCATAGAATTGAGGATTTACAACATGTAGGATAATTGCATCAGATCAGGGCTAATCACTTTAGATCACACTATGGGGAAGTGATTACATTATATTAGATCTTATCATGGGGAATTATTACATCTTAACTGCTAAACCACTAAGAATCTTAATCCAGTCAAATAGACAAAAAAAACCCTTAACTATCACACCATGCTTCAGTTAACCAATCAAAATAAACTATTAGATTCTTCCTAATCTCTCCAACTGAAATAGTGAATAAAGATTCTGTGTTTAGTGGGCCCATATCAATAAATTCAGACCGATCCTACTTTATGTTCCTTGCCCCATTATTTTATTGTTGTTAAGTGCCATTAAGTGGATTCCACTCATAACAAAACTGTGCAGGGCTTCCAAGAAGCAGCTGGTGGATTTGAACTAATGACTTTGTGATTAGTGTAAGGCCCAATTGCCCTATAGTAACTAATTTTTAAGAAAGGATCAGGCTGAAGTAGAAAACTTTTAGCATCAACGACTCCCCTAGATGCAGAAACCGCCTTCTCCCCTTAACTCAGGCTAAACTTGGCTTCTCTAACAGTGCTTATGCAAATTCCTCACATCTGAGTGGGCCCGCCTGACTCACAGGATGCTGTGGCCAGCGGCCAAGGCTAACCTTGAGAACAGCCGGCCAAAGTTAATCTTGAAAACTAACTGTCTCAGCAGATGTACCCCTAGCCCCAAGTTAATCTTGAGAAGTAACTGTCCCAGCTGATGTATTTCTAGCCCCCACCCTAACAGCTCGTACATATATCATACCCTGGGTTTGTACAAGATAATGTTAGACTGCCTATGTATAAATAATCTTTGAAAAACTGGGTCGGGGCTGCAGTTTTTCCCGCTTTTAGGGAGGCTGTAGTCGCTGGCCAGCTAATAAAGGCTTCCTTACCAATCCTGAGAGTCTTCAATGACCAACTGGGTAAATTGAGACACAACAGTTAGCAGTCCAGTGCTTATTCTATAGCGCCATACCAGGACTCCTGCACCATTATACCATATTATTAATAGTCATTCCCACACATATTCTCCTGGTTTCTGTTTGTACGTACTAGAAACATGAAGCAGTTCTTTGGCAATGTAGCATACTTCATACTTGGTTACAGTTTGTACTTCATATTTTAATGCTCACTAAGACTTAAGTCTAGTCCTGGTATGGTGCTATAGGGTAAGCCCTGAACTGCTAATCACAAGGTTGGGGTTCAAACCTACCAATTACTCCTTGGAAACCCTACACAGGGTCACTATGACTCAGAACCAACTCGACGACAACATACGTATAGAAGCAATAATTGGTAAAGGTGTGTGCTGGGAACAATGACCCAGACATTGCCCCAGGTAGCATCTCAGCTGACACAGCTTAATTTAATAAAATATGGGATTACTCAGTAAACGAGGCTTCGTGCAGAGCCTTTGCAATACATAAAACTATAGGTAGAAACCTGAACCACATCCAGATCTCCAGAGATGAGAAATCTCCACTTGAAAGGATGAGCAGACAAGCCTGGAGCGGCTAGAAGAATAAAAGATACCTCTTGAAAGAAAGACCTGCAGGAAAAATGGAGGCAGATGGGCTATTAATACAAGAACAAACAAA
>NW_006408571.1:9913077-9915548 GCF_000296735.1 Chrysochloris asiatica
AAAAAATGGGATTACTGTGTCTTAACCACCAAACCTCTGACAATGTAGGCCCAGCCAAGTTGACATAAAACCTTAACTGTCACAGACTTTGATGAAGCTGTTGGATTTGGCAACATGGAATTTGTCAGTAATGGTAGCAGGCTTTGGAATGGGAGAGGTGAATGTCAGACTGGAATAGGCTGAAGAGTGAATGGAGTGAGGAAATAGCAATAACATTTGGGTGGGGGGGTGGCTATTTCTAGAAGTTAGCTGTTATGGAAAACAGAGAAATGGGGTGGGAGATAAAGAGAAATCATATGAATGAAGGAAGAACTTTAAGCGTGGGAGATTCTGGAGCATATTTATATGCTGATGGCACTCAGAGATTCTGGAGCATATTTATATGCTGATGGCACTCACTGCTCATGCTGATACAAATGTTTCCCATCTTCGTGACAGGTATATTTCTCATAGTAAATTAACAAGTTTGTTTTCTCTGTCTGCCTCAGAGTGGTGTTTTAGTTAGCATGAGTCAGAACCCATGGGCCTTGCCACTCGTGTGGGCCAGCTCCAGGCAGCCCTTACCACATTCACAATTACTTCTATTTCTTTTTCTACTTATCCCTACATCATCCTTGGCCTTAGACCAAGCTCCCATCCCTCTTACCTCCTGACTAAACTTCCTGACTGGGCTTTCTGCCCTCACAATCATCAGTTTCCAGCCCTTCTACATAAGCCATCAGAGCCATTCATATATGTTGAGCCTGGCTCTTCTAGGTCCTGGGAGCGCTAATGAGTAAATCACACACATACACATTAGTGTGCAAAATCACCACTCATCTGTCAGGTTGTTGTACTGTAGTAGCTTGAATGTTACTCTGATGCTGGAAGCTATGTCACTGGTTTTTAAAATATCTACAGGGTCATCCACAATAGACAGGTTTCAGCAGTTTCCAGACAAAAACAGACTAGCAAGAAGGAGAGGTGAACTACTGCTGAATGTTTAGCTATTGGAAACCTTTTGAGTAACAGTGGAGCATTGTCAGATATAGTACCAGAAATTGAAAACATTATGAATAGCATCTGAACATTATCAGATATAGGGCCAGAAGATGAGTCCCTCAGGTTGGAAGGCACTCAAAATACAACTGGGGGGAGAGTTGCCTCCTCAGAGTATAGTTGACCATAATGACAGGAATGAAGTAAAGTTTTGAGGACCTTCATGTGCTGATGGGACACAACTCAAAGTAAGGAGAAATAGCTGCAAACATCCATTAATAATTGGAACATGGAGTATATGAAGCATGAATCTAAGAAAACTGGAAGTTGTCAAAAAGGCAATGGAATGCATAAACATTGATATCCTAGGCATTAATGAACTGAAATGGACTTGTATTGGCCAATTTGAATCTGGCAATCACATGGTTTACTATGTCAGAACTGACAAACTGAATGAGAGGGATGGCATTATCATCAAAAGAGCATATCAAGTTCCATCTTGAATTACATATAATCCTATGTGATAGGATAATATCCATATACCTATAATATCCATACCGCTATTACTCAAATTTATGCACCAGCCATGCAATCAAGATGCATTGATAATTACTGGTGATTGGAATGTAAAAGTTGAAAACAAAGAGGAAGGATCAGTAGTTAGAAATTAAGACCTTGGTGATAAGAAATGATGCTGGAGAATGCATGATACAATTTTGCAAGACCAACCACTTATTCTTTGCAAATACCTTTTTAAAACAACACAATTGATGACTGTCCACATGGACCTCACCAGATGGAATACACAGGAATCAAATTGCTCACATCTATGGGAAGATGCGGTGGAAATGCTCAATATTGTCAGCCAAAACAAGGCTAAGGATCAACTGTGGAACAGACTATTAATTGTTCTTATGCAAGTTTAGGCTGAAGCTAAAGAAAATTAAAACAAGCTTATAAGAGCCAAAATATGACCTTAAATATATCCTAATTGAATTCAGAGACAATCTTAAGAACAGATTTGATACATTAAACACTAATGACCAAAGATCAGAAGAGTTATGGGATGACATCAAGAACATCATATACAAAGAAAGAAAAAGGTCATTAAAAATCAGGAAGGAAAGAAAAGACCAAAATGAATGTCAGAAGAGACTCTGAAATTTGCTTTTAAGCATATAAAAGCCAAAGCAAATGGAATAAATGAGGAGGTAAAAAGCTGAACAGAAAACTTCAAAGGGAAGCTCAAGAAGACAAAGTTAAGTATTATAATGAAATGTGCAAAGACCTGGAGTTAGAAAACCAAAAGGGAAGGATACACTCAGCACTTCTTAAGCTAAAAGAACTGATGAAAAATTTAAGCCTCATGTTGCAATATTGAAGAATTGTAGGGGTTAAATATTGAATGGTGCAGAAACTATTAAAAGAAGATGGAAAGAATACACAAAGTCACGGTACCAAAAAGAAATGGTCAATATTGATCTATTTCAAGA
>NW_006408571.1:9917974-9925288 GCF_000296735.1 Chrysochloris asiatica
TCGACTTGAAGGCACCTAATAACAACAACATCTATATGTGAAAGTTAGACAATGAACAAGGAAGACCATAGAAGAATGATTGCATTTGAATTATGGTGTTAGAGAAGAATATTGAAAGTTCAGTATCATCAATTGCCAGAAGAACAAACAAATCTGTCTTTGAATAAGTATAGCAAGAATGGTCCTTAGCGAGGATGATGATGAGACTTCATTTCTCATATTTTGGACATGTTATTAGAAGGGAGTAATCTCTAAGGAAGGATATCATGTTTGGAAATATGAAGAGTCAGAAAAAATGAGGAAGACCTCCAATAAGATGCATTGACACAGTGATTGCAACAATGGCCTCAAACATAACAACAGTTGTGATGATACCGGGACCAGGCAATGTTTCATTCTGTTGTGCATAGGGTATTTATGAGTAGGAACAAACTTGAAGGCACCTAACAACAACAACCACTACAATGGGACTGATTGTATCCCATGGTGGTAGGGGCTAAGTGCAGCACTTAATCAACAAAGACGATGTGCTCTTGGTTATTGTAATGAACAGCAGAGTCAAAACAGTAATCAGAATAGTAGTATAGACTTATGATGTTGGCTACTTAGGCAATGCCTTAACTATCTAGTACTGCGATCACAGAAAAGCCACAAGTGGATGGTTTTAACAACCAGATATTTATTCTTTCACAGTTTAGGAAGCTGTTGTTTGTTGTTTATACGTACCATCAAGTTGGTTCTGACTCATGGCATAACAGAACAAAACACTGCCCAGTCCTGTGCCGACCTCACAATTGTTGTTGCATCTGAGCCCACTGCTGCTGCCACTGTGTCAATCTATCTCTTTAAAGGTCTTTTCCTTTTTAGCCGACCCTCCACTTTTCCAAGCATGATGTCCTTCTTCAGGGACTGGTCACTCTTGACTACATGTCCAAAGTACATGAGACAATGTCTCACCATCCTGACTTCTAAGGAGCATTGTTCTTCTGGCAACCCTTAATACTGGCAGTATATCATAGCTTGGGTCAGCTGTACCTTTGTCCTCAAAGTGACATCTTTGCTCTTGAACACTTTAAAGAGGTCTTGTGCAACAGCTTGGCCTGAAGCAATATGTCGTTTGATTTCTTGACTATTGTTTCCATGAGTGTTGATTGGGTATCTAAGTAAAATTAAAATTTTGACAACTTCAAAAACTTTGGTGTGCCACTTTGGTGCCTGGATTCAGGTGGGCTCAGCTTCAGACCTACAAAACCTGCAGAACCATCAGATGAGCATTTAACCAGTCACCCTGCCCCCAGCTTCCCTGTGGTCCTACAGACATGGAAACCAGCTCCATCAAGGACCTCCATGAACTACTTTTGGATTAAAGGCACTGAACATAGATAACACTGAGGCCAATAGGAACTCCATCTATGGCCAGGAACTCTGCTGTCACATCCCTTCCACAACCACCTTGTGAGCTCCTTGAATTGCAGGTCTCCCCAAGAGATTTCTATCCTCTGGGTCCAACAACTGCATTGTTTGTTTTTACAAATACAGCAACCTCACGAGACAACAGACAATTTTAGCTCACATGAAGAAACAAGAGAGAATGGCTCAAACAAATGGCAAAGATGTATAGCCAGAAGATGTTTCTGAGGAAGAAAAGGTAGTAAAACTAACTGAAACAGAATTCAAAAGAATAACAATTAGGTGCCTTCAAAGGATTGATTGAAAGATCAAGGAAAGAAAGGCGAACACAATAAAAACCTTACAAGAATTCAGGAAAACACTACAAGAAAAAACAGACAAAATAAATGCAAATTTTGAAACAATACGAAACATGCAATTAGAAATCCAGAAGATTAATACTAAGATCTCAGCAATGGACAATACATTGAAAGAGCAAAGGAGTAGATGGGAAGCAATGGAAGCCCAAATTAGTGAGCTTGAAGAGAAATCTCTCAATACTAGTTTGCTAGAAGAACAATCAGAAATCCAAAGAAAGCCTAAGAATTATGTGGGAGACTATGAAGAGGAATAATGAATGTATGGGTGATCTGAATTCCAGAACAGAAAGGGACAAGCACAGAGAAAAGTGTTGAAGACTTGTTGGAAGAAAACTTCCCTAGCATCATTAAAGAGGAAAAGATAAACATACAAGAAGTTGAATGAACCCCAAATAGGATAGATCCCAAAAGAAAATCACCAAGACATATCATAATCAAACTTTCCAAAATCAGAGACAAGGAAAGGATCCTGAGAACAGCTCAGGAAAAATGAAAACTTACCTACAAAGGAGAACCACTAAGACTACTACTAAGACTAAACTCTGATTTCTCAGCAGACACTATGCTGGCAAGAAGGCAATGGAATGACATATACAAAATTCTGGGGGGAAAAAAAAAGTGCCAACCAAGATTCATATACCCAGCAAACTGTCTCTCAAATATGATGGCAAAATTAGGACATTTTCTGAAGAACAGGAAATTTAAGATTCCCGAAGACTTTGCTCCATTTGCGTCATCACAGTGAGTTCTACTTGGAGGAGGCAGATATTCCCCAGTCATGTTTTGAGTGCCTTCCAACCTGAGGGGCTCATCTTCTGGCACTATATCTGACAGTATTCTGGTACTCTCCACCATGTTTCAATAGTCAGTATTCTGGTGCTGATAGGATTCCACTGCTATTCATAAGGTTTTCAGTGACTAAATATTCAGACATAGTCTGTCTCTCCTTCCTCCTAGTCTGTCTTTGTCTAGAAGCTCAGCTGAAACCTGTTCATTGTGGTTGACCCTGATGGTATTTAAAATACCCATGACATAGCTTCTAGAATCACAACAACACGCAAGCCACCACAGGACAACAACTGACAGATGAGTGGTAGAATTAAGACATAGTCATTCCATATTTGGAATCCTGGTGTGGGGTTGTGGGTTAATGAGCTTGACTGAAACGTTGGTTTGAGTCACAAGGGCTCAAGTTCAAGTTCAAGTCCACCAACTGCTCCTTAGAAACCCTATATAGGTTTGCTGTGGGTTGGAACTGACTTGATGGCACTTAACAACAATAACATCCCATATTTAAGAAGTCCAAGTTGCACTGAAGGCACTGGCAAAAAGCTAGGTTCCAGGAATTGATGGAATACAAATTGAAATTTTCCAACAAAATGATGCTGCACTGGAGGCACTCACTCATTTATGCCAAGGAATTTGGAAGACAGCTACCTGGCCCGTTGACTGGAGGAGATCCATATTTTTGGCCATTCCAAAGAGAAGTGACCCAACAGAATGCAGAAATCATTGAACAAGATCATTAATATAACATGCAAGTAAATTTTTGCTGAAGATAATTTAAAATGGTTGCAACAGTACATTGACAAAGAACTGCCAGAAATTCAAGCCAGATTCAGAAGAGGACATGGAACTAGGGATTTCATTGCTAATATCAGATGGTTCTTGGCTGAAAGCAGTGAATACCAGCAAGATGTTTCCTTGTGCTTTATTAAATATGTAGATCATGGCAAACTATTGATAACATTGCAAAGAATGGGTATTCTAGAACACATAATTGTGTTCATGAGGAACCTGTACACAGGCCAAGAGGCAGTTAGAACAGAACAAGGGCATATGTGAATGGTCTAAAATCAGGAAATGTATGTGCCAGGGTTGTATCCCTTCATCATACTTATTCAACTTGTATGCAGAGGAAATAATCCAAGAAGATGGACTGTATGAAGAAGAATGTGGCATCAGGATTGGAGGAAGACTCTAATATTAACAACCTGCAATATGCAGATTATACTTTGCTTAATGAAAATAAAGAGGACTTAAAATATCATTCTTAATGATGAAATGCACATTAAAAAAAAAAAAAATCTAACTCTAGAACAGGGTTGCGGAACGTCTAGCCTGCACTGTGTGAAACTCGCAAAATCCTTTGATCTGGCCCTGGCAAGGCAACCGCAGTTCCAGTCATCACATTAAAGGCGAGTTAAAGATATGTTTGACCAAATACAGCAAGCTAATTTTTAAGTTGATAATTTTGAATGGCCTGTGAATGATGTTATACATTTTGGCAGAAATAGGTCCCTGCTCTAGGCTAAGCAAGAATGACACCTCTTTTACTTCTGTTCAACATTGTGATAGAGGCTCTAGAAAGCACAGTAAAGGCAAGAAATGAAAGCTATAAAACTGGAAAGGGAGAAACAAAACTGTCATTATTGTCACATAATAGGACAGCATACATAGAGTATCTAAAGAAACCAGAAAGTATTATTAGAATTAATAGGTAAGATTATTGAATGTAAAGCCAATATAAAATAAAATGAATTGTGTTTCTACATACCAGCTGAAAAATTAAAAAAGGGCTATCATTTTTCAATGGCATAAATATAGCAAATACCTAAGGGAAAAAAATATATATATGGGCAAACCTCTATGAAGAAATTAAAGGAAATCTAAACCAAGAGAGAATTATAGTATCCTTGTAGAATCATATCATACTTGTAGAATTATATCATACTTAATTTTTAAAAGATACCAATTTTCCTCATAGTGATCCATAGATTCATCATCATTTCAATCAAAATTCTCAAGTGGTAGTGATAGTGATGGTTGTTTTTAGTGGAACTTGACAAGCTAATTCTAAAGTTCATACAGAAACACAAAAGCCAAGCATAGCTAAGACACACTTGATGAACAAGAACAAGACTAATTGAAAAGGTACACTAATTAATACATGTGGTACTGTGAATTTACTTGATACAGTTTTTCTATCCAAAGTGTTCTTAACTCTCACGAAACAATTGAGTGGTTGTTGTTGTTGTTAAGTGCCATCAAGCCGGTTCCGACCCATAATGACCCTGTATAGGGTTTCCGAGAACTATGCAAATAGGGTGTACAGGGTTTTAATACCAGGATTGGTTAGTTTTACCATTCCACAGGGTTTTAAAGGAGTCATCTTAGAAGCAAACAGAGGACTCCAGGATGATCAAGAACTAAGAACAATGAGCAGGGCATGAGAGGTTGGCAGAAGAGGTGGCATGGAGAGACAGAGTAGCTTCCAGACTGAGTAAAACTGAGTGCCTACAGGTAGGAGATTGGCTTGCAGAATGTGCCCGCTGGCTGGCTAAGGAAGCTTTGTAACAGTTGCTCAAGCAGGGCAGAGGCAGGGTGGGGTGAGGAAGCACAGGACTGAGAGACCAAAGACAAGAGTGAGGCATGCCTGCAGTATGGAGGAGAAGAGGTATTCCTGAATGGAGAACTACTGCATCCTGAGTGATTTCTAATCCTGACTTGTACCCTGTTCACTTCCTTAATAAACCCCATAATTGTTAGTATTGTCTAAGAGTTCTTTGTGACTGCTGCAATATTGAACCCAGCAGAGACGTAAGGATGCGGTGGGAGGAATGGTTAGTGTCAGAATAGTGCAAAGAAGGTTGAAGAATGCAGGCATGTCTGACCTGTGCCTCATAGGAATCAGCCTTGGGCTGATTTTGTGTTTGAGTCTCCTTCTCCCTTGTGAAGCCAGAGGAAGTCAGACATGGCCTCCATGTGGTTTTTGCAGGAATGAGTCCTGGTGTGGTGCTGTAGGATAAGCACTGGACCACAAGGTCAGTTTGAACTGCAAGGTCTGCAGTTCAAAGTCATCAGTCACTCCATAGAAACCCTATAAAGGATCACTATGAGTCAGAACCATCTCAATGGCACATAACAACAGTAACAAAGCACAAGGATAGAGAGAGCAATGAATCAGAACAGAGTCCAGAAACAGACCCACACAGCCATGGATCACAAGGGTAGTTGTGTCAGTGTTGGGATAAGTGGATCTCCATATGAAAAGAAATAACTTCCCAGAGGCCCCACAATGGTTATGTGGTGAAGCCAGATCTTTGGACCCAAGTATACCTGGCTCTAAAGTCCATGACCTTACACTCTGCCAGTTGCCTTGTCCTCTTGCTAAAGGTGTGGTGGCCACAAGGCCCACGAGTATGAATGTTCTAGAAGCACCAGTGTAACAGGTGATGGTCTTTGTGATGATGACTGCCTTCCAGAAGAAAAGACTTTGTCCCCAACCCCCAAAGCCCCTATTGGATCCTCTACTTCTCTCATGAAGTGCAGCTGGTACCTGAGCACCCAGTCCCCTTGAAAACCATGGCTCTTGCTTGACTACAGACTGCAGACGTGAACAGGGTGCTGGACTTGCAGCCCTGATGCCCAGGGGTGGTTCCGTAGGCTAAGCATTGGGCTGCTAACCAAAGGACCAGTGGTTTGAACCCACCAGGCATTCTATGTAAGAAAGATATATGGCAGCCTGCTTTCGTAAAGAGGTACAACCATAGAAACTCTAGAGTTTCTACTCTCTCCTATAGGTTCACTATGAGTTGGAATTGATTCGATGATGGTGGGTAGGGTTGGAGACTCCCAGAATGCCCTGAGATACTGGTGCTCTCTTCGGTCTGCCAGTGTTTGGGAGAAGACAGGAATTTAACCTCCAGAGGTCCTGGGGACAAGTTTTGTGTCTGCCAGCTGAACTTTGTATGCCTGCAGCTTTAGCGCAGGGAGTAAAGCCAACTGAAGAGAAAAAGCAATGGGGCCTTTCAGCAAGGCTTGCAATAAAGGCTTGTTGTTGTTGTTGTTAAGTGCCGTTGAGCTGGTTCCAACCCATAGCGACCCTGTATAGGGTATCTAAGGAGCAGCTGGTGAGCTTGAACCACCAACCTTGCAGTTCAAACGGCTTTGCAGTCTGGCACATTAACCCACAATTGCACACCAGGACTCCCCCTTTAAATTCCAGACCATGCCCTTGGGGATCCCTCCAGGCTTCCAGGGACTGCTCTTCTTCCTCTTCTTCCCTGGTTCCAGATTGATGAAAAGGGTCTTCGTTCTTAGCCTTGAGGGAAGGATGGGAGTCCTGCCTTAGGCACCCCAGGCAGCAACCTCAAAGAGGCAGGAGGCTGGAGGAACAAAACTCAGGAACACCCAGAAGAGGGTATGTGGTGCAAGAAGAGGTAGCAAGAGGGAAAGGGAAAGCTGAGCAGGTGCCCAGGCCTCAGCAGAGCTGTGTGTGACTCCCTGGTCCCTGGGTCCATCCCCTCAGTCATGGGACAGACCTAGGCACAGCCCTTTTGAACACCAAGTGTTGGTCCAGGGCAGGGATGGGATGAGAGATAGGCTGAAGGAGTGATGCCTTCTGTGAACCCAGGCCTGGGTTGGTTGTCCTTGCCTTGATATTTCCAGAGGCATAAAACAATCCCACTTCCCTCTTTGGAAAACAATATGGCATTTCCTCAGAAGGATGAAAATAGAAATACCTTATGATCCAGCAATCCCT
>NW_006408571.1:9927800-9930503 GCF_000296735.1 Chrysochloris asiatica
AAAACTTAAAAAAAAAAAAAAAAATTCCACTTCTTAAAGCCCATGTGGGTCTTCAGCATCCAAGAGACTCCCACCTCCCTCTTTCCCCATGCCTCAGGTCTGCTTTTATCCTCTTGGACAATTTCAGTGTAAACTACTTCTGGGTCTCCCAGACTGAGGCATCCCTGATGTTCTTGGTATAAGAAGCGGATGCTGTCAGGTCCTTTGAAAGTGTAAAGGGAAACAAAACCAAAACCCAGGAGCTCCCTGACAGGGGCTTTAAGGTGCCACCCTGGGTGGTGGTTCCACTTTTCTTGGCCACATTGCTGAGACCAGGCTCTAAGCAAAGGCCATGCTTTCCCTGGGGCTAGAGGCTGGGCACCTCTAACTCTTCAGCTTCCAGCTCCCTCAACTGTCATGTGAAGGGAAGGCTGGTGAGGCTGGATGAGAGGCTGGGTAATGGTCCAGTGACCAGGACCCTGAGCTGGGACTCAAGAGGTCTAGGTCAGATACTGGCCTCCATGTGACCTTGGGCCAATCATATGACCTCCTTGAGACTACATTTTTTGTGATGGGAATTATAGTTAAAATCAACATAGACAGCAGGTGGGAATGTGCCGTGTGGACTCCTCGTGAGAGTCCAGCCTATAGCCTCCTACCCAGGCGGCATACCCTTGGTGAAGATGGAATCAAAGCAGGATGTCTTCACAGGCAGAGAGCCCTCTAAAGACTCCATAGGAGGCTCACAAGCTCCTCCCCATGCTGGGTAACTTCCAATGGCTCCCCCCTCCCAGGCTCCAGCGGGTCCAGGATTATCCACCAGCTGGACTCTCATGTTAATGACAGCTCCAGGGTCTGGTCTGTGCCAAAATCCAGAAGCCAGGGCCACCCTCTGCAACAGGTCTCCTGGATTCTGGGGCCAAAGATCCATGGTCAAGGCTCTTTGGACCCTCACTTCTTTCTGAGCCCATGCTTCTCACAGGGCTCCAGCCAATCTGCCCCTTCCCCCAAGTCAGGGTACAGCGCTCCCTCCACTGCCTTCGTCTGTCCTTTAGCATTCCTATTACACCAGTGCTGCCTTGCACCCAGGTAAGAGTGGTAAGGGATATCAGATCCATATTTTACTAAATCTGAGAGTTACTAGACGCCCCTCAGACCACGTTGGGCTCCTGTTCAATCACAGGGGAACAAGTACAGGCCCCCACCACTCTCCAAGCAGCCCCATTTTCCCTCTAGTTCTGGGAAAATACAGCCTTCCTGGGGGACACCTCATGGTTCTCTCAGTGGGACTAATACTCTTAACAAAGGCCAGGATGAGTGACCCTAAGACAGCTCCTAAAAAACAAATAATTGTTAGCAAGGGCACCAGAAAAGAGTCCCACTGTGGAAAAAGGAAAATCCTCCCTTCATTCTTTTTTCTGCTCATGACTCTGCTCCCACAAACAATTCCAGAGTAATTTCTGTACTAAATTATTCAAACCTTCCCTGCCATATATGGAAATACCATTCCGTAATTTGCTTTTTTCCCTTCGACCTCTTTCCAATCAATAGATATAGATCTGCTTCACCATTCTCAATGGCTGCATGTTTAATTGCTTGCATGTATCTCATTTTATGTAACCGTCTCCTGTTGATAGTGGCTTCTAGCTCTTCAACACATGAATTTGATTATTTTCTTAGGATAAATTCTCAGAAGCTGAATTGCAGAGTCAATGGATGGGGCCACTTTTAAGATGATTTCTTTGGGAGTCCTTGGGTGGTACACACAGTTAAAGCACTTGGCTACTTACTGAAATGTTGGCAGTTTGAATTCACCCAGTGGGGACACAGAAGGTTTGGCAGTCTACTTCTGTAAGACTGTTGTTATTCAAGTGCTGTTGAATGTTGTTGGTGTTGTTAGGTGCCATCGAGTCGGTACTGACTCATAGCAATCCTACGCACCACAGAATGAAACACTGCCCAGTCCTGTGCCAACCTCAAAATTGTTGCCACGCTTGAGCCCATAGATGCTGCCATTTTGCCAATCCATCTCTCTGGGTGGTCTTCCTCTTTTTTCTCTGACCCTCCACCTTACCAAACATGATGTCCTTCTCCAGCGACTGGTCCCTGCTGACAATATGTCTGAAGTATGAGAGACGAAGTTTGGCCATCCTGGTCTCCAAGGAGCATTCTGGTTGCACTTCTTCTAATACAGATCTGTTTGTTCTTTTGGCAGCCCATGGCACTTTCAATATTTTCCTCCAACACCATAACTCAAAAGCATCTGTTCTTCTACAGTCTTCCTTATTCACTGCCCAGCTTTCACATCCATATAAGGTTATTGAAAATATCATGGCATGGGTCAGGCGTACTTTAGTCCTCAAGCTGACATCTTTGCTCTTCAACACTTTAAAAAGGTCTTGTGCAGCAGATTTGCCTAATGCAGTATGTCATTTGATTTCTTGGCTGCTGTTTCCATGAGTGTTGATGGTTGATCCAAGAAGAATAAAGTTCTTGACAACTTTGATCTTTTCTCCATTGATAAGATTATATAAATAAATGTTATTGATCCAGTGATGAAGATTTTTGTTTTCTTTATTGAGATGCAATCCATACTGAAGGCTGTGCTCCTTGATCTTCATTAATAAGTATTTTAAGTCCTCTTCACTTTCAGCAAGCAAGGTTGTATCATCTGCATATTGCAGGTTGTTAATGAGTCTTCCTCCAATCCTGATGCCACATTTT
>NW_006408571.1:9932259-9950573 GCF_000296735.1 Chrysochloris asiatica
CGTTGTACCTCATGACAGATCTTGAAATCTTCTTTTTGATGATGAATGCAACACCATTTCTCTTCAATTTGTCATTCCTGGCATAGTATACCATGTGGTTGTCAGATTCAAAATGGCCAATACCAGTCCATTTCAGCTCACTAATACCTAAGATATTGATGTTTATGTGTTCCACTTCATTTTTTACCATTTCCAATTTTCCTAGATTCATACTTTGTACATTCCATGTTCTGATTATTAATGGATGTTAACAGCTGTTTCTCTTCATTTTGAATGAAGAGCACAATGGCATAACTCAGGAAGAAGAGAAACAGCTGTCAACATCCATTAAAGCTATTGAATAGGTGCTGACTAATAGGGACCCAATAGGGTTTCTGAGGAGCCACTGGTGGGTTTGAACCATGGATCTTGTGGTTAACTGTCCAGTGCTTATCCTACAGTGCCACACCAGGACTCGAGTTGGAACCCATTCAATGGTCACAGGTTATTTCTTGACTGCCCACACCCAGAAAGGTTGTGGCAATGTTGCAGAACAAGGCAGTAGTTCCCACCACTCTCACCTCGGCCAGGCTCTTCTCTCTAGCATCACTCCTATTCTCTAAATCCCGGCTGCTAACACGGAACTCAGGTTGGGCAAGGAATAAGGAATCAATGCATTTGAACGATGGTGTTGGTGAAGAATAGTTAAAGTACTATGGACTGCCAGAACAGACAAATCTGTCTTGGAACAGGTACAGCCAGAATGCTCCTTAGAAGCAAGGATGTGTTGTCTGAAAGGACCAGTCCTTGGAGATGGACATCATGCTTGGTAAAGTGGAGGGTCAATGAAACAGAGGAAGACCCCCAATGAGATGGACTGACACATTGGTAGCAGCGATGGGCTCAAATGTAACAATTGTGAGGATGGTCCAGGATCTGGCAGTGTTTCATTCTATTGTATATGGGGTTGCTATGAGTTGGAACCTAACGACTCAGAGACACCTAACAACAACAACACAAAGTTCACTCTAATCTTTCTGACATCAGGAAACCTTCCTTCCATCCTGACAGAAGTTCAGTCTAGGTAACCCTTCATGTTTGCACCACAGGTGTAATCTGGCTCTAGTTGGTCATTTCTTTCTTTAAAAGCTCTCCAGATCAACTTCCAATTCATGCCAATAGTAAATGGGCACTCTGGAAATAAGAGCCTCCTTGTTCTCCAGCCCAGATAACAAAAAGGGGGGAGTAGGTGAAAGAGAGAGGAACAGGGACAAAGAAGGGTTTCAAAAGAGCAGCACCCAGTGTGGGCAGGAAGAAACTGGTAGAGGCTGTAACAGTGCACCCTAAAATGCTCAAGGCATCTCTGGTTAGAAGTAGGGCAGGCAAGGGTGAGCCTGTTGTTTTATAAATGAAGACCTAGAGACCTTGACAGTAAAGGTTAGCCTCAGAGATATGAGAACTTAGACAAGGCAGGCACTTATTACTGAAGGAAGGGCAGGACTGTGGGGAGACCAAGGCTAGATTCTGAGAGTAAGTCATAAAACAGAAGTGTAAGCTGAAGCCCAGAGAGGGGAGCCAACTTGCCCAGAGTCACACAGCAAGTGGGCAGACAGAAGTAAATGCTCATTGCTTCTATGGCTTCTCCTTGGCCTTCTTCCCGGGCTCTCTGCCTGTGACCTGGCACACTCTGCCCAAATGTACCATGACATGCTCACACACTGTCTCCTCAGATGGCAACCCTGGCACATGACTTGCTGAAATGCAGATGTCCTCAGAGTGTCCACATTCCCTTGTCCTCCCAGACTATTGACCCTACCAACCCTTGCCACTCTTGCCCAGCATGTTTCTCAGCCTCGCATTCTGGTTTAGTCCTGAAGTCCAGAAAAAGGCAGCCAGCAGCCACCTCCCCTGCTGGGCAACTTTGCCAAAGAAGGAAATGAGACTTGTCTGGCATGACGTTTGGCCAGACAAACCTCATTTCCTTTCTGACAGGGTAAGGTGCTCTAGTTCTAAGAAGAAACTAGTTTCAAGGAATTTCCTCCTGGAAGATAGAGGGGCCTGGGAGTAGAGTATAAACTTGGTTGTTTCCTCATCTCCTCATCCTCTTCTCCATCAGCACCCCCTGCGCCCCATGGTTTCCCTCTGTCACCAGCTGCACACACCCCTTACCTGGGCGGTTCCTTCAGCTACCTCTATGGACACTGACCTAACTGGAACATTTTCGGGTTAGTGATTTAGCATGCAGGTCACACCCACCTATAGAAAAGAGGTGCTATATGACCAGGTGTCCCTCAAACCCACACTCATGTTAGGAGGCTCCAGCTGGCTTGGGATTGGTTCTGGGTCCTGTGTGAAGTGGGAAATTGGAGACAGAACATCTCTCGGGAATGGCCAGCCCAGAAGCCTGTCCTCAGCTTTCTTTCTCCTTTTTCTCCCTGTCTGGCCCTTTAAGCTCAACAAGGGGGTTCAAGTCCCCTTTCTTCCCATGGTCACCATTCCAAACTTCTTCAATTCGGTGGGGTGGGGAAACAGTACTGGTGAGGCCCCAGGTATCTCAGAAGAGGAGTGGTCACTCACTTTGAGGTTCACCCACCTACTGCCACATAGTAAAATCCCAGACATGTATCCTGGGAAAGCCCAGCCCGTGGGTGTGCCGAATGTGCCAGGCAGTCTGTACGCACATGTCAGTGCCTGTGCCCACAGGCATTTGAACAAACATGCTTATTACGAAGCAGGACTGTTCTGAGGCTTTACAAGCATTGACTCACTTAATCTTCTGGGTAGGTACTGTGTAGATCTCCACTACACAGATGAATAGATTTGAGACATAGAGAGCTTAGGCTATCTGCCTAAGGTATCAGGGGCAGGGATTGAGGCCAGCATTGTGGCTTCACGTGTAGGTATGTGAGGTGTGTCACACATGTTGGTGTGTAATCTGTGTGGCTGTGTGTTTGGGGAAGGAAGGGTGAATTTACCTTTCACTCTCATACTCACCCCAACATAGACCCTAGAACTTGCAAAGTCATGTCAGGTAGTACTTTGTCCAGAGGACCACAGTCCTCAGGTTAATGGGAAATCTGCTCCTCATGCACAGTTCACCCTGACAGGACCTGCAGTTCCCTTTACCTGGACATTAAAGGCAACCTGTCAAGTGTAGTGGTTTCCTCTAGTCCACTGTGAGAGGCTGTTCGTGCCAGATCCCAAAGGTGCTGAGGAGGTGGAACCAGGCACTAACCATCTTGAATAACTCTGGAGCATCTGGTTAAAATGTCCTGGGGCTGACAGAAATCTTATTTTGGATAATGCCATGGAAGTCACACAGTGAACACCTTGTGAAAATGATTCTGAGAATGATCTCAGAATTATCCTGATGTTTGCTGGAAATATCAGAGCATGGTCAGAGGAATACTAGGGAATTTCTACTTTGCAGTTGAGTATTGGTGAGCTTCCAGGCACTGCTTTAGACACATCATCTCGTTTAATAGATTGAGGTGGTTGTCAGTTGTTGTTAAAGTGCTGTTGGGTCAATTCCGACTGGGGACCTTATACAGGGTTTTCAAGGAGCGGCTAGTGGGTTTGAACCACTGACTTGTGGTTAGCAGTCCAGTGCTTTTCCTGCAGCACCATACCAGGACTCTGAGATATAGAGGTAAGTGCTATTAATCCCATTTCACAGGTAAGAAAATGAAGTCTGATGAGGAAATAATTGAGCCCCAGGAGCTGTGTATACTCACTCGCCTGGAGCACAGCCCCTAAGTTCTGGACACTCCTCACTGGAGGTGAGAGGTGCAGATACAAGGGTAGAACTCTGCTTTCCTCTGACACCAGTAAGTAGTCCCACTCACTGGCCCACAGCACTGGAGAGCTCAAACCCTTTGAGGCAAAAGAGAAACCACCTGTTGTTACAAAGATAGGGTCATTTATTCATGTTATATTACTGGATTTTAAAGGCAAAATACAGTTTTTGTCTGTTCTTAACACCAAAGTCAGACACATACCCCTGCTCCCCATCCCAATGGTATATACACACATTTGCATACATGGGGAAATCAAAATACCCAGCCAAACTAGTCTGGAGGACATGAACGCTGTCTCCTGGCTGTGTGGACATCAGCAAAGACTCTGTTCTTGCTGACACCCAATGACTTCCTTCATTCTCTTGTGCCACATCTGCCTTCTGATCTTTTCCAAAGGCTGCTTCAAAACAGGGTCACCAGCAACAGGATGGAGAGGAGCAGAGAAAGGCACAGCACATGACAATTTCCGGTACAGCTCCTGGGTGAAGGAAATGGTCCCTGCACCCACAGCCCTGAAGTCCCCCAGTGGAAACAGGGCGTGCAGCGCATGGATTTGTGCTGTGAACCCTGGGGGCCCAGGAGAGCACCAGAGGTCAGAAAGGAGGGGGTGGAGGGAAGGCAGGTGAAGCCATATTTTTTCCTCTGGTTCCAAGAATGAACCACACACTTGACTATTCCCATCAAACATGAAGGAAAATAACATGAAAAAAAAAAAGGCAAAGTCAGAATTTTGTCTGAGGAGTAAAGTTACAAAGACATTACCATCCAGGGTATTTGTCTCTTTCTTTTAAGGCACTTTGGAAAAGCCGGGATCTGGACACAGGAAGCAAGGTCTTGATTGTTTCTATTTCCCCAAACTCCCTCTTAGGCATTCATTCCTAGTTTTAATAACATTGCTACAAATGAGCAGGGAACAGACAGAAATACTCTTTGCAAAGCACAGTTGCTTCTGCAATAGAAAATAATTTTGAACCAATACAATGCCTTCTGGAAAAAGAACCAAGTTAGCATCTGAGATGCTCAAAGCAAGAAAAGGCACAAGATTGGGCCGGGGCACCAGCTCAGCCTCCACACTGAGGGCTGGTGCCTAGGGGCCGTGGTGGTGGTGGGGTGTCCCTGGGATGAGGCAGCTGAATCTGATGATCGGAGGCAAGGCAGGGCCAGTGGAGGAACTGCCTCATGCCATCTGGTCCCAGAAGCAGGGGCTTTTGGAAGGTATCCCTGTGGATTAGCCTCACTAGAGCGATGATGCTC
This sequence comes from Chrysochloris asiatica, assembly GCF_000296735.1. Taxonomy (NCBI): domain Eukaryota; kingdom Metazoa; phylum Chordata; class Mammalia; order Afrosoricida; family Chrysochloridae; genus Chrysochloris; species Chrysochloris asiatica. The sequence continues at coordinate 9,937,290 of NW_006408571.1, forward strand.
ACTAGAGCACCTGCTAAAAACTTGTGGAGAAAGGCGAGGTTTACGGCACCAGAGTTCTTGTGAGAGAGTCAGGTGTGGGTTTTGCTAAAGGCACATTCACACTAGAAAATGAAGACTTTGACCCTGAGTGCCATAGGCAAGTTTTAAGGAGTGGGCAAGAGGCAAATGAACCAAAAGGGGAAGGAAGAAGAAAGGCAAAGGTAGGGGGAGAGAAGGGGTTGGAAAGAGATGGAGCAATTAAGTATGGCTGGCAGGACCTCTGAGGAAGGCAGCCCCCAGCCTTCACATGCACCAGAACGTGAAGGCCCCTCTGCCTGCCCACGGGGAGGCACTAAGGGCTGGCAAACTTGATTGCCTTATTTACAAACTCCACAGCGTGGGCTCTGAGGGTAGGCCCAGGGGTCAATCCAAAGGGGTTGAGGTTCCCTCTACCCTGCCTACCGGGGGAGGGGGGAGAGGGGAGAGCGCTGCAGAGCAGACTGAGGTCCCCCTGGTCCAGGAGTCCCTGTCCTAAAGGTCTGACAGGATACTGCTAGTAAGGAGGCCCTGCTCTCATGAAGGGGCCAAAGGTCTTCACGTAACCTGGCCTGCCAGCTAAATGGAAGGCTCATTCATGGCCACTACAGCATACATAATTTCCCCCCTAAAACACATGCTCAATCCTCTCCCCACATTTAAAACACCACAATAAAAATACATAGGAAATTCAAGTTTACATAGCATGCCCAGAAAAAAAATTGTCATGACCTAACAGCAAATTTAGATCAACACAAAAATCAAGCTAGATCATAATTAGAACCTGATTTTTTCTTCCTTTAAAGTACTACACGTTGCTAATGAAAAGAAAAAACACCTTTACATTCAGAAATCAGACAATCTGGAAATAGGCTACTCAGTGTGAGAACATCCAAGCCTTTTGCTCGGATGGCTCAAGTTGCCTTGGAATTCACACTTTAGCAGGACAAAAAGGTCCAAGGCCCAAGTTAAAAAATTACTTTTCTATATGAAAAGACACACATAGTGATTGTAATAGTTGCATACCACTGAAAGAAGGTAGGAGGTGGGGGAGAATAAAAAGAGAATGGCTGAAATTTTAAAGTATTTTTTTTTGGTTGTTGCTACTAAAATATGACAACCAAAAAACATCCACCGGTCCAATTTCAGCACAATTTCAGCAGCACCCTCTAATCTTTCATGAAGTTATAAGAATACCACAATCCACAATTTAAAGCAAAATTCTTGCCTATTTCATAATAAGTTAGCAGGTTTATCACTGGGAATGAGTCCCAGTCACCAAATTTTTGGCTGTGTACAGTTCTGACTCTTTGGGGCGGCACTGTGAGCAAGATGAGACACCCTCCAAATGCTGACAGTTTCTATAGTTAAAAACACCATGTAGAGCTAAGAAGCCACATGCCGAGCGAAGTTGGGGGCAAAATATCCCACTCGTCCTGGTCATCTGGAAAGGCATCTGAGTAATGAGTGAGGGGGTCTATCACTCTGATTGGTAAAAATGAGAGGGACCAGCCCAGTGGATTGGCAGGGACACAGCAGAAGTCCCTAGCCATTTTCAAGTCTCTTATTAGTATATCAGAACGCTAGCTCGGCTTCCCAACGTCCACTGTGATTTTGGTATACAACGGGTATTTCGTTATGTCCAACACCTTGTAGTTGAGTGTGTTCAAACCATCCAAGAGCATGGTCTCCTTTGTGTGTGCAATTCTGTCAAACCTATGGACAAGGAGACAAAAGGCAAAGGTCAAAACAGCCATTAAATACGTGCATTTCATTTCTCCCACCCTTTTCCCTCCTCACAGACTAGACTCTCCATTTCTCTCCAGCCTCACTAATGTTGCCAAGGCGCCCCACCCTCCACCCCACGAGGGAAGAAAGATTATCAACAGAACCAGAACACACCTCTGAGGATTAGGTTCATTTTTTTTGTCTCTTGAGTGGCGGATCATCCGACACTTCCCGATCACAGCATTTGGGCGAGATATAGACATGCCTTTGAAAACTAATCTGCAAAGAGTAAAGGAACAAGTCATGATCACAGAGCTGCCCAGAGGTTTGGGTTCAATAGCCCAGCTACAAGATTATTCTTGGGCCCAGGGTCCCCCATCCATCATCCTGCTGACTCTTCTAGCTGGGCCCAGACCCCAGCACTGGTTGGAAGTCACACTCCTCCCACAAGTTCATTTATCATTGGTTTTACAGTTAATATTAAAAAACAAAACAAACAAACATTGAGCTAACTCCAACTCACAGCAACCCTAAAGGGCAGAATAGAATTGCTCCATAGGGTTTCCAAGGCTATAAATCTTTACCGACACAGACGGCCACATCTTTCTCCCGTGAATCAAGCGATGGACTCAAACTGCTGACCTCTTGGTTAGCAGCTGAGCACTTGACCATCCACAATAAGAGTTATGCCCTTTATCTTCAAAGAAAGTTGCTCCACACACCCCCACCCCTCTTTCTAGTCCCACGCCTTGGGTGCCACCCTAGGTGTGCCCTCCCAGTAGGTGCTGAAGATGGTCTTTAAGAAAGACCTGACTATTCACATTTGTGCTGCCATAACAGCTCGGTCTTCTGCCACATGGGAGCTCTGGGTGGCACAGATAGATGCTCAACTACTACCTCTAAGGCTGGCAGGTGGAAATCAGCAGAGCTCCTTGGAAGACAGGTCTGGCGATCTACTTCTGAAAGGTCACCATCTTGAAATCATTACAGAGCAGTTCTAGTCAACATGAGGTCGCCATGAGTTGGAATCGACTCTACAGGAACCAACAACGATGACAACACTACTACCATCTAGGTCCAGTGTTTGCCCAGCTGTGATTACCTATGGAAGTCACTTTGTAACTGGCTGGACCCTATGCCCAGGTCTTCTGTGTCCTCCCCACTGAGCCTACCTGCACAGTGCTCTATTCAATAAATTCACACTTGATTGTTGTTGTTGTTAAGTGTTGTCGAGTGGGTTCTGACCCATCATACCCCTGTACAGGGTTTCTGAGGAAGAGCTGGTAAACTTGAACTGCCAACCTTGTGATTCAAACCGACTTTGCAGTCCAGTGCATTAACCCGCAGTGCCACACCAGGACTCCACACACGATAACCAACCTGACACTCAGGTTTTCCTCCAGGTTTATAGTAAAAGTCTGGGTCTGTCAAGTTCTCCCATGATTTTAGACATGGATGACTTGGGCTGCTGTCCCCACAGAAACTTTTTGTTAGTGGATCATATAAATGAACTCCAATTCAGGAGAGCTGTGCCAGTGTATTCTGATATCAAACTCAATCACAGGGTCACACAGCCTCCAAGAGGAAGAAGGTGCTTCTTACCGGAGCTGACAGAGTTGAAGCCTCAACTGGAGACTACCATAGATTCCTTAATGAATTTCAGGAGGCCCTGGTGGTATAGTGGCTAAGCACTCAGTTGCCAACAGAAAGGTAGGTGATCAAGCCCAGCAGCCACTTTTCGGGAGACAGATGTGGTAATCTGCAGTCTTGGAAACCCTTCCAGGTAAGTCTACTCTGTCCTCTCGGGTCGCTATGAGTCAGAATCAACTTGGTGGTAATGAGTTTGGTTTGCGGATTTACCAAATGCCAATGATGGATGCAATGGCAACCCCTGAGACTAAGGTTTCCCGTTTTCACAAGAGCCTGGTGCTGTGGATAACATAGGATAACATAGGATAATAATGTGGACGCTGAGTGCTGGGCGGCACATACAGGCTCAGTATGCTACTCAGAATGGTAAACATTCTCTGACATTACAAAAATGGCCTAAGTGTTCTGTGAAGAAATTGAGGAATCTGCCCAAGGGAATTTGTTTCACACTGAAATGGGACTGCAATGAGATGCTGAATTTTTGCAAAAGGCATGTTTATTCCCTTAGGACAAAAAATCGCATGTGGTGCGGTCAAAGTAAACTCACCCCTTCTCATTTCACATTTTACCTTTTCCAAGGCTAACCCAAAAATCTCAGATGCTAACTGTCCTAGTTTTTCATTCTTTCTTGATGTATTTCCCTAAGTAATAATGACAGTCCCTCTTCTTCATCTGCTTTTTTAACTTTCTATTGTGAATTGTTGTTGTTGTTGTCAAATACCATTGAGTCGGAACCAACTCATAGCGATCCCATGCACAGCAGAACAAAACAATGTCCGATCCTGGGCCAACCTCACTACCGCTGCCACACCTGGGTCCATCAATGATGCCACCTGGCCAATCCATCTCGTTAGAGGTCTTCCTCTTTTTCTCTTACCCTCCACCTTACCTAGCATGACATCTTTCTCCAACGATTGTTTCCTCCGGACAATATGTCCAAAGTATGAGAGACGAATTGAGTGAAGGCAAAAAAGCCAAGATCATCAGCCTTACTTTCAACAATCATATAGTTTGTTTCATCTCAATGATTACACTTCCCTTCCCCGTAACAACAGCTACCGTGTCTCCACTCTGTGGCTTCCCTTTTACATCTTATTTTTCACAAATGTACAAAGCAAAAATATTTGATGTACACATGCAATGCAAAAAATATATACTCATTTAAGTGTCCAATGGACACATTTGGCAAGCCAGCCTCCTGCCCGCAAGCACAAAGCCTTTCTCAGCCTAGACTGTCTTCAGTACTTACAGGAGGATGTGCCAAAGAACTGGGGTTGAGTTGGGGAGGGGGAGGTTTCCACATTCCTCCTGAAGGCTCACCCTTGCAGAATAACCAAGCACTCACCCAAATTTTTACAAGGAGGAAAAGATCTGTCTAGTGACCATTACCTGTTAAAAATGTCATCATCTTCACCTCCCCAGCCCCAGTAATTATTAGGAAATCCATTGATGGTGCGAAACTGTTGTTTACTTAGAGCAGAGACACCTCCGAAATACTGAACATAAGGTAGGCTGTGGAAAAAACGCACACACAAAGGACAGGATTAGTAGGTTTCAACATTGCCAAAATAAAGTTTCCTGGAAATCTATACAGTTTCAAAGGTACTCTTTATTCTGTGGGGCTTTTGGATATTTTTGTATCAAGACTCAGATCACCTTAGAGAAGCAGTGAGTAACATCTGGCCCATGGACCATATGTTGTTGTTAGTGCCGTCGAGTCAGTTCTGACCCACAATGACCCTGTATAGGGTTTCCGAGGAGCAGCTGCTGAGCTTGAACTGTTGACCCTGTGGTTCAACCTGAATTTGCCAGCACATTAACCCACAGCGCCACACTGTATAAGGCCCTCGAAATCATTTGATCTGGCCCTGCCAAGGCAACTGCAGTTCCAGCCATCACATTGGGGGTGAGATCATTAAATGCCGTCGAATCGGTCTGACCTATAGCGACACTGTATAGGGTTTCCAAGGAGCACCTGGTGGGCTTGAACCGCTGACCTTGTGGTTCAAATCGACTTTTCAGTCCAGAGCACTAACTAACCCAGAGCCACACCAGGATTTCTTGACCAAACACAGCAGGCTAATTTTTAAGTTGATATGGCCTGTGAATGATGTAATAAATTTTGGCAGATAAAAGATTCCCCACCCCTGCCTTAGAGAAAACACAAGTACCAAAGCAAGAGCTTCATCTTTCCAAGAATACAGTGCTGTCTCTGTTGTCAACTAGAAAGTTCATTCAGTGGCAAGGGAGAAGCCCAGTTGTCCCTCACTGGCTTGGCAATTCGCTCTCTACAGGCCCACTTTTTGTGTTCTGCTCTTCTAAAGGAAGTCCTTTTCCAGGGTATCTTGGAATCTGACGATGTTTTAGAAAGCCCCTGAAACTCATCTTGTGACCACGTGTCATATCTACCCCGACTCCCCCTTTCCTGTGCCCAGGCCATCTACCAGTCTAGCTTTTACTCTTCAAAAAATACATTTGCTTGGACATCAAACCTTAAAGTGCAGCATTTTTGAAAATTTGATTGAAAAAAAAATTTTTTTTTCCTCTTAGAAATCTCTCCCTTTTCCTGAATTAGCAAAATGCACAGGATATACATGCATAATGTAAAGTTATTTTATAAATATCTAAGAACTAGGGCATATGGATTCTCATTCTTCCAAATCTTTTTAAAAACTGTCAGTATCTCAATGGTTATGAATCACAGACTCCTGAGGGGTGCAGAGTAAGCTAATGAGAAGTGTTAGGGTTCAGGACATCTCGCAGAGGCCTTTCTTTGGGTCCTCTAAGGTTGTGCTTTTGTGACTACCCAGTTTGCAACTCCAAACCAAAGAGACCAAAGTCCATTACACAAATTAAAGAAAACTAACTCAGACTTTGAAGGGGAACTCAGCCAAACCATACAGAATATATGAAAAGAAAAAAAAAAGAGAGAGTGAGAGAGATTTAATTATTAGTTTCAAATTCATTCAGGTCTCCTACCTGACAGCAAGTATTTGCAAGTAAAGATCCCTGGAGGTATTCTTTAATGAATCTAAAGTAATCTAGCTGTAATTAGGGGTCATCACTCAGGTGCCACTTCAAGCACCTTTTGGCACAGTTCACATTACTGTTAGCACTCTGACTGTGGGGTCTAAAGCAGAGCTGGCCAAGTCAATTGTTGGTAATCAGTACTTTTACAGAATGGACTTTTGACTTAGTCATGACAAGAGTTAGTAAAGTTTGTTGTCTCTGCTGTTTTATCTATCTGTCCTGTCCCCCCACAAGCCTGACTGGTCCTCTGTAAAACAAAGACAATGCTGTGGTAAGGGATCACAAGGTCATTTTATTCATCCCCATGTTTCAGGGGAGAAGTTAAAAGGGGGCCAGGCTATGAATCTGTGTATCTCAAAGAGAAGAAGATACACAGAGAGGGAGGAAACATAGGAGAGCACAGAGGGATTTCTGAAGAGACCAAAAGTAAAGTTCAAGTTAAAGTCCTCCCTCCACCCCCTCTAAGACAGCAGATTAAATGTTTTCTTAAAGGGGGTGGAAGAAAGCCTTCAGTATGGGAAATTCTCAAGATGGTCCATCTTCAAGAATAATGGGCACATGAGATTGCTAGACCAGACATAGGTTGTTAATTCATACCCAGGGGTATATGAGAAGGATGAATTGGGAGACAGGGGCAAAGAAATCTGTTCTAAGGCTAAGAACTTCAATAGCATTCCTAGATTCATCTCACAGCCTTGATATCCCCCAGCAAGTGGGGACAGAAAGAAACAGTGAAGAAAAAAAGTCTGGAGGAAAGCAGTTGTTGATGGTTATATTGAAACAAGGGGGCTAGTGCCCACACAGGCCAACCACAAGTCAGGGGTACCAAACCCATGGGGTATCTGTAACACAGCTTCTTGGAGCTGCAAGATTACTTACAGCAGGGGAGGTTAGGTGATTGAAATGAAAACAATTTTATGTTAAAACAGACATAAATGAATTATGGAATATAAATGTAACTTTTTTTTAAAGATAAACAGCAAGTACAAGACCATTGTCCACTTTTGGTGGTACTTGGGATCATACCCCACCCACCATATATCCCCTCAAGCAGAAATTAGTTGGCCTCTTCACTAGAGGACTTGTGGTGGAGAAATCTGGAAGGCTTCATAGTTAAGCAAAAGCCCATGCTCTGCTAGGAAATGTAATTGTGTTCCTCACAAAGTGCCAAGGAACATCTGCTGAGGTGTCCAAGTCCAGGAAGTTGCTGGGGAAAAACAATTCTCAATTGGCTTTCCAAGTTAATCGGGGAAGGGAAGAGAAAAAAATCTGAGAAAAAATAGCATCCATTTGGAAACTAAAAACAACAGTCACCCAAGCACTGCAAACACTTCTCACCTGGATATGCAGAGATTACAGCAGTTGCTGGACTCCTTTTGCCTTCTCAAATAAGAACTGACTTTAGGTTTGAAAAACACCTATTTCTCAGAGGAAGCATTCTCCCCTAGAGCCCACAGATGTACCCGTGGGCTGGAAGAAACACATTTTCTAGTTGCCATAGGAAAGAAGAAAATCTTTTGTGCAGACTGGGGGAACAACTCTTACCTAAATCCAAACTTATCCATGGCTACAGAAATGTGTCGTGGCTGTGAAAAACACCTGTAGGTATTACGGTCATCCATTGGAATGAGGTCCACATCACTAAATACAAAGCAGTTGTAGTCATAGTCTTTCAAGGCCTCTTGAAAGCCAATGTTGAGTAGCTTAGCACGATTGAACATGGAGTCTCCATCCTGGTGCAAAAACAAAGGAAGCAATGTCAGAAGCCTTAAGGCCAAATTTGTTCAAATTGAACACCTACATGGTCTGGTGACTTGTCACTAAATATGGTCATGAATCCATTCTTGGGTCTCACTTATCTGTCCTTATTTTACATATCAATACCAAACATCAGATCCTTTGACCCAGCAATCAGACTTCTAGAAATTTTTTTTTTTTTTTCCTTCTTAACTTTTTATTGTGAATTGAATAAAGGTTTACAGAGCAGATCATCAGTTTTAAATTCAACCAATTTTACACTTTGTTTCATCTCAATGTAATGTCATGTACCCTTCCCTCCTCCGATTCCCCCCAGTGTTTCCTTCCCACCCCTGCTGAACTTTGTCCTTAGGTAAATGCTGTTGTTCTATTGTAAGCATACCTCACTAGTGTTGTTGCCCCCATATACATATGTATTGACTGGCTGAAAACAGAGCCACAGGGGTGACTCGAGTTCTAGACCTGAAGGGTAACTATAGTCTCAGGGTTCCACCAGTCTCTATAGGATCAGTAAAATTCTGGTTTTTTGATGAGTTTGAGTTTTGTTAGGATTTATCTTGCACTAAGATTTACACATGTCAGAATGACATATGAGGGGGCTTTAAAACGTCCATGGGCAAATGGAATAAAAAGATAAGGGAATTTTTCTATGAACTTTTGGGAGCCCCCTGGTGCATCAGTGAATAAAAATGTAAGATTCCAGCCTTTATAGAGCTTACATTCTTGTGGGAGAAACAGAATAAACAAACTATAAATATAAAATACCTCTGCACTAGTTAACTAGGTGTCTATGGGCCCAGTGGGTCAGTATCCTGAAACAGGTGCTTCTCTTCTCTCTCACCCAACCAGATTTTAGTGAGAGCTTTTATCACCCCACTTCTCCCCAATCCTGCACACACTGTAAGCATTGTGCGGCAGGGATTGATTGTGAGTGCCATGTTGCCCTGGTGCCTAGTTTGTTGCCTGACAGAGACATGGAAGGCACATGATGTGGTCATGAAACCACAATTAAATATACCTAAGTATACATACTCAGTGCCTTCATCATGCCATGCACAGAGGAGCTCAGTAATAGCTGCTGGGTGAGTGAATGAATGAATGAATGAATGAATGAGTGAGTAGACTGAAAGATGAGTTTCAACATATGATGGCAGACTGCAACCTCTTGCGGGAAGTTCCAATCAGAAAGCCTCCTCAAGGGTCACCACTGTGGGTCTCTACTCTCACCAACTCCAAGGGTCCCCGGGCAGTGAAGATAGTAAAAGCATTGATACGGCCACCCCTTACACCTGGTGCTCTTACCCAAACCCTCTTGAGATCACCAAGGTCAGGGTCCTCTAATTTGGGGAGAAAGTGTCCCATAAATTTGGCAATGGGTACACAATCTTAAACTTGGGATGCTCCAAGTCTTCCCTCCATGGCCTCATGAGAAGACTGGGAAACATGCTTCACAAGGTTGCCTGTGTTGAGTAAAGGCTGCACGAACCAGACTCTGGTTGACTCAGAGAAACAAAGCACTTAGTGAAAAACAGGTATCAGGAAAGTCAGAAAGAAAAACAAACCAGGAGAAGAGCAAATGAGTGAAGGAAACCTTTTACACAAACGCCCTTTCTTCTGCTCATGACAGAGTTTTCTAATCATGCATGGTAAAGAGACAGCTTTGCCCAAGGGCACACTGTTCACTGCTGCCCCACCCAGCAAGAGTCCATTTAAAATTCTGCCTTCGGTGACATCTGTATAATTCAAGAGATTAAAAAAAAAAAGTCCAAAATTTAGAAACTGCATATGAAAACTGTTACGATTAATATTATTACAAAAACAACGCACTGCAAAAATATTCACTTAGGGATGAACATGCGCCAGGCACAGGTTAAGTGTTTGATGGGCATGGTGTGTAATCTAATCCTTTCAACCTTCTCTAAATACCTCCACTTCACTCAGACTCACTCCATTCACCTTTTCCCCAGCATGGGTGAAGCAAGAGATCCTCCAACTCAAAGTAAGGTGCCACATTACCCAAGATCGTTACTGAAAACATGTTAAGCAGTTTCTGCTGCTACAACTAAAATAACCTGAACTCCAGATCACTCCCCGCGGCCCCTCCTCTAAGGCATGGGGAAGGGCTGCATACTTCAGCAGCTGTTACTACCACCAGGGCCAGCAGGTAGATAGATGATGGTAGTGTGTCTGCTCCTCCCTCCCCTGGGACTACAGCGAAGTCTAATCTTTTTAGCTAATTGTCTAAGGCTTCTTTAGATGAAATGTTGGGGCACCTTGGGCACTCATCTTTTTGATGAAGAGGTCCAGAGCCTGGCACATTTGCCAGTCCCTACCATTAACAGGAGGAGCTCTTTCCCTTCCTGGGGTGGGGAAGACGCCCAGTCCTCATTCCTGCTCCTTCTCATGGAGAACATTCACCCTGTGCACCTGCTGTTTCATTCAGTTACGTAAATAGTATCAAGCACTGACTGTCAGGCCTAGTGTGCTGCTGTAGGATAAGCACTGGACTACCAACTACAGGTTGTTGGTTCAAACCCACCAGCCACACTCAGAAATGCTACTAGAGTGGCAATGCATTGGAACCTGATTTGATGGCATTTAACAACTGTCAGGCCAAGCCAAGTGCAGGACTGTGAAAGACAACACATATTTTTATTCCTGGAGTGCCAGACTGCCCACTTATGAGCTATGTGGCTTTGGGCAAATGACATCTCTAGACCTCACTTTCCTCATCTGTGCCATGGGTGGCGCATGAGGACTGAATGAGACAATACATGAAAAATCCTTAGCATTCTGGCAACAAATGTGTTACTATCAGCACTGTGGGCTAATGTGCTGGATTGAAAAGTCAGTTTGAACCACAAGGTTGGTGGTTCAAGTTCACCAGTCACTCCTCAGAAATCCTGTATGGTGGTGGTGTGCCATGGCATCAGTTCCGACTCATAGCGACCCTGCATAGGGTTTCCGCGACTGTAAATCTTTATGGCAGCAGAAAGCCTCATCTTTCTCCCATGGAACTGCTGGTGGTTTTGAACTGCTGACCATGAAGTTAGCAGCCCAACTCATAACCACTATGCTACTAGATCTCCATCAGAAACCCTGTATAGGGTTGCTGTAAGTCAGAACCGACTTGATGGCATTTAACAACAACACCATCATCATTGTGGAGTCCTTGTATGTCACTGTAAGATAAGCACCAAACTGCTAACCACACCAGCCGCTCCTTGGAAACCCTATACAAGGCTGCTATGAGTTGGAACAGAGCCAATGGCACTTAACAATAACAGCACCATCATTACAGGAATAGGTTTCCCCACCCATCTAGAACAGTCAGATCTTTCAGAATGGCTCTTCGACTATCAGATGTAATAGAATCTTGTTATGAAGCATTTGTGTGTGGGTGGACTGGGATGCAGAGACAAGGGTGAGTTTGCCAACAAAGGACATACCACAGGATGGAAAATGAGCTCTAATATGTGAGGCAGGTGGAAATGCAGCGATTGGGCCAAATGATCTGATCAAGGGAATCCTAAAAGTTAAGGACTACAATGCAGATGTTGTCAACTGGATTCTTTCTATGTAAGAATCACAGGCTGTATGGGAAGGAACAGAACCTCAGCTTCCAGGGAAAGGAAATCCAGGGCTAAAACAACTCCCTGTTGTGGCTCTAGGTTCACAACAGTGCCAAGGGTGGGATGGAGACATTGAAATGACCCATCAGAATGACACCTTCTGGTGTTCAATGATAGGTGGGCATAACCCACTAACCCATCCAAGACATAAAATTAAAACTCAAAGACACAAAGCTAAAAGAATCAGTGGGCAAGGGGACCACTAAATCTAAATCTAACTCTAATTTTATCACTTAGGGACCCAACCTGCAGATTCTGCCTTCTCTCATGCTTTTTGTGTGTCCTTCAGAACCAGTAACAAGATTCCTCCCAATCGGCTTCCCTAAATAGGATTAAGGCTCAGGTGAGCTAGCCTGTGGCTCACACACTGAGAGTCTCCATAGCAGCAGCAGCTGTCAGAGATCTTTAGAAACCTGGGAAACAAATGGCTTGGGCAGTCACAAGGAACCCTGGGTGGCGCAGTGGTTAAGCAGCTTGGCTGCCAACCAAAAGTTGGGCAGTTTAAACCCAGCAGCCGCTCTGCATGAGAGAAATGTGGTAGTCTGCTTCTGTAAAGATTTACAGCCTTAGAAGCCTCATGGGTAGTTCTGCTGTGTCCTGTGGGGTCTCTGAGTCAGAAGTAACCTGGCAGTAATGGGTCTTTTGTGTTTTGTGTTTGGGAAAGTCACAGCTTAGTGAAAGGAGCCAGCATGGTGTGGGCAGATGTTCCTCTGAAGATGCACTTCTCAGTGTGAACTTCATCTTATGTTGGTCAACAAGAGTTATGCTCACCCTTTCTTCTAGGGCAACTAGATCCTCATCACAGAAGGAAAGGACAGGAAGAAAAGTATACAAAAAAGTACACAAAATCCCCAGGAACTGAGCAGAAGCTGCAGAAGTTAGACCAGACAGAGACCCTGGAGGGACGTGGGGAGGGACCAGGAGGACTAGGAATGAAGCAGGTACTACAGTGAGGACCAGCTCCCGGCTCTGTGCTGCAGCTTATACCTAGACACAGGTGAGGTGAATTAAAATAAGAAAAATTTAAAAAATGAAACAATTTCTGAAAGAGGAACTGAATGTTTGACAATGCATCAAAGTTTGAAAACATTGCTCTGGAGCACACCAATATTACCAGTTCATTTCAACCACTTTATCATTTTCACTAAGGTGGTTTTTGATCTAATGGCCTGCTTCTGCCTTCACCAACCTTTTCCTTGCTCCTGGAATGTAAGACAGGCCTCAGTACTGTCGGAGCCTGAAGCTTCAAAGCCCAGAAACATGGCATTACCACAGTTGGATGAGGCCCCATTGAGCAAACCTCACAGAAAAGTCTGAAAGCCTTTTGGATTTGGCATCTGTTGTTGATAGTACATGTATCAGTCAAGTAGAATCACAAATGGGCAGTGTAGAGAACAGGGGCCTGGGAGGGTCAGGCATGCTGGCAGGGAGTCCAGGGAGCAGACCAGGTAGGAGGCCTGGAAGGGAGGGG
>NW_006408571.1:9950695-9978570 GCF_000296735.1 Chrysochloris asiatica
TACCTTCAGATATTTCACACTTTAGGCAGATATGGGTGGTGGGGAGGACACCCTAAGAAACAGTCTCTCCAGAGCTGTTAAAACCTTTCTTTGTTCTCTTTTATCTTTATTGTACATGAAGGCACTTTTAATTACAGTAAAGAAAAAAGAGAACAAAAATCACACAGTGTATGGTTTCATTTATAGGAAATGTCCAGAACTGAGCTATAGAGCTAGAAAGCACATCAGTAGTGTAGGGTTGGGGTAACAAACCACGGTGGCACAATGGTAAGGGGTCCCCTGCCAGCTGCAAGGTGGATGCTTTAAACCCAGCAGCCACTGCACAGGAGACAGGCCCAGTGACCTGCCCGGTGACGGATGCTCTGAGGCAGCTCGGCTCTATTATACACGGTCACCAGGAGTTGAACCGGACACAATGGTGGAAGAAGATGGAGTACAGAGGTGATGGGGTAAAAAAAAAAAAAAAAATCTTCTAAAATTGACTGGTGATGAATTACAGAACTCTGAATATGCTAAAACCCATGAATTGTGCACTTTAAATTGGTGAATTCTATAGTATGTGAAGCTCTGGTAGTGTAGTGGTTAAGAGTCGGGCTGCTAACCTCAAGGTCGGCAGTTCGAAACTACCAGCCATTCTGTGGGAGAAAGATGAAGCTTTCTGCTCCCATAAAGATATACAGCCTCAGAAACCCTGTACAAGGTCGCTATGAGTCAGAACTGACTCCACGGCACATAGCCACCACAAGCAGCATAGTCTGTGAATTAGATCACAAAAAAACTGGTTTTTTGTTTGTTTTTTCCAAAAAGCCAGCTCTAGAGATGGGAGAGATTCAGTGGGTTCCATTCTTCCCTCTCTTATATATATATTCATTCTTTGCAACAAACATTTATTGGACATACACTGCTGACTTAGCAGTAGGGAAACAGAAAAGGAAAAGACGGTCCTGCTTGCTTTTGAGGAGCTCTGAATTTAATATGCAGTTGTAATGGGGTTCTATGGAAAAAAAGAGCAGTGTCTTCAAAGGAACTGGGAGAAATTAAGAAAATATGAATTCTAATGAGATGTGAAAGTGGGGGCAGGGGGTGAGAGTGGGAAACCCTTGAAGCTTTTAAACAAAGACTGTTTTGCATGTAAAGGAAGGATCTGTGGCCACTTTATCCCGACCAAAGGCAGGAAGACAAGTTAGGAGGCTGTTGCATGATTCATGCAAGCCTAGGAGACCACACAGTAATGGTGGGCAACTAGAGAACACCTCCCAAGGGCTGCACCTTCCCTTGCACGCCTCACCCACTCCCTGTGATGTACATCACGCTTACAGACTTCCATCCCCAGCCAAATCCTCACTGTGGCTAACACAAGAATGACCTTCCCATCAAAGCAACAGGAGGCTGATGACTAACTACAGAACACCCTGGGCTCCTCACCCAAATCCTGAGTCTCTAGAAGATATCAAAGCACTCTGCCTCCCTTGAATGTCAGGTCCATGTGTGTACACAGGAGCCCTAATCATTCCAGACCATGGCAGCTTAGGGACGGAGCACACCTGGCTTTCTCTCCACTCTGAGATAGCCTAAATGAAGAAGCTGGAAGAAGTCAGTTTCTACAGGATGGGAGAGACACTGTCACTCCTGTACACATTCCCTGGCCCATCACAGACCCTCTTTCCCCTGGGTTTGCAGGTACCCCCTGGCTCTTAGCACCACCACCCAGCAGCAGGTCAGCAGCACTGCTCATGTTTGCTAAACTACATACAGTCTGAATAGGTCAAGATCAGGAGCAGAGGAAGCTCTAGCTGGAGTGAGCTAGGGATGGTGGACAGGGCGCGAGGTGATCCTCAGAGAATTCTGGGAAGCCTGCTATTGCAAAAATGCTGACTTTACTGTGTAGACCAAAAGATCTACGGTTCAAACCCACCAGGGCTCCACAGAAGTGTGGTAGTCTGCTTCTGTAACGATTTATGACCTTAGAAGCCCTGTGAGGCCATTCTGCTCTGTTCTTAGGGTAGCTGTAAGACAGAACTGACTAGATGGTGACAGGGTTAGTTTGGTTTATGGTTAAGTGCTTGGCTACTAACTGAAAGTTTGGTAGTTTGAACATACCCGGAGGTGCATAGGAAATAAAGTCTGGTGATCTGCTTCTGAAAGGTTATAGCCATGAAAATGTTATGGAACAGTTCTACTCTGCAATGCATGGTCTTGAGTAAGAATCAACTTGACAGCAATACCCACTCAGTCATGAGCTAACTCTGGTTTTAAACTATAATATAGTAGCTCTGGGCTTGGCCAGAGCCCTCAAAACAACTTGGATCGAGGACTAAGCTCTCCATCAAGGACTGAGTGGACAGGGTGGTTCTGTGTCCATTACAGTAATCACTTGTAGGAGCCAGACAACTGGAACAGAGAGCACTGAGCTAACCGAATAGCCCAGCAGTAATTCCTGGATGGGGGAGCAGAGGAGAGAAATTTAAATCCCCAGTTCTATAGGAACCATAACAGGATGCCTGCCTCTCTCCCCAGACCTGCCAACCTTCCTGGGCACTGAGACTTGACTTTCTTACAGATTGTATCAAGAGGGTGACACCAAGTACTTTCAGCATGTGTAAGATCCCAAATCACATAAAAACAACTGAGAAAAGACATCTTTCAGAATATATCTTGGCCACTTGTATTAAGAATCATACAAATACTTAAGACCATTTCTAAACCCATTCTCCCGTATTTTAAAATCTAGCCTGGAGAAATGATCCTAAATGAGGAACATGAAAACACAGAATAAAGTTCAGACTCAAAGATATTCATTATGGCATTATTGACACAACTGGAAGGTGGAGATGATCTAACTGCACGACAGAGAGGAATAGTTACATAAATTAGAACTCTGTGATCGATTACTATGGAGGAATGAGAAGTGATGATTATGGAGACCATGAAATAACATGGAAAGATGCTGATGATATAGAATTAGAGAACAAAGCAGAACACAAAAGTATTTATCTATACATAGCATGAGCTCAACAGTGGTTAATTTTAAGAAGGTAAAGTATCTAGTTTCTGCATGAAGGTCTGGCTTGTAGAGCCCTGAGCATTTCCCAGCAAGGCCACAGAAGCCCTGGTCTTGCTTGGGAGACTCCAGGGCCTGCGGATGGCACGCATGGCAGCTGTTTGCACAGGTCCCCGTGGCCAGCAGGGTCTCTGCTCTAGGTCTGATCTGCATGCGTGTGAACATTACCAGGGTGGTGGCAGTGGTGGCCGTATCAGCAGCGGTGACAGCAGTAGTTAGTCGATACTTCTCACTTTCTCTCATTCTTTACAGGAGGCGGAAGGCACAGAAGAGAAGGTAGGTGGAGAGTAAGAGGCAAATCACAGAGAAGAACTCCTCCTTCAGCTTGCTTTGCTACAAACAGGATTAGCAAGTAAAGGCAAAGGGCCCGGACTGGAAGGGGGAAAAAAAGAGAGAGAAAGAGGATGGATTCGAGGGAGAGAGGTTAAGGGAAAGAGAGGCACACATCAAGGCTGTAAAGGAATGGGCTCATTCTGATCACCCTTGCTCCAGGGCAAGGGTAAACCCCTAATAAACTGTCTGTCATTCCCTGTCTAGGAGTCCAGCAAGGGTGAGCAGAGAAAACAGTGTTTCCTGGTTCAATATCCAGGAAGGCAGTTTACCAGCTCTGTAAGGAGTATAAATGCTTTAATACCTTCCCCAAGGGAACAGAGAAAGGCAGCAACAGAGATGGGGGAGAGGGGATGGGACACACATATACACACACGCATGTGCATGCACACACACACACACACACACACACACAGCATTCAGCTTTCCCCCCACCCCCAGCCTGCTGGCCCCCATATTCTAAAAGAAGGGAGTGCTACCAGACAGCACACATCAATCTGGCTGCTGATAGCTCAGGGAGAATAAGGAACTGGGGAGGCAAACACAGGCCACCAAGACAAAGTGGTGGGGGTCACAGGCCTAAGCAGTGAGAGAACTTGATATTTGCGTACTACCTGAGGCATTCCCCACCCACTGGCCTCTTCTCTCCTACTTCCTTAACATATATGCTGTTATAATGTGACGGGGTACCTAGGCTCCCAGCGTGGCCCCTCTTTGTGAGTCCTTCTGTATGAATTGGCGCAGATGCCGCCCAAGTGATAAGATTGTAGCCCACCTGCATGTATAAATATTGCTTGTAAAAGTGATTTCAGCCAGCAGACACCTTCCTTTTTATTGCAGCTCCTGATAATAAAGGTGTTTCTCCATTTTTGTTTATATGAGATGTTTGTGAATTGGACTCAAGTGCTCCAGGGCATTGTGCCCAAACTAACAGCAGGTGTCTCCTCAGTACTGGGCAGACTCCTGAGTCTGAGACCTCAACTGATCTTGGCCTGCTGCTTGGTCCAGTGACAGGACTGGGCAACGCATCCCCTCACTCACTAAGGTACAAAGGGCTGTCTCTACACCTGGTCTTGAGGCAAGCAGCCAGGAACTGCCTCCCTCACACTGTCACCCTAAAACAGGGCACACACCCCAAAACACCGAAAAGAAAAAGGGATAAAAATCCAAAGCTAGACAAAGACTCCTGAGGGCAACCAGCTGGGTCCTCCTCCTACCCCTCCATCCTTTCATACCAAGGTTCTCCTGTTAACATGACAATTAGGCAAGCCTCCCAGAGGGTTCTAACTAAGGCTATTACTCAAAAACTGCTGTGACCTAGCAGGAGTTAACAGCATTAAACAAGTGTTTGTGAAGTTGGTCCCCAGTGAGGGGAATTGAAATGTTCTGGGAATAAACATGGTGTTCATTAGGCCTCAGCTGACCTGTCCAAATCCCAGTTCTGCCACAGCTTTCATGTGACCGTGAGCTAGAGGCTTACCTTGTGAGCGTCCCCTACCCGTCCGAAGTAACAAGAATAATACTTATTTGCATCACTGGGGGAGTTGTCTGACCATTAACCACCATGGGGCTAAAGTAGATTTTCTACATTTTTCCTATAGTGGGAAGTCACCTTGAGGACAGTGTCCCAGGCAGCCTGTGCCTGTCTGTTCTCAAGGCTCTGCATGACCAGGCTTGCCTGGGAGAGGAGGCTACACTTCAAAACAGCCTAGACCAGGCCAGAGAACCAGAAGCAAGGAACCCTGAGAGTGGGTAAGAGTCTCAGTGAGACGTTACGTGCTTCAAACCCTGAGTGGGTACCAACTGTGCTGCGAGGGAGGAAGCAGGGAGGCAAACCCTAGGGATTCAGAGCCCAGGGCCAGTGTGGTATGCACCCAGGAAATCAGCCCACACTAGAGAGTTCAATGGCCTGGGAGCATGGGAGCAGCAGAATGCTGCACAGAGCTACTGCAGTTTTTTGATTTGGTGGGAAGGGGTGTTAAATGATGGCCAGGAAGAGAAAGAAACTAGGGGAGGGAGATGAAGACATGTCAGGGAGAGGAAGAACAGAGACACAGGACGGGAGAAGCAATGTGAATCTGGGTGGTGATGGAGAGTCCAGTGTGGCTGTGGCCGGATGTGAGGAGGAAATGGCTGGAGGGAAAACAAGGCAGAAAGGCAGAGGGTCTCAGATGTCTCAGGGCTTCAGACCTTTTCGAGCTTTATCTGTGGACTGTGTGGATATCCTGAAGGTTTGAGAGAAAGAGGAGCATGGCCAAGACAGATCTTGGAAGATCTCAGGAAGATGACTTGAAGCAATTCAGAGGATATACTAATGGAATGGAGAGACCTGGCCAGCTCTTCTGGGGCAAAGGTCGGCTATGGTTATTACAAACCCATCTAACCAGCTAGGATGCATTCCTCACCTTTTCTATGCTTTCTGTGATAGCTAGTCCTGCAAACATACTGTATTTCTTTAGTTAGGGCTAGTGCTGCCAGGTGGCAACCTGCCCTG
This sequence comes from Chrysochloris asiatica, assembly GCF_000296735.1. NCBI lineage: Eukaryota > Metazoa > Chordata > Mammalia > Afrosoricida > Chrysochloridae > Chrysochloris > Chrysochloris asiatica. Next base: position 9,956,581 of record NW_006408571.1, read on the forward strand.
GGTGGTTTCACAGTTTCCTTTACCCCACCCCCCAGGTATTAGGCATTGTTGAGGGCAGCACCCTCTTTGCAATGATGTCCGGTTACCCACCTCCACACCCAGGGCTGGATACTGATCCCTGGACCCGAATGGGCTGGCAGTGGTGGCTAGCCAAAAAGGGATGATGGTTCATATTTAGAATGAGTGACAAAAACCTGTGAAAGCTCATGTCTGAGTATGGTGCTATAGACACAAAGCAACTGTGAAGAAGCTGGCAGGCCCGGCATGGCTCTCACATCCCCTGAGAATCTGTCTTCCACCTAGCAGGTCTCTACAGCAGTACCCCTTATCCTCTGATCTCATGGAGACCACAACAAACGGGAGGGCGGGTCCCAATGCTGGTACTGACCAGGGGTGAAGTAGGGTGTGCAGTAAAGGGTTTGTCACCATAGTACAGGGTAGAGGAAGTAGGCAGGAAGAATGGGTGGAGAAGACAAGACAAATGACAACACCAGGCGCTAACTGAGGCTTCACCCAGTACAAGGCATTTCACAACCCAGTGAGGTAGGTGCCTCACCCCACCAAAGCGGAAATGACAGTCAGTCAGTGCCTAAGGTCATGAACCAAGAGCTCACCTAGGCAGTGGAGCCCCAGGCTCACTCCCAGTGCTAGGTACTGTACTGCTAACAGTTTGAGGCAGGAGTTAAACACCCTGGAGGAGAGAGAGTTACTGTGATGCAGTGAGGGGTCATTACACTTGGAGATGGGGGCTGGGGGTTCAGCAGAGGTCCTGCTGTTACTTATATGACACTCTACCTGTCACTTCCCCTCTCTGTGAGTCGGGTTTCCCACCTGTGAAATACAACAGAGGGTTTCAAGCAACAGATGCAACCTCAGGCATCCCAACAAATCTGAGCAAAAACTGAAGGGGATGCTAAAGAGGTAGAGCTGGGGGCATGACCCACACTTCAAGTAGAACAGCACAACAGTGGCTCTCTATGAAGGGGGCTCTGTGTGTGTGCGCACGCTATGTAGTATTTCATGAAGCAGAAAGAAGTTCTGCTCTTTAAAAGGTTTGGATGGGAACCAATGGACAGGAGCCCCTCCCATTTTAAGTATTTGTTCTCTCATTTTTATGAGACTTTTGCTGGGGCGCTGTGGATCAGCACTGGACTGCAAACCACAAGACTGGCGCTTCTAACCCACCAGGCTGCTCCTCAGAAACCCTATATAGGGTTCCCATGAGTCAGAACTGACTCCGACAGCACTTAAAACAACAACAACAACAGGGGGAGACAGAATGAAGAATCACAATGACAGAATTCCAAGGTTTCTGGCCTTGGGATGCAGAGCCCAGAGGGATGCTAATGGAACCTGTTGATGGGTTCCATTAAGTTGATTCTGATTCAGAGTAAAAGTAACCCAGAGGGTTTTCTTGTCTGTAATCTGCACAGAAACAAATCACTAGGTCTTCATGGCAGAGCTGATGGATAGTTCAACTCACCAACCTTTTGCTTACCAGTAGAGTGCTTAACCATGGTACCACTAGAGCTCTTTTGAATGAGGCTTATTGTTGTTAAGTGCCCTCAAGTTGGTACAGCAACCCTGTATAGAATTTCCGAGGAGTGGCTAGTGGGTTTGAATTGCTGATCTTTTGGTTAGAAGTCCAGTGCTTGTCTGATAGTGCCACATCAGCTTATCCTGAAAGAAGCTAACAGTCTATGAGGCTGATTGGATCAACTAAGGGCTCCCACAATCTCTTTCTTCCTCTTCTAGAATAGAACCATGAAACAGAACACAGGAAGTCCCTAATTGCAGCTGGGGCAAACTCTAAAGGTTTCGCCCTCTTCTTCTTTTTCCAGGTTTAGGTTTCCTATTACAACTTAATTATGTGCCCTTCATAGATACCATACAGCTAATATTCTTTAGGAGAAAGAGGTGGGCAGAGACTTCTTCCTTCTTGATTTGATTATCTGGAAATGTACACTATATTTTATCTAAGAAATAAATGAGGTGGAAGTAGAACAGAAAAGATAAGATTAGTTTGGGGAATTAAAAAATAAACTAACTCTTGGAAGAGAAGGAAAAGATGTAGGGACCAAAAAGATATGCATAGGGGGAAAAGACACAAAATTAAAAAAAAAAAAAACACATGTAAAAAGTAAAAGTATTTCTGGTGCTAGCTAAAGGAGCTCAGTGGCCCAATGGCTAAATGCTTGATGGCTAAATGAAAGGTTGGTAATTCCAAAGCACCTAGCAGTTTGAGGGAGAAGGGTCTGGTGATCTGCTCCCACAAAGCCTAGGAAACCCTACGGGGCAGTTCTTCTATCTTATAGGTTAGAACTGACCCGACAACATACAAAAACAACATATTAACTAAACTGTAAGTGGGGAAAGAGGAGGAGTTTCCAGTATCCAAGGGAAAGTAGAGATGGTGGAGTGGAGGTATTAATTTAGGTCTGCTTTCCCCACTGTGATTCACAGAACATTCATCACTGGAGATGACTCTTGGGAAACATTTCTCTGGGCAGCACTGCCGTGTGGTCTTCTGAGTCTTGCCAGGATCCACAGCGCTCACTGGTATTAGACAAATGTTCCTTGATGGCAGGACTTTTCTTTAAAAGTTTGTTGGCTGGAAGTGGCCTGCATTTTGCAGGACATTTACCTGCTCTTTAACATTCTCCAAAATTCCTCCAAGATGATCCACATAGACCTGGTTGAATCCATCTCTTGGAGGGTTCTCAATATACAGGTATACCTCAGATAGTGCAGGTTTGGTTCCAGACCACCACAGTGAAGCAAATACTTCAACAGTGAGCCACATGAATTTTTCGGTTTTACAATTCAGATATAAAAGTTTATGTTTAACATTAAGAGTGCTATTAGGTTTTGAAAAAGTTTGAAATACTATGAGAATTTCCAAAATGTGACACAGACATGAAAAGAGTACATGTTCTTGGAAAAAATGATGCCAATCGATTCGTTCTGTGTAGCGCTGCTACAAACCTTCAATTTGTTAAAAAAAAAACAACCAAAAAACAAAAAAAACATGCAATGTCTCCTAAGTGATGCACAATAAAACAAAGTATACCTGTACAATGGTGTACTGAATGCTCTGCAGGGACAACACCTGCTTCCCATAGTTTAACCTGTCGTTCCTCACATTTATGGGGCTCAGCTCTCTATTTGGAAAGCACACTTAGAGAGAAACACCAACTTAGGCAGAGCCGGTGTTAGTCATCACAGCGGAGCCACTGGTCTAAGCCTTCTTGGGTTACTTGTCTTTCAGCTTGGATTACAGAGGGCAAAAACCTGTAGCTGGTATAGGACATTTTGGAACCTGGGTAATATCTATATAAATTGTGCCAAGAGAATTTAAACTGACATCTAAATTTCACTGGTCCAGTATTTGTTTTGATTTTATAAATTGAACAAGGAAGTCTCACATTCACCTAAAACCCAGCGTTTCTATACATCAAGTCTCTGGGTGATGTGAATCGTAAACAAACAAACATGGGTTCAAACTCATGAGTCGTTCCTTAGAAACTCTACACAGGGTCGTTAGGAGTCAGAACTGAGTTGGCAGTTAACAACAACAAAAATATGGTTGGCAGTTTGAATCTACCCAGAGGTGTTCCAGAAGAAAGTCTGGCAGTCTACTTCTAAAACCTCCATCATTAAAGATCCTATGGAACACAGTTCTTTCTACTCTTGATACACCTGGGATCACCATGAGTCAACTGGTTGGTGGCTATCCAGACTATTGTTGTCCATCTTCTGCTCAGGAAGATTTATGGGGGACCATCATCAGCTGCCTTGCTGAGTCATCCCTGACAACATTTATGTTGGGTATCACTCATCTACTAGTATAATAGCTTTCAGAGAAAGCAACGAAGCCAGCTGGCATGGTTTGTTCTTAATAATCCCTGCTGGCTCCCAGAGACTGTACTTCCTCTTTCAGATGCTCACTGCCATTGCTTTAATAACAGGCTCCTCAATCTTGCCAGGATCAACATGTGCTCACTGACATTAGACAAATGTCTCGATTGCTTGGATTGAAGTGGCCTGCATTTTGTAGGATATTTACCTGTTCTTTCTTCCAGTCTACAAAATTCCTCCAAAACCTACAATTGCCCGAATGTCTTGCCTGCATTTTTCATAGGGCCACAGTCTATACCTCACTTGGCCAAGGGGCTCAAATTCAACATCAAGGGGCTGCTCTCCTGCCTCCACATCAGGGCTCCATTGGATCAGTTTGTTCTAGTCCCCGCTGCCTAAAAGGCTCGCTAAGGGCAGCAGGTCTCACCACCTCAGCTGCTCTTCTACCTCAGTGGTTGTCTTCATCTCTGGGAATAGGCAAGGCTCCTTCCTGCCTCAAAGCCCTATTTCACTACATCACTATAAGATGCTCATTTCTCCCCCAACCTTTAGAGCCTAGTTTGCATCCTGGTTCTTCCAGGCCACTGATCTCTTCCTTCCTCTGAGCCTCCAAGGCTCTTCATTTGGCAGCCACCATACAATCATGTGCTACCTGGGATTTGACCACATGTTCCCCATGAGGGTGCTGGAACCTTTGGGACAGGTAGGACTGGGCCCTTATGCTTCTTCAGAACCTCTCTCTCTGCAGCACCTGGTGCAGCACTATGCCATGGAAGTCCTCAGAAATGTTGGGTCAACAGAACTGCTGTTTCCTGTCTTCCTGGTCCAAGGAGACCTCGACTTTGGTGGAAGTTGTAAACTGCCAGCATGCTTACTACCTCAGACTGATTTAGAGTTTATCTTGAAATGAAATGGTTTCTGGCCCTTTTAGAAATGGGCATACTTGGACTCTTTAAATACACTGTCAATGAAACTTGGTACATAAATAAGTTATGTCTATGACTGCAGCTGGATTTAAGTAACCATGATAAACTTGGAGTAGCAAAAGAATTCTTGGAAACTTAATAATGCTCTTCAAATGGAATGGAAATAAGCAAAGTTCTTTCAATAAAAATGCCTCTTGGATCAACCTGATTCTCCAGGTGGTGGTGGTAAATGCTAACACATCTTCAGCATTGGCACAATCCCAGATCAGGCATACAACGTGCTCTCTCCTTTCTGAGGCCTGGCCCAGTGCACGTGGCTCTGAGACTTCCCCAGACATTTGCTGGGGGCTGGCATGCAGGCACACAGCCTGGACTTGGGGCGCTGTCTTCTGCAGATGTTCAAGAAGGCCGAATTTGACTGAATAAGCATCCAAGTTGCCTGATAGTCGGGCATCTATCTAAATGGGTATTGTTTTTGAAAGTAAAAGGGAAAAGACACCCAAATCTAAAGCTAGGAAAGATTCGGTGCTTCATTTTGGGAACACTAGGGTTGCCATTTTCTTTCATTTTTCTAGAAATTACTTATAAGCAAGCCCAGCCCATCTATTTCTCTTGGCTAAAGGAGATGACAGTAACACATTTACATGTTTCATAGCTTATCTGGTGGTGGTAATGGCTCCCACTGGATGGTGTCCAAATGCTGTGAAAAGATTGGTTTCCCTTCCCACCCCCATTAGTTACTTGTACACATGGACACCCACTCCCACACCCTTTATTGATCTCCCTACACCTCACCTGGTTGATCACATAGATGCCATAGTCCAACTGCTGGCGCTGCAGGACTGGGTGCAGGTAATACAGCCAGTACTTGAGGTGGTCCTGTCGGTTGCGGAATGGAATAATGATGGCCACTTTGTGAGGAGAGACACAGTTCTTGGGGGCAGAGCGGCCGCCCACCTTAACATTCGGGTTCTGCTTTGCTACTTGTTCCAGGTCCACAGGCATGTTAAACTCGATCATCATGGGGCCAACTAGAGAAGTGAAGGGAAGGAGAAGTTAGCAGGCCACAGGGCTCTCTGCTCCACAACCAGGCCTGTGGGCTAGGACATAGCAGTGTAGAAAAGGCACTCCCATGTGGGCACTTCCTCCAACACTAGGGTGATCAACTGTACCAGGAAATCCCTCAGCTCTGAAAGTCCTGCATCCCAAGAAACACCTTCACCTGGGGAAACCAGGATGGCTGGCCACCCTACCTGGCACTTCCTACACACTCCAGACTGTGTATCCCTTTGTAAGATAGAAATGCAGATAATAATTCCTGCTCAGACTTCCCGACAAGATTGCTGTGAAGATCTGAGATAATGGATGAGAAGGCACTGCCTCAAAAATCCTCCTGTTCAGACCCTTCTGAAGGCCACCTTTCAGTCAAGTCATAGATAGGACTATAAAACAATACCTGTGAAGAATGTGCTTCTTAGAACAGTCAACTATACTAGACCGAAAGGGCAACATTTGCCCCAAACTACAGATGAGAAAATAGCAGGGGCAGGGAAAGCAGATGAATTCAGGGAGGAAGTAGGGAAAGTGTTGGCACATTGCAGGAATTGCAAGCAATGTCACACACAATCTGTGCATGAACTGCTCATGGAAAAGCTAATTGTTGATATAAACTTCCACCTAAAATATAATGTGTTGTTTTTTTAAGAGCTCTTCCAGTTATGTGACATTGTACAAATGACTTAATCACTTTGGACCTAGTATGAGTTAGGGAAGGTAGAGGTATGTGTGTGTTGGTAAGCAAAGCCAAGGTAAGATAATTGGTCTCAACTCAGAAGGTAGCAGGGAGTGGCATGAGCAACCCCATGTTTCAGGAAGGGACTTGATGCACCCAGGGGAGACTGAGGCTAGATGAGAGAAAAGGAAAAGAATGCCAAAGACAAAGGGAATGAAAAAGTGAGGAAGGACCAGGGATGACCTCAAAGTTCTGACCTAGAAAAGCAGGAATCCAGATGAGAGAAATAGTTCCTGAAAATACTAGTCACAGCAAGACACTCAATGGAAAAAAGGCCCCTGGTCAGATAAGAGTAGAAACCCTGTATATTAAATCCTGCTTTTGCAAAGTCATGATGCGCATCAAAGGCTCCAAAAAGTTGTAGAGACAGGACACCCGCTTTGCTTTATTTAATCCACCATTTCCCGAACCTATTTGGCTACAGAACCATTTCTTCAGGGAACACGTTTTAGGAACTATGACTCTAATGCAGGGTGAGGAATGTTTGGCCCTGCCAAGGCAACTGCAATTTCAGCCATCACACTGTTGTTGTTAGTGTTGTTAATTCAGTTCCAACCCATAGCGACCTTGTATAGGGTTTCCGAGGAGCGGCTGGTGAACTTGAAACACTGACCTTACAGTGTAAAATGACTGTGCAGTTCAGCACCCACAGAGCCATCACATTGTTGTTATTGTTGTTGTGATGTGCCGTGGAGCAGGTTCTGACTCATAGCGACCCTGTACAGGGTCTCCGAGGCTGTAAATCTTTACGGGAGTAGAAAGCCTCATCTTTCTCCCACAGAAAGGCTGGTAGTTTCGAACTGCTGACCTTGAGATTAGCAGCCTGATTCATAACCACTTACACTACCAGCACTCCAAATATAGCAAGCTAATTTTTAAGTTGATTAATTTTGTATGGCACACAAATATGTTACAAATTTTAGCAGAAAAATGTTCCCCACCCCTGCTCTAGCGGGACCAGCTTCACCTGTGAGCCGAATAAACCACAGGAACGAAAGAAGGAGCCTACAGAAAAGAGGCAATAATGCTGATCACAAACTCAGAGCAAAGTTCTCCTGAAATGAACTGGTGAGAACCACCTCTGGCCCAGTGCCCAGGCCTCTGCCCACCCCTGCTTATCTATCAAGATGTGGCACCCCAGTACCCCTTTTCTTCAGAGACTGGTTACTCTCCTGAAATGAAACAGCCCAGAGAAAAGGAAGCTGTGGCCCTTGCTCCTCCTGCCTGTCAGCAGGTGCAGACGTGTTCATGTGCTGCTTTTTCTCCCCACCCCAGGGTACTCCTCACAGCTTCCCTCTACTGTTGACCTTCATCCATCATCAGAGGACCTATTCCCATTAGGTCACTTTCTTCTGAGACAAAGTTCTGATCATATCAGTTTCTTGCAAAAGACTTCCGATGGTGCCTTGCTATTTCCAAGGTAATGCCAAATCCCTGAGCTTGGCAAGAAGGCCTTTCATTTTTAGCTCTGTCCAACTCCCTCCCTATTCCTATAACACCAGGCCTGTGTCCATACTCTGTCTTCTGCCAGAGATACCATTCCCTCATTCCTCTAACCAGCAAATATATACATTCTTCAAGGCCTAGCTTAAACATCACCCACTCAAGAGCTCTTTCTGATTCCTCCTCCAATCAGCTACGTCCACAGATCCCTGTACAAATGTCCATTATGCTAATTATTTCATGAATTACACTGAGAGAGGCCAGAATCTTAACATTAAAGCCCCACCCTAATCTAGTCTGTTCCTTTTGCTCTCTTTATTACTACACAGCTTGGATAGCAGATGTTCTGGGTCAGGCAAGGGGCCCCTTAGAATTCCAAGGACCCTGGCTAATTCCTGGCCATGCATCTCCCTCCTTGGGGAGTCAGGTGCCTCACATATCAGCCCCTCAAGCCACTGATGCAACCCCAACCTCCCAAAGTGTCCAAAGGTGAACAGACACCATGCTCCATGACTAGGTAAGATGTTACCCTGGGCCAGTCTTCCTAAAACTTACTGCTCACCAGAATTCTGAGGTACTTAGTAAAAACAAGAATCCAAGGCTTACTGTAAATATCCCTGGAGAGTCTGATTCAGATCTTGGGAAGGACCTAGGGCATAATTAACAAGGAGCACAAATGATTCTTCGTAGGAATGCTGGGCAATACAAAGTTAAAACTTAACACTTTCATGGACATTGCCCTTCCCCACCAGATCTGCTGGGTCTTGGCTCACAAGTCCCCAATCCTGGGCAAAGTCCTACGGGAGGACTTGCTGCACAGTGAGCTTGTGAAAAACATGAAAACATCAGTCATTGAGTTCTTCTCACTTCACAAGACTCAACAACATCTGCAACTCCCACTCCACCCCCACCTATGGTTCTGAAGATGCTGCTAAACATAACTCGATTTTCGGGAACCCAAGAGGCATCTGGACAGTCACCCTATAAAACTGCTGACACCTTCCGAAACCAACCCAGAACACAGGAATTCATATTGGCCCACCCAGCCTCCTAGAAACAGACAGCTGTAGGCTAAGAAATGTCCTAACTTTGCCTCTTAAAGGGTTCCAGAAATGTGTTTCTTAGGTAGAGTCCCAAAGAGGAGACAAGACACCTGGGCCCTGGTCCAGCTCTACCAGTGACTTTCTGGGTGACCTCTGGACCAGTACCGTATAATCTCAGGGCATTGGTTTCTCCATTTGTAAATTGCAGGGCTTGGACTGGATGGTGTCTACAGCCCTAGACTGGACAGCACTTGGCAGCCCTCCACCTAGAGCCAAACACCTCCCTGGGTCCAACGCCAGGCAGGAGGCCTTCCAAGTACCTTGCGTACCTCCTGCCACCTGCAAGGGCCATCCTCGGCTGCACACCTGGCTCTGACTCAAGGAGAAATTCCCAGCCTAAGGCACAGGGCTGAGGACTTTGTGACAGTCCTCAGGCTGGGCCAGGCTTCCTTGCTGTACGGCGCATGGTGTGTGCTACCACAGACCCACATCCCTGCTGGGCTGGCTTGTGTGTTTTCCTGGCTCTGGGAGTAACCCTAAACAGGGTTATATAAGCAGACGAGCAGATGTGTGCCTGTCCTCAGCTCTCCCAGCTCAAGCCCCACCACGTGGGCCTCTCAGCTGGGAGTCCAGGTCATGGCTTTCCTTGTAAGTCGCTCAATCACTTCAACGTGTGAGCTCAATTCAGACAGATTCCATTGCTCCCTTGTCTGGCACAGCAAACCCAAGCACACACAGTCCCCTTCACCAGAAGCCCTGCTTTTATTGACAGACCGATCTCAGCACCACATCCCTGTCTCGCTTTCACGCTGGCCGAGCCACTGGTTTAGTCCTCTAGCCTCAGTCTCAAAGGCTAGTTCTGTAGAATGGGTTCAAATATCCAATCACAGCCTCCCAATGGATTCGCCAGCAGTTGAGGAAACAATCTTTGTCCTGATGCTGGGTTATAAAAATGCTTCACCAGCCTGGGACAAATGATAAAAAGTAAGAACAATATAGGTATTTTTCCATCAAGCTAAATTGATATCTAGGAGTGTCCTGATTAACACTGAACATACCGTGGACTGCCACAAGAATGTGCAAATCTACCTTGGAGAAGTACAGTCAGAATGGTCCTTAGAAGCCAGGATGGCTAGGTACATGGCCATGTCCTCAGAAAGAACCAGTCCCTGGAGAGTGGCATGCTTGGAAATGGTCAGCAAAACAGAAGAGCCTCAATGTGATGGATGAACACAGTTAGAAGACCCTCAATGAGATGGATGAACACAGTTAGAAGACCCTCAATGAGATGGACGAACAGAGTTGCTGCAACAATGGGCTCAAATACCGGAGCCATTGTAAGGGTGGCACTGGACTGGGCAGTGTTTCGTTCTGTTACATAGAAGGTTGCTGAGTCAGAACTGACTTGATGGTACCTAACAACAACTCTTACGAACTGATCATGGTGGATTTAGTTGCAGGATTGATTTAAACAATTTTTTAATTTATTTAAAATTTTTCTTTGGCAGCCTTGGTTGGATCAGACCTGAGTTTCTTTATCATTTTCCTGGATGTTGTTAAGTACTGTGGAGTTGGTTCTGACTCATAGTGACCCTGCACAGGGTTTCTAAGGCTAAAAATCTTTACGGGAGCAGAAAGCCTAATCTTTCTCATGCAAAAGGGCTGGTAGTTTCGAACTGCCGACCTTGAGGTTAGCAGCTCAATTTGTAACCACGCTACCAGAGCTCCTTATAGATGGATTGTTGTTGTTGTTAACTGTTGTAGGGTCATTTCCGAACCATTTGTTGTTGTTATGTGCCGTGGAGTCGATTCCGACTCATAGCGACCCTGTACAGGGTTTCCGAGGCTGTAAATCTTTACGGGAGCAGAAAGCCTCGTCTTTCTCCCGCCGAACAGCTGGTAGTTTCGAACTGCTGACCTTGTGGTTCACAGCACAATTCGTAACCACTATGCTACCATAGCAATCCTATATAGGGTTTCCAAGGAGAGGCTGGTGAGCTTGAACCGCCAACATTGTCATTCAAACAACTTTGCAGTCCACAGCGCTACACCGGGACTCCTATAGATGGATTGTTGTTGTGAAGTGCCATTGAGTTGATTCCAACACATAGCGATCCTGTATAGGGTTTTCTAGGAGCAGCTGGTGAGATTGAACCGCCAACCTTGCAGTTCAAACGGTTTTGCTGTCAGGCGTGTTAGCCCACAGTGCCACACCAGGACTTCTTTATAAAGCATGTAGGCTCTGAATAGTGACTGCCCTCCAGACACAGGGCAAGGTGGGGCCTGGAAGGTGCCCCTTTGAGGCCCATTAGCAGCCTCTACAACAAAGATGTTGTTGTTGTCAAGTGCCGTCAAATCCAACCCATAAAGTTTCCAAGGAGCAGCTGGTGAGCTTGAACCGCAGACCTTGCAGTTCAAAGGACTTTGCAGTCTGGCGCATTAACCCACAGTGCCACAGCCCAAATGAAACAGCTAGAGCTTCAGAGGAAAAGACCTGGAGCTTCAGAGGAAAGGACAGAGAGATAGATTGAATACTGACTAGCAGCAGAAGCCCAACAGGGGCGGTAAGAAAGGAGCAGATAGTTGCTCTCATCTTTAAGATTTCTTTTCTTCTGCAGGCTAGACACTTACTTCGCTTCTTTTTTTTCTAATTGTTAGGGATTTGGGTTAAGTTGTTGATTTTGTTTCTTTCTTCTTTCTGGGTATGTGTGTTTATTGCTATAAATTACCCTGCTTTTGACGTGTCCCAAAGTTTTGGTATGTTTTCATTCATTTGATTCAAAGAATTTGTAAATTTCATTTTTTATTTCTTCTATTACACAGTCGTTTTTAAGCAGGTGTTATTCAATGTCCATGTATTTGATTTTCCCCTTTAATCTTCCTATGGTTGATTTCTAACTGAATAGCTTGTGATCTGAGAAGATGCTTTGTAGTATTTTGATATCTTGCTGGGTATGATTCTTGGTTGGCATTATTTTTCATTCAGAGTTTTATATAGGTCATCCCATTGGCTTTTTGCCTACATAGTTTTTTTCTGAGAAATAAGAGTCTTATTGGTTCACCTTTGTAGATAACTTTTTTGTTTTTCTTAAGCGGCTCTCAGGATTCCTTCTTTGTCTTTGGTTTTGGAAAGTTTGATTATCATATGTCTTGGTGATTTTCTTTTGGGGTGTATCCTGTTTGGGGTTCAATCAGGTTCGTGAATGTTTATCTTCCCATCTTTCGTAGTGCTAGGGAAGTTTTATTCTAAAAACTCTTGTACAATTTGCTCTCTGCTTTTTGGTCTTTTCTTGTTCTAGAATTCTAACCACCCATTAAATGATTTCTCTTCATTGTGTCCTCCATAAATCTTAGGCTTTCTCTGGGTTTTTTCCCTTCTTTTCTCCTGATTGCTCTTCTACCATACTAGTATTGAGAGATTTGTCTTCAAGCTCACTAATTTGGCCTTACATTGAATCGAATCTACTCCTTTGCTCTCTCAATGAATTATCCATTTCTGAAATCTTGGTATTATTCTCTAGGATTTTCATTTGCAGATTTTTTATTGTTTCTAATTTTTCATTTATTTTGTCTGTTTATTCTGTAGTGTTTCCCTGAATTATTCTAAAGTTTCTTCTATGTTCTTGCTTTCATTTGCAGCTTTCTTGATCTTTCTCTCAACCTGCTGAAGGTACCCAATATAATTCTTTTGAATTCTTTATCACATAGTTCCAATACCATTTCTTCCTCAGAAATATTTTCTTGGTCACCTGTTTGAGCCTTTCTTCCTTGTTTTTTTTTTTGGTGTGTGTGTGAACAGAAATTGTTTGCTGTCTTTAGACATTGTGGTACCCTTGTATTGAATTGATGATTGTATACTGATATGTTTTAGGCCCTTCCCACCTGTCTCTTTGTGGATGTGATTAGGGAATGGAAGCATAGGCACAGTTCTCTATTTGCTGTTCATGCAGCACAGTTCAGAGTAATATTGGCTGCTGTCCATCACTGATCAGGTAGTATAGGAGCTGGTACAGCCTCCTTGGCAAAAAGGTAGTAAAACTGTATTTGCAGATGATAAGATCCTAAAAACTTGATGAGAAAATTATTGGAACTCATTGAAAGATTCAGCAAAGTGGCAGGTATAAGATCAACAAACAAAAATCAGTCAAATTCCCTTACACAAAGAGAGTTCTGAAAAGACCATATGAGCTTGGATGAGAACCCAGAACCTCAGAGAAGACCAAAGCACCATCCAACACTTGACAAGCAGTCTTGTGGGACTCCTGTCCTATGGAAATTACAATACAATAAATGCATGTTGTTTTAAATCAAAATGAAAAGAAGTGTGAAAATGGTTGTACAACTCTAGGAATTATAATCAGTGCATGAAGAAACAGTGCATGAAGAAACTGTTGAACTGATGCATATTTTGCTGTATATATTCTCAACACAACAACAAAGTAAGTAAATAATTTTTTTTAAATAAAGAAAATCCCGTGGAGCATAGGTCGACTCTGATATACAAAGGGATGTCATGAGTTAGGGCTAATGGGAATCAACTAGCACAACGGACCAATGGAACATGTAAATATCAGTCACTATGTCTCTGAGACCAGAAGAGCCAACTACTCTGAAAGGAATTCCATTAGAAGGTCCCAGATAGAATGAACGAAAATGTGGCAAAAACTCAAAATTTATATATACATATATATATAAGAGACCAAGCTTACTGGTCAGAAAGAAACTGAAGGAACCCAAGACCTAAGGAGGCCATTAGCCACCCTTCAGGTCTGGAACAGAACTCACCCTCGCGGCCCAATTTTCAGCCAAGTAGTAGACAGCTATACAGGGGAGAACAACAACACTAGGCAGGTATGCTCACCTTGGAATGAATGGTAAACCATTCAAGATGAAAAGGTCAGCCTTTACAGAAGGACAAAACTGAGAAGGATGGGTAGCAGGGAAGAATGGAAATAAGTAAGAACCACAGAGAGAAGGTGCACTAACTTTTTGCATAGAGGGGATTACAATCATTGAGATGAAACAAAGTGTGAGACTTACTGAATAGAAAATAGATGATCTTCTCTGTAAACCTTCACTCAGTTCACAGTAAAAAGTTAAAAGGCTGAGCTAACAGAGCAGGAAACTATCTTGCCTTTAATGTTTTAAAGCTAGATTTTTTGCTCTAAATTCACTTACACAACCAGAGCAAGGGTAAAAACACTCTGACTTCTGATGTCTTTTGTTTCTGGGTAGAGCAGCTGATTCATGATCTGCAGGCATTTTCCACACCTTCAATTTAAAAAATATGTTTTCTTCAGTGCCTATGCCCATAATCTGAGATTTTGCATCAATGCATCAATGCCTATTCTAATGAAAACTGCATTTTTCTCACCTGGGTTTCATAATGCCACATCAACAGGCTCATCAAACACCACTTGTTCCTTGAGAGAATAACACCAAAGTTTAAAGTAAGACATGGATCATAAGATCACCAGAAAAGGCACAGGTGACCACTCAGAACAGGAAACCAGAGATGCCAAACCCTAAGAGAGTAAAACCATGGCCAGATACCAAAACCTCAGAGTCAGGATTTACCTTTAATCAGAATCCTGAAGAATCGTGGCACACTAGGACTGGTGTTTTCAAAGCTAGCCTAACACACTAAAGCTCAGAGAGAGGTTTAGAGACTTCCTCAGGGACACTTACAGGTTGGAGGAAAAAAACAGGTATCTTCCCCTTTGTATCCTTTAGTTTCTAATATTCACCTAATAGTGGACAGAATCACAGCACATCTCCATTATCCCTACACTGTGGCCATGTGATACTATTCTACCTCAGAACCCCCAATCAATAGCAAATCTGCTGTGACATCATTGATCTCTTTCCAAGGATATTTCTGTACCATGTTTGGTCATGGCTCCAAATTCAGTAGGGCAGTGGGAGCAAGGACAGAGCACTGGGAAAGCTTGGGGAGTATGTACTGTAACTTTATGTGACCCAAGGAGAAGGGTTCCACCAGCAGAGGAACCACAGAGATGCAAGGCCCTGAGGTCAAGAGGCAGTGCCTGGGAGGTCACAGGCTTTTAAAGCTTAGAAAACAGGCTCCCCAGGGGTTGTCCTCTGGGGGGAATTTCTGCTTTGTTTGGTTCTGGCCCAAAGGCATATTTTCTCCTCACCCAGCCCTTCTCGCAGCTGGCTTCTCTATTTCCAGTGGAGATTGTGGAAACCTCTTGTCATTACTCAGAAAGGCTGGAAAGGCCACTTTGCCTGGAAACTCCAGGCTAGTCCCAGGAAGCTCTTGCTGCATTTCTCTTTTCTAGGAACTACATTTGGGTGTCTTAGCAAGGATTAGAATGATAATAGGCAAGGTGTTTCATTTTAAGAACTTTACCTGGTGCTGAGACAATCCCTTCCAGTCTGGAGCTGGTCACTAGCAAGACATCCATGGTCTGTCACTTGAGAACTCCAAGTCATGAAGAGCAGGAGTTACCCTGTCCTCCCTTCTGATTACTTTTCCCTCTTCAAGGTCCCACAGCTGATCGCCAAGTCTGTGTGCAGCAGAAGACACTGCACCGGGCACCTTAATAGCTCATTTATCAAAAGCCACCTGGTACAAAAGCAACCCTACACAGGGTTTCCGAGGCTGTAAAATTTTACGAGAGCAGAACACCTCATCTTTCTCCCACGGAACAGCTGGTAGTTTCGAACTGCTGACCTTGTGGTTCGCAGCCCAATTCATAACCACTATACTACCAGAGCTCCTAGACACAGTTTATAGGGATCCAATGCAATACCCAGAGGAGCTCTGGTAGCGCAGTGGTTATGAAGCAGCCTGCTAATCTCAAGGTCAGCAGTTTGAAACTACCAGCTATTACATGGGAGAAAGATGAAGCTTTCTGCTCCTGTAAAGATTTATAGCCTCAGAAATGCTGTACAGAGTCTCTTGAGTCGGAACTGACTCCAGGGCACATAACCACAACAACGTAATACCCAAGGGAAATAGCATGATAGGGAGAGACCTGAGACCAGAGTATTCAAATCCCGGCTCTTCCTCTGAAAAGCCTCAAGCAACTTCCATAACCTCTCTCAGTCTTGTTGTTGATAACAGTTCCTAGCACACAGTAAGGAGTCCTGGTGTGGCACTGTAGGACAAAGCACTGGACTGCAAGGTCGGTGGTTCAAACTCACCAGCTGCTCCTTGGAAACCCTATAGAGTCACTATGAGTCAGAACCGACTTGACAGCACTAAACAACCACAACAACAACACATAGTAAGAAGTCCTGGTGGGGTGCTATAGGATATGCAAAGGACCCAAGGTTGGTTTGAACTGCAAGGTCGACAGTTCCAACTCACCAACCCTATACAGTATAGACTCAACAGCACTTAACAACAACAACAAACACATAGTAATGGAGTCCTGGTGAGGCACAGTAGTATAAACGCTGGACTGTTAACCACAAGGTTGTTTAAAGTAAGACATGGGTCATAAGATCACCAGAAAAGGCACAGGTGACCACTCAAAACAGGAAACCAGAGGTGCCAAACCCTAAGAGAGTAAAGCCATGGCCAGATACCAAAACCTCAGAGTCAGGATTTACCTCTAATCAGAGTCCTGAAGAATCCTGGCACACTAGGACTGGTGGTTTCAACCCTAGCCTAACACACTGAAGCTCAGAGAGAGGTTTAGAGTTCCAACCCACCTGTCATCCTTGGAAACCCTAATACAGGGCCGCTATGAGTCAGAGCCTACTTGATAGCACACAACAACAACAACAACAACAACAACAACAACACATAGTAGGCTAGTAATCCTTAGGATGCAGTGGGTTAAGTGCTGGCCTGTGAACTTACAGGCTGAGGGATCGAGCTAAGCAGTCTCCCTCATATGAAAGGGGAGGTGGTCGGTTCCTATAAAGATGCACAGTATTAGCAGCACTGTGGAGGTGATCTAACTGTCCTATATGGTCTCTGCAAGTCAGAGTTCACTCATGAGCAGTGAGATGTAGGCTGTAGGATAAGCACTGGACTGCTAACCGGCAGGTAGGTGGTTCAAACCCACCAGCCGCTCCTCGGTGTAGCTATGAGTCAGAACCGACTTGATGGCTCTTAATAACAACAACAGGCTGAATAAATATATGAATAATACTTGCATGGAGGTCTCCTATTCTGCAAAAACAGCAAGGAGGCCATATCTGACTTCCTCACGCTTCACACAGGGGTGGGGTGGGGTATCAAACTTAAATCAGTCCAAGACTGATTCCTGTGAGGCAGGGGTCAGACATGCTGCCACCCATCAACCTTGTTTGCCCTCTTCTGACACCAACCATCCCTCCTATGTCTGCCTCACATCTAGGTTTGATAATCTCTTGCAATGGTCATACAGAACTCACAGACAATACTCACAAATACGGGGTTTATTATGCAAGTGACCATGGTACAATTCAGGATCAGAAACAACTCAGGACCCAGCAGTTCCCCGTCAAGAACGTCTCTTCTCTGCTCTACTGCAGGCACACATTTAGCTTTGGCCTCTCAGTCGTGTGTCCCCTTGGCCTTTGCCCTGCTCAGGTTAAGTGTTACAGAGCTCTTTTAGCCAGTCTGTGAATGCCTACAGGATACACTTCTGCAAGCCAGCCTCCTGCTTGTAGGCACTCAGCCTGGTAGTCCTCTCTGTCCCTCCATGCTGCCTTCTCTGTGGCCTCTCACGCTCTTGGTTCTTCTTTCTTAACAGGGAGTCATCTTTGTGTTTCTGAGATGACTCCTTTGAAGCCTAGTAGGATGGCTAAAATGAACCAATCCCACTGTGAGAGTGCTGTATACCTTATTTGCATGACCCCACCCAATTAAGGAGCTCTGGTAGCTTAGTGGTTACGAATTGGGCTGCGAACCACAAGGTCAGCAGTTCGAAACAACCAGCTGTTCCGCGGGAGAAAGATGAGGCTTTCTGCTCCCGTAAAGATTTCCAGCCTCGGAAACCCTGTACAGGGTCGCTATGAGTCGGAACCGACTCCACGGCACATAACAACAACAACAACCCAATTATTGGGTGAGAGTTAAGAAAACTTTGGATAAAAAGGCATCCCTCAGAGGTGTCATAAAGAGCAAATGCTTAGTGAGAGCTATCAGCTAAGCTCAGTTATAACTGCCATACTTGGAATGTGGAGAAATCAAGGGTCATTGACATAGTTAGGAGTCCTGGGGTGGCACTGTAGGATAAGCACTGGACCACAAGGTCGGTGGTTCAAACTCACCAGCTGCTCCTTGGAACTGACTTGATCTTTTGTAAAAGTGAAGTGGCATAAAGCAACCTTTCAGAAAGTGAGGGATACCCACCTGTATAGCAAAATGTTAACATTTTGGAAATTAAGAAAGTCAGTATTGGATGAAGTAAATTAGAATCAGAATTAGCTAGTAAATAATACCATCTATAAAAGTTAAAAATACATGGACATATGGCTCTATTTGGAGTCCTGGTGTAGCTCTGTAGGATAAGCATTGGACTGCTAACCGTTAGAGGTTCAAACCCACCAGACCCTTCTTGGAAACCCTATATGGGATCTTTATGAGTCAGAACCAACTCAGCAGCACTTCACATCAACATGATTCTACTTATATGATATTCTCAAAAGACAGGATAATGATTGTACCAGAGGACAGATGAGTGGTTGGCAGGGGTTAAAGGTAGGAGGAGAGTGTAATAACAAAGGCAGTTTTTATGGGGTGAAGGAACTATTTCATATTCTGATTGTGGTGGTGCTTGCATAAATATAAACTCGCAGTTGCGTCCAACTCATAGTTACCCTATAGGACTGAGTAGAACTGCCTCATAGGGTTCCCAAGGCAGCAGTCTTCATAGAAACAGAATGCCACATCTTTGTCCGGCAGCACAGCCGGGAGATTCAAACCACTGACCATTCAGTTAGCAGTAGTGCTTAAGCACTTATCACCAGGCTCCTAACACAAATATATACGTGTTACAATTCAAAGAACGATATATCAAAAATTGTACATTTTACTGTATGTAAAGGGCCCTGACCCACCTAGACTTGGCCTAGGATCCTGAGTCAGATCTGTCACTTTTTGTCACCCAGGGGAGCCTGACACCATCTTACATTAAAGGACAGTTCACTTCCTGTTCTGACTTCAGTCACCTGACTATACTGTGGCTTTTCTACTGCTGTCTGCAGCCAGAGAATTCTGAGCCTCTTGGTAAGTTTTCATCTTCCCCATAAAACTGTAAGTTCATATTCTAGCATGTAAATTAGTCTCCTGTGACTTTTATTACTGAGTCAGCTGCCCCTCTGATGAGTTCAGAAGTAATGACTGAATTTCTGTTAACAAGAACACCCTTTTCCTATCTAGAAGCAGACCTGGCCTGTGTTGAGCCTGCTGTCCTAAGGGCCAGCTTGGCAGGCAGCCAGCCATGCACTTTTAGCAATACCTCTCTGTTATCAGGACCATTTAACCATGCAGCCAGCTCCAATTTCCTCCTCCAAGAGTGGGGATAAGAATGTCTTCCTTTAAGTATTAAATGAGATAATATGTACACATACTTATCACAGTGCATGACACTAATAGATGTTTAATAATGTTACCTTGCCTTCTTCCCTGACTCCTTAGAACTCAAAATTTACAGATTACTGCAGATGCATAAACATGAGTCACTAAAATTTCACATTGCTAGCCTGATCAACAAGCAACATCCTTATCAATGGAGAAAAGATTGAAGTTGTCAAGGACTTCATTCCTTTTAGATCAACTATCAACACTCATGGAAGCAGCAGTCAAGAAATCAAATGACGTATTTCATTAGGCAAATCTGCTGCACAAGACCTTTTTAAAGTGTTGAAAAGCAAAGATGTCAGTTTGAGGACTAAGGCGTGCCTGACCCAAGCCATGGTATTTTCAATAACCTCATATGCATGTGAAAGTTGGACAGTAAATAAGGAAGACCGTAGAAGAATTGATGCCTTTGAGTTATGATGTTAAAAGAGAATATTGAAAGTGCCATGGGCTGCCAAAAGAACCAATAGATCTGTGTTGGAAGAAGTGCAGCCAGAGTGCTCCTTGGATGCCAGGATGGCCAAACTTCGTCTTTCATACTTCAGACATATTGTCAGGAGGGACCAGTCGCTGGAGAAGGATATCATGTTTGTTAAGGTGGAGGGTCAGAGAAAAAGAGGAAGACCACCAGCGAGATGGACTAGCCACGTGGCAGCATCAATGGGCTCAAGCGTGGCAACAATAGCAAGGTTGGCCCAGGATCGGGTAGTGTTTCATTCTGCTGTGCATAAGGTCACTATGAGTCGGCACCAACTTGATGGCACCTGACAACAACACAACCTGCATGATCCACTAACACCAGAGATCATTTGGAGGAAAAGTCTTGGATCACAGTGGGCCCCTGGAGTATGACATAAGGCTTCCTGCAACACATGAAGACTGGACAGTGAGTTTGTTCATCCTCTCTGCCTGAGACAAGGACTAAAATGTTAAACAACTAGTTTAGATTAAAAGAAGAATCATTTTTTATAATATTTTACAATATTGGGATGATAAAGCCTTCCTAAGTAAGAAACAGTCTGAAGTCATAAAAAACAAAACCAAGCTTAATCCCATAAAAATTCAAAGATACCAGAGGAAAAACAGATGACAGAAAGGTAGACCACTTTGCAAACAATACTTAATAAAAATAAGAAATATCCATAGTATTAAAGATTATATAAACCAATGACTTATCATTGCAAATATCTTCTTTAAACATAAAAGACAGCCATATACATGGACATCACCAGATGGAATACACAAGAATCAAACTGATTATATCTGTGGGAAGAAACAGTAGAAAAGTGCAATATCACCAGCCAAAACAAGGCCAAGGAAGACCATCAATTGCTCATATGCAAGTTCAAGCTAAAGCTGAAGAAAATTCAAATGGGTCCATGGAAACAAAAATATGACTCTGAATATGGTGGTTGGTGGTTGTATGCCACCAAGTCTGTTCTGACTCATAGCGACCCTGTATGGGGTTCTGTGGCTATAAACCTTTACAGGAGCAGAAAGCCTCATCTTTCTCCCAAGGAGTGACAGGTAGATTCAAACTACTGCCCTTGCAGTTAGCAGCCCAGCTCATAATCCACTATGCTACCAGGGCTCCTTGAGTATTGTTGCTAAGTGTCTTCAAATCAGTTTTGATGCATAGCAGCCCTGTACAGGGTTTCCAAGGAGCGGCTAGTGAGTTTGAACCGCCAACCTTGTGCTTAGCAGTCCAGTGCTGATCCTACAGCGCTACACAAGGACTCTCAATGGAGTGTCCCACCTGGATTTAGAGATCATCTCAAGAACATACTTGATGCATTAGACACTAATGATCAAAGACCAGAAGCATTATAGGATGACATCAAGAACATCATAAAGGAAGAAAGCAAAAGGTCATTAAAAAGACAGAAAAGGAAAAAAGATAAAAATGGATGTCAGAAGAGACTCTGAAACTTGCTCTCCAGCATAGAGAAGCTGAAGTGAATGGAAGAAATGAGGAAGTATAAAAGATGAACAGAAAATATCAAAGGTCAGCTTGAGAGGACAAAGTCCAGTATTATAATTACATGTGCATACCCGTGGAGTTAGAAAACCAAAAGGCAAGAACACGCTCAGCATTTCTCCAGCTGAAAGAACTGAAGAAAATTCAAGCCTTGGTTTGCAATACTAAAGGATTCAATGGGCAAAATACTGAATGATGCTGAAAGCATGAAAAAAAGGAAGGAATAGACAAAGGTCACCGTACATAAAAGAAAGAGCTGCTGTTCAACCATTTCAAAAAGAAATATATGATTAAGAACTAATGGTAATCATCGTAGGTTTTATTCCCTGTTAAAGTTTTCAGAAGCTGGGCAAATCATTGCGGTGCCTGGCCCTTAAACGTGCCATGTGCCTTTGCTCTCAGGT
>NW_006408571.1:9979625-10001562 GCF_000296735.1 Chrysochloris asiatica
ATGAATGGTTGAATGTGAAGCTGATGATGTGCCCTGTAAACTTTCACTCAATCCAAAATAAAAACATTAAAAAAAAAAAGAACTAATGGTACTGAAGGGGCATCCCACTGGGAGTCCTTGTGTAGTGTTGCAGGATCAGCACTGCACTGCTAACCACAAGACTGGCAGTTCAAAACAAACTACATTGAAGACATTAGTGAAAAGCAAGGGTCTAGGAATTCATGGAATACAAACTGAAATCTTTCAACAAGCTGATGCAACACTAGAGGTGTTCACTCGTCCATGCCAAGAAATTTGGAAGATATTTACCTTGCCAACCAATTGGAAGAGATCCATTTTTGGACCCATTCTAAAGACAGGTGACCTAACAGATTGTGGAAATCATCTAACAATACCGTTACTAGCAAATGCAAGTAAAATTTTTCTGAAGATAATTTAAAAACAGTTGCAACAGTACATCAACTGCCAAAAATTCAAGTTAGACTGAGAAGAGGATGTGGAACTCGAGATATCACTGCTGAAGCCAGATGGGTCTTGGCTGCAAGAAGAATACCAGAAGGATGTTTACTTGTGCTTTACTGACCTTGCAAAAGTTTTCAACTGTGTGTATCACGACAAACTATGGATAACATTGTGAAGAATGGGTATTCCAGAACACTTAATTATTCTCACGATGAACCTGTACATAGACCAAGAGGTCTGTTCATTAGAACAGAACAAGGGGATGCAGAATGGCTTAAAATCACGCAAGTGTGTGGCAAGGATGTATCCTTTCATCCTACTTGTTCAATCTGTATATAATCTGAGCAATTAATCCAAGAAGCTGGATTATATGAGAAGAACAAGACATCAGGAATGGAAAAAGACTCATTAACAACCTGTGATATACAGATGATACAATCTTGCTTTCCAGACGTGTTGTTGTGATGTTAAGTGCCATTGAGTTGGTTCTGACCCATAGTGACCCTGAATACGGTTTCCAAGGAGCAGCTGGTGAACTTGAACCACTACCCTTGTGGTTCAAACCAACTTTGCAGTCCATCGCATTAACCCACCGTGTCATACCAGGTCTCCTTCTAGAAACAAAGAGAACTTAAAATACTGATTGATGAAGATCAAAAACTACAGCCTTCAGTATGGATTGGACCTCAATGTAAAGAAAACAAAAATCCTTACAACTGTAGCAATAAATAACATTATGATAAATGGAGAAAAGATTGAAGGTGTCAAAGATTTCATTTTACTTAGATCCACAATCAATGCTCACAGAAGCTGTAATCAAAAAATCAAAGGATGTATTTGCTGCATAAGACACCTCTTTAAAGTGCTCAAGAGCAAAGATATCAGTTTGAGGACTAAGGTGCACCTGATGCAAGCCATGGTATTTTCAATAGCCTCATATGCATCTGAAAGCTGGACAATGTATGGAAGACCATAGAAGAATTAAAGCATCTGAATTATAGTGTTTGAGAAGAATATTAAAGGTACCACGGCCTGCCAGAAGAACAAACAAATCTACATTGGAAGAAGTACAGTTAGGATGCTCCTCAGAAGCCAGGATGGCAAGACTTCATCTGTTACACTTCAGACATGTTATCAAGAGGGACCAATTCCTGGAGAAGGATATCATGCCTGGTAAAGTGCAGAGTCAGTGAAAAAGAAGAAGAACTCCAAGGAGATGGAAAGGCACAGTGGCAGCAGCAATAGGCTCAAATGTAACAACAATTGTGAGGATAGTGCATGACTGGGCAGTGTTCTGTTCTGCTGTGCATAGGGCCCCTATATGTTGAAATCAACTCAGCAGCACCTAATACCAACACTATAAACATAAACACAAAGAAAACTCAATACGCAAATGAATATGGGATATAAACAGATAATTCACAGAAATAACACAGTCAAAAAACACATGCAAATGTGCTCAACACTGCTAATAATCAGTCATCTTAAAACAACAACAAACAAACAAACAAACAAACAAAAAAACACTTTCAATCACATGACTGATAAAGCTCACAAAGATTTAAAAAAAAACCAAACAACCTTACATGATTGGTAACAGCCTGTGCTGGCGATTTGACAGTATCAAAATGCTAAAAAATGATGAGGTCTTTTAGACACAAAATCAATGACCTAACCTTCCATATTAAGACACTGGAAAAAGAAAACTACATCTAAAGCAAGCAGAAGGAAGGAAATAAGAAAGATTAGGACAGAAATGAAAAGGATGATAAGGCACTACTATGAACGTTGGTTCATTCTGTTGTGCATGGCATTGCTGTGAGTCAGAACCGACTCGATGGTGACAGCACCTAATGACAACAAACGAACAAATGTATGCCAACAAATAAGACAACTTAGATGAAATGGACAAGTTCCTAGAAAGACAGAATGATACAAAACACCAAAACTGACTCAAGAATAAATATAACGCTGAATAGAGCTGTAACAAGTATTAGAATAAATTAAAAAGTATTTCTATTAAGTTCCAGTCTCAGCAGTTCATGCATACATGAGTTTATTCCAAACAAAATGTGTTTAAACATGTCTCTGTGGTCAGTGGATGGCTGCAGACAAGTTATCTCAGTAATTCACTTGTCTTAGTCTCATTGGACCTTCAAAAAATAAGTCCAATCAAAACTGCAGCTTCCGAGGGAATCTGCTCGGTCAGTTCAATTCAAAGCAGAAAGGTCAGATGAGAAGGTTACAGCTGCTGTCTTCTGGAATTCCAAAGAAGGAATCTTGATAGATTTTCTTGATGAGCACAGGCCCAATCAAGTTGTGCCAAGGAATTTTTTCCCATCACAACAATGTACCTGCTCATTCTTCAAAGGTATCAGGACTGTCCTAAGAGAATTCCCATCTACCCCACAACCCTGATCTTGCCCCTTTAGATTTCCTTTTGTTCCAAAACTCAGAGAACATTTAAAAGGAACACAATTTGAGTCCCTAGAGGATGGTAAAATTGTTTCGAAGTGGTGTAAATTGAAAAGTACAGAATTCTTCGGGGAAGGGTTTGAGAGATGGAAACACTGCCTTCCATCTATAGATGGATGTACAGACCTCGATGGAGAATATGCAAAGAAACAACAGCTTTATATTTTGATATTTTTGCTTAATAAAGGTTTCTATGATTTTATAACAATATTTTTTTACTTATCCTCATAAAGAGGTTGAATTTTTTATATTAAAAAAAAATAATAATTTCCCCCTAAAGAAAAGTTCACACTCAGATGGCTTCACTGGTGAATACTACCAGATATCTAAAGAAAAATTAATAGCACCAGTCACAAACTCTGGAGTCCTGGTGTGGGCTATAGGACAAGCACTGGACCAAAAGGTCAGCTGAACCACAAGGTTGGTGGTTCAAACTCAGAAACCCTATACAGGGTCACTATGAGTGAGAACTGACTTGATGGCACTTAACAACAACATTCACAAACTCGACTGACTAGGTTCTTGGAAGAGATTTTCATAAATTAAATCCACTGTCAAATCGACAGGACAACAGCATGTTTCAGTGGAAAACATTTATGAAACTCTTCCAAAAACTGGCTACTGGGGGCTTTAGGAAAGAGTGCTTTTGAGTGACTGATTTTGTCAGGCAGATCATCTGATGGTTGTTCTGGAGAAGTGTGTCTTCTCAATCAGGTTCCATAAATAAGAGCAGAGAAATACCCACAGCTCCATAATAGGAGCCCTCTACTTCAACAGAGAAGAAAACACTCAGGCCAATAGCCTTTCCTGATGGGCCTTGATTTCAGTGCTGGGACGTGGTGACACAGGATGTGGGGGGCAGGGATGCAATGGCAAGTCCTTATGAGGCTGTGGGTATGTTCATGGTCTCTAGTCAAAACAGTGGCACAGACTTCGAGGGCCAAAGATCAACCTTAAAAAGAAAGACACAACAGAGAAGAAACATGTTTCTAGGCTGGGCCACCCTGTTCATTCCCAATAAAAGAAAACCTGTTGCCATTAAGTCGACTTCAATTCATAGCAACCCTTAAGGGCAGAGGACAGCTGCCTCACAAGGTTTCCAAAGCCGTAAATCTTTACTGAAGGCGCCTGCCACATCTTTTCTCCCACTGACAACCTTTTAGGTAGTAGCCCAGTTCTTAACCACTGCGCCACCATTGCTCATTCCCAATAAGGGATGCCAGCCATTTCAGACCTAATAACCCAAATTTTGAGGAATACTGAATCAGGAAGGGCACTGTCTGCCCTTCTGGGAATTCTTAAGTGGGTTAAGTAGTTATGTCCTAAGTGCAGAGGAGATATGCAGTCACGCAGATACCATGCAGACCTCGGCTGGGAGCCTGTTAGGTTTACTTTCTGGTTAAAGTACAGAAGTCATACCTAAATTGGGAACAAGGCCAGTCTGTTCATGGAGGCCTGATTCTTCCCTAGAGGATCAAGCGATGCCTCGGGAGGGACCTGGGGAAAGATCTGTCCTTCAAACCAGAACCCAGAGCTGAAGAACCACTCGAGGAGAGCTGCCAAGTAGGAATCTCCTCTTTTGGACTGGGCTGCGGTCCAGAGGTGTGGGAGGTAGCTTCAGGGAAACTAGGAGCAGGAGTGTCCAGTCAATGCCAGCTTGGCAGTTGTGCACATGAGCACGATTCCTTCTGACCACCAGAAAAGGTCTGCACCAGCCCTGTAAGTAGGAATGCTTCCATGTTTCTTTCTTGTTCTGCCTTCATTTCTTCTCTCACTCTCTTTAGGAATCTTTTGAAAGTCATTAACTGTCTCATAAAGGAGCTCTGGTAACATAGTGGTTATGAATTGGGCTGCGAACTGCAAGGTCAGCAGTTCAAAACTACCAACTGTTCCACAGGAGGAAAATGAGGCTTTCTGCTTCTGTAAAGATTTACAGCCTCGGAAACCCTGTACAGGGTCGCTATGAGTCAGAGCCGACTCCACGGCACATAACCACCACCACCTGTCTCAGATATGCAAAAACGAAGCAAAAGCACTCAGTGTAGTCCTCTTTGAAGCAGTGTTTGTGGGGGGAGGAGACCAGTGTATACCTGAGGGCTGGGCAGCTCTGACAGCTCTGACACCTGGGTGGACAAGACCCAGAAACTCCAGACACAGAGCTCTTTCATTTGGTCCAGAATCTGCACCCTGCCCATAACACCTTTTTCTGATAGAAGGCTTCGGACCTTCATATTTTAAAGAAAGCCAACTATACCGCAGTTACCCATGTTCCTGCAAAAGAAGGGGCCTCTCCTAATTTCTAGATATTTCATAAACTCATCCTAACTCAAAGAGTTCACACACAGAACCCACATCGCCATCTGATCAAAATAGGGAATGGGCTGAGACCCTGGGCCTGCCTCTAGTTTGACAATCCCCTCCTTACTCACAGGGTCTGACCTGAGCTGAGCAAGGCCCCAAGGAGAAACCCACTTAGAGTCAGCCCTAGGGAGCTGGTCAGAAGTCTGGCTACTCACTTTGTCATCCCATATACTCCACCTCTGCAGTCACAGTCCCCTCCAGGGGAAATGGAGAGGCCAAAACTGGGGTTAGCCACCACCTCCTAGACACATTCCCTTGTTACCAGTCCCCCACCCCCAACTCCCGAGTACTTCACTAGGTCCCAGCTTTTGTGCTTTCTGCAGAGTAAATTTCACTGAGCACCAACAAGGTACCTAGGACACAAAAATGAACAAGGTCACCCAGCCCTTGTCTCCTGCAGCTTACAGACAGACGTGAGAGCGTGGTTCTATAAAGTGCTTGGAAAGA
Source organism: Chrysochloris asiatica (assembly GCF_000296735.1). Classification (NCBI taxonomy): domain Eukaryota; kingdom Metazoa; phylum Chordata; class Mammalia; order Afrosoricida; family Chrysochloridae; genus Chrysochloris; species Chrysochloris asiatica. The sequence goes on from NW_006408571.1 coordinate 9,985,371, forward strand.
AAAGCATAGGGGAATATGAAACCTAAGAAACATGGGTTTTGGTAACCTTCATGGAATTTTTATTTTAAAATGCTATCTATGTATGATTCTATGAAAAGGGAAAATCCTGTAATTTAAAAAATGTTGCAGGGGGTTGCCAATAATAAAATACTGACCAGCTGCTCTGGCCTGGTTCTAAATGGATCCCAAAAGGACCCTTTAAAGTCATAAGGGAGGCAGAAGAGAGGCCATGTGGCATGGGTGAAATGGATGCATGGCATGGCTGACCTATGAACCTGAGGTCACTGAAATCACCAGCATTAAAGCCATCTGTGAAGGCAGTGGTAGTTCAGTAGGAACCTTCCATGTGGGAAGGCTAAGTTCAATTTCTGGCTGGTACACCTCATGCACAGCCACTGCTCACCTGTCAGTAGAGGCTTGCTAGGTGTTGTGATGCTAAACAGCTTTCAGTGGAGCTTCCAAGACCAAGAAGGACAAAGAAAAAAGCCTGGCCATCTACTTCCCAAAACCAGCCAATGGAAATGATATGGATCACAACCGTCTGATCAGCAACTAGTCATAAGGACCTGGCAGCGGTTCATTGAGTTCTGCTCCGTTGTGCATGGGTCTTTATGAGCTGGGGGCCGACTTCATAGCAGCTAACAAAACAAAGTCACGCTACCACATACGCAATTCGGCAGGTTCCTGTTTATTCACAAAAGGGCTGTGTGCATGAAGGAGGCTACAGGGACAGACATGGCAATTCATAGTGGAAGGTTTTAGACTGTTTTAATCAGCTCATTTTTACCCAATATACTTTTAATGTTTTTCTTCATTTTGGGCCCTGTTTTCAGATTCCATAAGCTAGAATTGTCAAGTCTGAGTTCATCTACATAGGTTAAATGGTTAGATGTCCAGACTAATCCACCAGAACATAACACTGTTTTTATGGTTAGCTGCATCCAGTATTTCCAGCACCCAACCCACAAGATTTGGGGTCAATGCCATTTTTAAGCTAGGGCTTTTCCCATCATCCTTCAGGTCATTTTCTACAAAAAGAAAAAGAGGTTCTTACCTTCTATAAACCAAAGGTATATTAGGTATTGAAAGAGTGAGGTCCCTTCTGTGGCCTCTGAGTGACCATCGTAGGAACTTTCCACTGGGCAACTGGTTGGTTATGGGGAAAACCTCATGTCCAATGTGCCCTGTCCAGGGAACTGAGCACACACATACACACACAGGCTCAGAGTATGAAAGGCTGCATCCAGATAGATTCAATTCTCCCTAGGAATCCACATTCCAATATCCCTGACCCAGGGATTTACAATTTAGGGCCAGTGAATTGTTCTAACTCATCTGGAAAACAATGTGACAATGTGTTTTAAGATGACCATAGCCAGTAGCCTAGGAAGTCTGCTCTAGGAATTTGTTACAAGGGAATAATTCAACTGAAGCAAGAGCTACAGGCAATAAAAATGTTCATCTCAAGATGAACTATGAGGGTAAAACCTGTAATATCAAATGCTTAGGAACCACCAAAGATAATTAGGAAAATTGTAAAACAACCAAATAGTACTGAACAAAACTGTTATTAAGTGCAGTTGAGTCAATTGCAACTCACAGAGACCCTATACAGGGTTTCTGAGGAACAGCTAGTGGGTTTGAACCACCAACCTTGCAGTTAGCAATCCAGTGCTTATCCTATAGTGCCACACCAGGACTCCCAACTAATAATGGGCAACGTATATGTGGGTGGTGGTGGTAGTGTGTCATGGAGTCATAATGTCCCTGTATAAGATTTCCGAGGCTGTGAATCTTTACAGGAGCAAAAAGCCTCATCTTTCTCATCTCGGAGCCCCTGGTAGCCTTGAACTGCTGACCCAGCAATCAGCAGCCCAACACATAACCCACTCTGCTACTGGGGCCCCTAGCACATACGTACTCACAGCTTATGCAGTGTTGGGCACTATTTTCAAGCCTTTCATGCCTACTATGTAAATTCCACAATGTCTTCGAGACAGATACTACCATTATCCCCACTTTATAAGCGACAACACTGAGGCACAGAGAAGGTAACAACTTTCCCGAGATCACAGAGCTAATCAGTATGGCAAGAATGCTCCCCATACCCTTTCTAAGGGCCATCATCTGCTACAATCTTGAAGACCATTCAGTCAGAGATGAGGAGTCCCTGGGTAGTATAAATACTTAAGTGCTTAGCTAAAAAACTAAAAGGTTGGCAGTTGAAACCCACCCAGAGAAGCCTCAGAAGAAAGACCTGGAGACTTCTCCCCAAAGGTCATCACATCCTATGGAATGCAATCCTACTCTGGAAAACATTATGAATTGGAATCAACTTGATAGCAACTGGTTTGGGTTTTGTTTTGGTTTTAGACAGGGATGACAAGATTCTTGGCCGATGCCTCACTACAAGATCCCTGAGCACTGTGGGCTTCCCAGGGAATGCCAGAGGCCCTTACTTAAGGTTGCATGTATGAGCAGGCTTTCCTCACACACCAGCCTAGGATCCTGCGGCAGAGCAGGGACAGCGCTAAAGACCCTCACATTTCAGAGAGGGGAACATAGTCCAAGAGGATTCACGACTTGCCAAAATAATGTCCAAAGTTAAGGGAAGGACAAGGTCCACATTCAAAGGAAATAATAGCAAAGAAAACCAAAGACGTGCCCAAAATGCTGTCAAAAGTTAAGAGAAAAACAAGGTCCACACCCAAAGGTAAGAATAGCAAAGAAAACCGAAGACACGTGGAAACAATTTAATTCAATGGACCACATGAACATCAGCCTCCACAACCCTGAGAACTCAATAGTGTCCTGCTACCATGCAGTAGTCACGAATCGGGATCCTAACCTCAGAGCCAGCAGTTCGAAACTACCAGCTGTTCTGCAGGAGAAAGATGAGGCTTTCTGCTCCTGTAAAGCTCTATAGCCTTGGAAACCCTGTACAGGTTCGCAATGAGTTGGAACCGACTCCATAGCACATAACCACCACCACCACTATCAACTGCTCTGAAAAGGACCACATGAGAAGGTCCTGGATAGAGTCGGATAAAAGGTGGAACAAAATTCAAAATCATTAAAAAAAAACTACACACCAGACTTACTGGTTTGATAGAGAAAGATGAAAACCCAAGAGTATGACTCTTAGCTACCCTTCAGGTCTGTAACTGAACTCACCCCCATGGCTCAATTTTCAGCCAAACAATCAACAAGTTTATATGGTGAACAATAACATGAGAGGTACGCACTCCTTAGACTAATCAACTATTTGAGATCAAAGGACAGCCTTTATCCAAGGACAAAGTTCCAAAGGCAGGAAGGGCTAGGAAAGAAGGAAGCATGGAAATGGGAAACACAGGGAAAGTGGGATAAGGGATACTATGCTGTGGAGATTACAGTTAGTGACATGAAACAAAATGTGTATAAACTGTTGAATGGAAAATGGATTTGCTCTGTAAACCTTCACCCAATTCACAATATAAAATTTAAAAAGAGAGAGAGAAAAGAAGGACCAGAACACAGTGCTCGTGATGCTAGTGGTCTTCCAGGCTAGCCCCTAACCCCTATAGACCATCAGCCCCTCTCTCAATTTCTCTCCTCCTGTATATTTCCTCCCTTTGGTCCCTCAGTCCAGCTAGCCTCAGACTTGCCCTGTCTAACAGGATTCCAACTACACCCTCTCTCTCTTTTATCATCTCACACTTGCCTCCATTTCCTTTTCTCTGGGGCCCTGCTGGTAACTGTCCGAAGCAGCTGGGACTTCAGCTATGGCATTCTCCTCATGTGACAACAGCTAGAGGAAATCACAGGCTGCTTTCAGCAGCAGACCCCTGCCCTTCCCAACAAGGGAGACTGTTCAAACATGTAGAGTTGGGGATGCTAAAATCCGTGTCTGGAAGAGAGACCCTTCACTAGGACTTTGGCCCTGGCCCAGCCTGTCCATCTGGCTCCCTGGACCTCCTTAGTGGCCTCAAAGCACCCAGGCTTCCTCTCTCTGACCACACCATATTGCCAGAGTCTGTCCACTGATAAAGGACTCCCTGAAAGCTCTTGTTCCTGTCTCTCTCCCGTGCTTAGCTTCATACAGTGTAGCTATCAATAAAAGTCTGCTGAATAAGCAAAAAGAATCCCTGTTCAACCTCCTCAAGGTAACGCCTGACTCTGTTAGAAGACACAATTCTACCCAATTTGACCCAGGCCCAAACCCAGCAGCCAGGTTGCCTAAAGTGTTCATCTGAATGCCAGTAGCCACCCAACACTTTAGTGCCATGTCCCTGTGCCTCTATGTAACACAAATACCAGCATCTTTTGCTGTTGTTAAATGCCATCAAGTTGGTTCCGACTCATAGTGACCCTGTATAGGGTTTCTGAGGAGTGGCTGGTGGGTTTGAACAGCTGATCTTGTGGTTCAAACCAATCTTATAGCCCAGTGCTTTATCCTAAAATGCCACATCAGCTTCTCTTACTCTATCCTTAACTTGGCACCCTTTCCTGTTTGTTCGTTTGGTTTTTTTTTTAGCTGGCTGTGTTCTGCAACACCAACAACAGCTCTGCAGTTTCAGGATGTCAAAGGCAAAAGGACATTATGCAAAACAGGAAGATATGTTTACAGACATTTTAAGGGCATTTTCAGAATGCACCCTGTCATGGGTCCAGACAATTATTGAACCCCCTGCCAAAATCACCCTCCCCCCCACCCCATGATCTCTAGGCCCACGTGGTGGGGTAGGAAGGAGTCTGATTTTACACCATACCAGTCACATTGAATTGACCCAAGCCCCGCTCTGTCTCTCAGTGCAGCTTCCCCCTTGGTCCCCAGGCTCTATGCCAAATGACCCCTAGCAGATTCCAAAACTCAAACTGTTCCTTAAAGAGGAGACTGGAGTTCCGCTGGTAACTCACACTAGAGTAACTTCACAATACACTGAGTCTGGTACACTGGCCTAGGGCTTTCTTGAGCTAACCCAACCAAACAAGCTCCTGAGGATGCCAGACTGTGGATCTCTGAGGCTTATCCCTAAAGGAATCCCTGGAAACCTCAAAGTTCTCCCAAATCTCAGAGTCACCTGTAGTGTTCTGTGTGTTTCGCAGTCTGACTTGTTAGCGTATAACCAAACTTCCCAGGGAAATGGTCACAATGAAGTTTGGTCAAAAGCATCGGGCGAGCTTGCTAGCATTTACCTAGCACCAGAACTCTGCTCCACCATCCACGTAAATCTTCTTCAGGGACTTGGCTGCTAAAGAAACAAATGGAGGAACTACCAAGAAAACTGACTCCTGGGGCATCACCCCCCTTGGATTCTGTTCACAGAAGGTTTCTGCTCAGCCCCATCCCAACTGTCTGGCAGTCTGGACCTCTGCCCCTACCCTAGGCACTTCCTGAACATACAGTTTCCTTTTTCATCAGAATTCTAGACAATCTCTCATTTGGCAATAGGTGATACTCATCTGCCTGCTCTAAGAAACCCTTTAATTTCCACCAGATCTATCCCTTAGCAAGACTGCCTTAAAAACCTAGACCTTCTCAAAAAACATTCATCCCATTTTCCTTTTTAGGAAACCATCCTATGGAAACAATCCTCAAAGTGGAATTTTATGCATCAACCTCACCACACAACTAAGAAATAACAGAAGAAACATAATTATACATATATTGTTGTTATGAAGTGCCGCCAAGTCAGTTCCAACTCAAAGTGGCTCTATATAGGAATTCCAAGGAGTGGCTAGTTGGTTTAGACTGCTGATCTTTCAGTTAGCAGTCCAGTGCTTACCCTACAGGGCCATACCAGAGATCCAATATGTTTAGGAACATAAGAAATTTTTAAACTCAAAAATCAAATAATAAATGTTAGTTACTAGTATAGTTGAACTGGTGCTTAGAACAATTAATGGGACTAAGTCATCCACACTTTTCAAAACTAGAGAGTCAATCCTAAAAATTGTTATGAGGAGCAGGTTTCTTTTAAAATGTATACTTATAAAACCATCATATGCTCTAGTGTTTCATTTATTAACTAGAAAGACCAAGAATTACCATCAAGGGAAATAGAAGCTATGGAGTGCTCGTTGTTTGTGCAATTGATATATAATTTGCCAAAGTAATGGAATTAGAGAAAAAGAGAAAGAAAATCTTGAATATTCTTTAAGAAAATACTCAGAAGTTCTTTATCTGTTTTACTTCTAGAAACAAACCAAGGATGAAATCCAATAGCCAAATCAACAATATTTTTATGACCATCCCATGTTCCCTTCACAGCTAATAAGATTTAACCTCATGATTTTTGTTAGTTGGGAGGTGTTTCTTGGTAGTGCTAATATAAAAGATCTCTCTGATAGACTCCAGAGACCTGGCTTTTATTTAGACACTTTGCATTCTTAATGTAACTATATGGCTATCTCCTGTTGTTGCTGTTAAGTGCAGTTGAGTCAGTTCTAACTCATAAAGACCCTTGTATTGGGTTTCTGAGGAGCAGCTGGTGAGCTTGATCACTGACCTTGTGGTTCAAATCAACACAACAGTCCAGCACATTAACCCACAGCACCACTAGGACTATCTCCTATGCTAAATTTAGAGATAAGTATATTAATATGTTAAAACTGCTATGGAACTCTTCTCATTTGTGTGCTCCTCACAAAGCTTTCATGATGAGGACAATTGTGGTTCCAGGTAGAGATATTTGAAATCACTCATAAAGGAAAAACTTTTAGCCCGATAATGAAAGACACCTAAGAGTCATTCTTTTCAACTAATCACTCTCTATATTGTATGTATATGTTAGTTGTTGTTAAGTGCTGTGGAGTCCATTCTGACCAACTCATAGTGACCCTGTATAGGGTTTCCAAGGAGTGCTTGGTGAGTTTGAACCTCTGATTTTGCAGATGGTAATCCAGTGCTTATCCTACAGTGCCTACAGTGTGTGTGTTTGTTGTTGTTGTTAAGTGTTGTCAAGTCAATTCTGACCCATAGCGATTCTGTATAGGGTTTCTGAGGAGCAGGTAGTGAGCTTGAGCCATCGACCTTGTAGTTCAAATGACTTTGCAGTCTAGCACATTAACCCACAGAGCCATCCACACCAAGACTCCTAGAAACCCTACACAGGGTAGCTGTAGGTTGGAACCAACTCAACAGCACTTAACAACAATGGAAGATAACGTAAATGTTCAACAATAATTGAATGATAAAGAAAATTCCAGCATATTCAGTTGACAGAATAGGAAGCTGTCTTCTAAGTTTTTTTAAAGGTGTAATCAAACTATGGAGGCCAGTTCTTAAACACTCATGGTATCACCATGAGTTAAAATCAACTCTGACAGCAACAACTGGCTAGGTTTTGAGTTTGACACCAGAAGGCTTGACACCAGGCGATCTGTACCTATCTGTGCAGATCCACGTGTTATCTATAAAGATCTAAGCAATATTCTTGACAACTAATAAACACGCCTAAGTTTTCCTCTGTGTGACAGGAATATAAGTGGGCTTTACTATTTCTTTTAACTCTTCCAAATTATTTCCAATGGCCTGTATTACTTCTTATAAAAAAAGGGGAAAAGATTAGTCCCTTCCCCTCTTAAAAGAAAAGATAATACAAAGATCTGCCCCTCCAGCCCCCAGCACACCTATACGGAAAACCATTTTCTTCTCTCTGGGCTTTGTGAGAGGCAACAGAGGGGACAGTGGGATAGCTACATATCAAACTCAGCCAGACATTAAATCACTGCCAAAGAACCCGGCAACAGCCAATTATATAAGCCCACTGCCTTCACTGGGGTAGGGAAGAGGCCGGCTGAAGCCAGGCTGAAAAGTGGAACCTGAAACACCACACCAAGTGTGTGACTCACCCCCTCGGTCTTCTAAGGACGAATCCCTTTAGGCCACATACACCTAGAATCAGCTCCCAGCCAAACCCTGCCCCCACCACCAAGTTACCCCAACCTTGCAACCTGGAGGTCTCTTGACTTACAGAGGATCTAGAGCTCTCTCCCTACACTCACCCCACCCTGTGTGGGTCCACGTAAACACTGGGTCCCCCTCTCCAAGTCACACTCAAGTCTTTACAATCACAGTCCCACTCCAGGATTCCTCACCATGTTTAGGGGCAGGTGGGGCTCCAGGAAGGGCAATCCCATGCCTCCTTATGTCCCTGAGGGGCCAGGGTATGACTGGCTGACCTTTCCAGTGACCTCACTGCCCAGAGACTTAGCAGGGCCATGCCAGAACCAAATGTCAAATGGCCACAGTGTCTGGACGGCAAGGGAATCAAATGGGAAGGCAGATCATTTGTTCTAAGACATCTGGGTAAGAAAAACTGTAATTTCCAGGTAGCCTTGGATTCAAGTAGAATTTGCAGATTCAACTGCAGGATGAACAGGCTCCTTTCACAAACATGCACAAATCAGCTAAACCCAAAGAACGGCCCCCAGGGTGGAATCTGTGGCCCCCAGGGTGGAATCTGTGGAAGGGCTCCAACTCCTCTGACATTAACTGCCCCATCAGTCCCAACCATAAATTAGCCTAGTCCCAGCCTGGAAATTCCTACCCTGCTGCGGTCCAAAGAGTACTATTACCCAAGCATATGGCTGCTGAGGTCTCATTATAATCATTACAGAGCAGCAAGTCAACAATTACCCTGCAGATCTAATTCATGGCTTCAGAAAGAAATTAAAGGAAAATTTTCACACAATCAAATAAACCCAGACTGGAGAACTTTGATATCAACCTCTGAGTTTCTGCGGGGGGAAAGTAAAGAAAATAGAAAGAAATTACATGCACATGCAAACGCACGCACATGTATATTGTGGCACTGTAGGATAAGCACTGGACCGCAAGGTCAGTTTAAACTGTAAGAGCAGCAGTTCAAACCCACCAGCCACTCCTCAGAAACCGTATAAAGGGTTGATTGGTGTTGCTCTGAGTAGAAACTGACTCAACAGCACTAAACAACAAAAAATGGTACCAGCAGTATCTAATTACGGCTCCCTTGCCTAAATGAAAGGGGTTCTGGTGGGTTTGGCTGCTAACAGAAAAGTCAGTGGTTCAAATATACCAACTACTTCTTGTGGAAAAGATGAGGTAATCTGATTCTGCACAGACTTACAACCTTGGAAACACTTGTGTCCTATAGGGTTGACAGTTCTACTATGTCCTGTAGGGTTGCTATGAGGTGGAATTGACTCAACAATGAGTTTGGTTTTAGATTGTTTTCTTTGCCTAAAGTTTCTAGTGGTGAGGTGTGCAGGGGAGGGAGGCTGGCCTTCTTCCTCTTTGTAATGCACTATAAACACATTACAGGGGCAGAATGAGTGAGGTTATCAGATGCCTTAGCCATCAGTGACACTCAGGCAAGCTGCCACTATATAAGACCTTGAAGGAGGATTCAGGGAAATAGAAGCAAATACTGTTGAATGATGATGCACGAAGGAGATTGTAATCATTGCAATGAAATGATGAGTGTAAAACCAATGTTCTCCCTTGCACCTCCATCAGGCTGAGTGAGAGAAAGCAATCATGTTTCACCCTGAGAGTGAATCAGAGCATTGTAGACTGCATTTCTCAATTTTAGACTGTTAGATAAGAAGGTGTGTATGTGTATATGTGGACACTGGTCATTTTTCCCCCCAGAAAAAAACAAGAGGACAAAACTGGTTCAAAGAACTAATTTCCTAACCTCCCCAAGCTTCAAGGTCTGAATCCCCAGGATAAGGCTCCACCCTAAGCACAGAAGATGACATGGCTCCAAAAACCCATCCTGATGGGAGGAGAAAGGCCTTCCCAGATGTTCTCAAAGGACACTCTGTCCGGGGCAGCATGCTTGTGTCCATGTGTTTGCATATGGAGGGGATGATGTGCTGACAGAGAATCATCCCTGAGTCAAGTCCAGCAGAGACCTAGCAAGTACTCTATCTTCCCAAAGGGACAAACCATGGCAGAGGTTCAGAGAGCAGCCCCTATAAAGCTGGGGAGACTGGCTCATGGACAAGTGCCCTCCCAGGCTCTGCTGTTTGCTGGCCCAGCTCCCTGGGACTGCCCAGCACCCACCTCGAAATCAGAGTCTTCCTTCTGGAACAAATGAAAGGAGTCTCCTCAAAGCAGAACTAGGCAAGAGGGGCCTCACCCTCATGCACCCTGAGGGGACTGTTTCCTCCAGAGCTGGCTCCCACTGTGCCCCGAGGCCAGCTCTGCCTCTCCTAAGCCTGATGTGCTGCCCACCCCACCCTGTCCCTCTATGGACTGGCAATGCCACAGCTGATCAAATCACATTGAGCTGCGGCCAAAGTCTAGGCAGAGATTAACATTCCAGGAAAAGAACTACAAGGCCGCTGCTCCTCCCAGACTGACTGTATCTCAGGCAAACACCCAAGCTGCCAGAAATGGAGCCACACTGCCAAGGTAGTGGAGTGAATGGGGTCTTGCCCCCTGAGAGGCCTGGGACAGGGCTGGGGAGTGGGCAGCATCTGCAGGCCACCTGTCCTTCCTTGAATCCTCAGAAAACCCACATTGGAGGCTTAATGGTGTCTCATGTGGGTGCTTAGTGTAAACAGAAGCAGGGTTCAAACCTGTCTATCTAAAGTCAAAGGTCCCTGGGGAGTACAAAGGGTTTGCGCTCAATTAACCAAAACGTTGGTGGTTCAAACCCACCTAGCAGTACCACAGAAGAAAGCCCTGGTGATCTACATCTATAAAAAACACAGCCAAGAAAACTGTACGGAGCAGTTCCACTCTACCATACAAGATCACTATGAGTCTGAACCAACTCAACAGCCAAGGGTTTTGTTTGTTTTTTTCTGTTTTGTCTGATTCCAAGGTTCTGACCAACCCAGCAATAGATCAAACAGTGACCCATCAGAAGCCCAGTCTGATGCCAGCCTCATCCCATCACCTATCAGCCGGGAGGGGTAGAAGAATCTGGCCCAGATCCCTGGACACTAGAAAGTAGAGCCAAGTCAAGGAAAGAAACTGCAAGTAGTGAAAAGGCCACAACTCTAAACCCCATGTAAGCTTTCCCCACCAACCTCAAAACCAACCCACAAGGGCTCTGGCTGACACCTGTCCAGTTGAACAGATGGGGTGCAGTGCCTCCACCACACACACCCAGGAAGACTTTCTGCTTTCTCAAGGTCCCCTCCTAGTCAGAAGCCTCCATTCAGAGAGCTGCATGCAACCACTCAAACCTAAGCACTCAATTAAAATGAAGAAAAGCCTCTGCCCTCACTTTCTAGGACTGCCTCAGCAGCAGCCTAAACATCATGGGCCCATGAACGTCACAAGAAGGAAGTCAAACTAGAGAAAACCCAGGGTTTCTGCCCTCCAGAACATTCTCTCTCAGGAAGTACTTTCCAGCTCTCAGCATGCCAATTCAGAGTCCATTCAAAACCACTAGTTTACTGCTGAGGAGCTAGGTGGGGAGCTAGCAGATCACTAGCAACACAGAAAACAAAACAAGGGAGTTATCGTCACCATCACCACCTCTCATGCTTCAGTGAGAAAACTCTACATTTCAAATGCCAAGCTAAGGAACTTTAGGGTGCTTTTCTCTACTTTCCTATTCATTTGTCTTTCTGCACAATGTCCAGGGAACAACTAAAAACAAACAAAAGCACAGAATTTAGAGTCTCTGTAGTTTGGAGACTCTCCTTTCTCTCTGCTGTTCAGAACCATCTCCAAAGGAGTCTGAGAAAATGGAACTTCGAGGTGTCAAGCCAATACTGTTATTAGTTATTAGCCACTGAAGAACCAAGTACTTACTCTGTGTCCCATATTTAGCTGTACACAATCTCAATTTAGTCCTAAAAATAACCCTATAAGTCAAAGAACCCCATTTTACACATAAGAAGTTCTGAGAAACCCTACAAAATGCTTGAGGTCAGACACTTAGCAGCAAGTCAAAGAAGTTTACTTCATTTTATAGGATCAGACGGCTTCCCAGACCAAGTCAGAAAGAATTCCTTTTTCTGCTTTAAAATAAAAACAACAAAACTCTTTCATGACCACATTAACAATTCCAAGAAGTTCCTCCCAAACTTGATATGAAAATATTGAAGTAATTATTGGAGAAATTGAGCAAGAGTATGTAGGAGGCCTGCTCCACCAGGGATCCTTGGGAAAGTAGCAGAGCACTGGCTGCCAAGGTCCCTCACTCATAACAGTCTCTAAAACCTAATACTGGAACTAAGTGGCCACCTATCTGGAAACCTGGAGCAACATGGGGCTGTCTTGGTCCTAAAGGTGTGTGGGTTACAGGGCAAGAAGTCTGGATCTGAGTTCACCCAACCTCCTCCTGAACTAAGGAATTCAAACTGACCAACACCCAAGCTCACTGCCTCTGAAACAGGCTGAGGGCCAGAGTTCCGAGACTTCGGGTCATTTCCAGGAAGGGTCACTCCAGTGCTGACTGGTTATATTTTAGCTTTCCAGCCGCCAGAGTACACACATTATACATGTATGTAACACTCACACACACACACACACACACACACACAGCCCCTGGACCTAGGTGAGAGCCTGCTCACTTAGGTTTCGGGGACCTTTGTGGACAGGTAGCATAAGAGGCAGCCCCCAAAACACCAGAAGAGCGTGCTACACAGAGAAGAAATTGAACACAATGTGACAACTTTTTGTGGTCTTAGTATTATTTACATTGTTTCATCTTCCCAAACAATCCTATGGAAATAGATTCATTTCTTCTCCCCGGTTGCCAGATGAGACACCAGAGGGTTAGAGAGTCTCAGTCACTGGCCTAAAAACTCAACAAAAAAGTTAACTCACCCTCAGAAGAGTAGCTTTATGGGAAGACATGTGAACTGGGAAACCAGCTTCCTGCCCACCAAGGGCCTCATCATCAAGCCCCCAAAAGAAGGATGGTTACTCTGAACTGTCCCTTCCAGGGTTAGCAGGGCGCAGGCTGCTCCAAACCCTGTTGTTAAGAGCCGTCGAGTCGGTTCCGACCCATAGCGACTCTGTATAGGGTTTCCAAGGAGCGGTTGTTGAGTTTGAACCGCCGACTTCACGGTTTTGGAGACCACACCAGGGCTCCAAACTTTATGCAGACGCAAATCTCAAAACTTTCAGAGCCTTGGGCCAGACATCTCCGGTTCTGTAGCCAAAGGCTTCCCCACACCGCCCCCTCCTCAGTGTCCAACAAGACTCTCAATCGGCCAACTTCCCAACTCTCTCCCAGAGCAGCCCGTAGCCTCAGTTTAGGATTAGGATTCTGATCCGAAATAAGGCTGTCGTGGAAGAGGGCACCGGGGACTGTACCCGGGGCCCTGTCGGGGAAAATACGGGGGAGATCCAGCCCTGGACTAGCGCGACCGGAGTCCTTACCGAGCAGAGGGGACTCCTCGGGGCAGGCGGGCAGCGACAGTGCCGGGGTGGGGGGCTCAGGGGCCACAGTCAAGTTGCTTGCGGGGCCGGGGCGCGGCTCGGAGGAAGCACCTACAGGCAGCGGCGGCGGGGCCCCTCGGGAACGGAGTTCCCCGGAAGGTTGCCCGAGAGCGGTGGCGCCGCTCGCGCCCCCCTGCAGTGGTGAGGTGACTCCGATCAGTTGGGGCAGGCGGCGCAGGTCACGGCCGGACAGGTAGTAGACGAGGGTGACGCCGAGGTGTAGCGCGCAGACGGCCACGAGCAGGCGGCAGGCCCGTTGCAGGGACGCGCCCGGCATCGCCGCGCTGCCGCCCAGAAGAGGTTCCCGAAACCTCATCTTCCCGCCGCCTCCTTAAGAGGGGGGTGGGCTATAAGTGGGGAGGGCGGCCCGCCCGCGGGCCGCCGGCCAAATGCTGGCGACTGGGGGAGGGCCCGAGGGAAAGCTAGGGCGCTCCGCGCCGGCGGGCAGGCGAGCAGCTACGCGGAGAGTCCGGCCGCCGGGCTGCAAAAGGAGGCGAACAGCGCCCGCGGCACGGGGGGCGGGGTCGCCGGCGGGACGGGGCGGGGCTGGGAGCTGGGCTTTCTGCGGGAGGTGGGGCGGGGCCTCCCGGGGCGCGAGATCGAGGGGCGGGTTCTGGGGAGGAGGGTCTTGGGCGGAGCCGTCGGGGGGCGCGGCTCGCAGCCGGGAGGCGTGGCGCTGACCCGCAGCCAGCCGCGCCCCTTCCTTCTCCTCCAGAGCTCTAGAGGTGGGGTCTCACTCGCTACCCAGCCGCGCCTTCTTGGAGCTGCCCTTGAGAGGAGCTGCCACTTCCTGGGGTGCAAAGCGATCAGCAGGCAGAGTTGCGGATGGTTCTGTCCCCTTCGGTGCGGCCTGGGCCTGCAGCCCGGCGGCTGCGGAGAGAGCGAGGGAGCGAGCGACGTGCTGGCTGGAGGGGTTGGGGACCGTGGCTGTGCCCGCTGGTGGGTCTCAGAAGTCTTGTTGGGGGAAGAAGAGGACCGGGGAAGGGTTGCCAAGGAAACAGGCTTCGAAGTTCGTGGGGGCTGGGAGGACCACGGTGGGGTTCTCTGGTACGTTCAGAATCCCCCTGCCTTAGCCCGGCTAGCCCCCCTACCAGTGTGGAAGCTCTGCAAGAAGTCTCCCTCTCATTTCCTGTATAGTAGAGGTAAGAGATCTCAGAGGCTCATCCAGTTGACTTCTGCTTCTTTCCCACATTGGAGCGAGGGTGGCAAGAAGCTATAATAATTCCCAAGCAAGCAAAGACCTGCCGGTTTGGTTTACTTTCTACCAGGGCCCAGTTTTATTGCTAGTCTCTATTTCTATCTCTCTTAACCTCTAATTTTTAAACATTATGTTGAAGTAGGATAAGCTCTAGACTGCTAAATGCAAGGTGGGTGATTAAATTCACTCCTTGGAAACCCTATACAGGGTCGATATGATATGGGAACTACTGGGACATCACTAAACAGCAACAATTAAATGCTCAGAGAGTGTAAAGAACTTGCCTGAGATCCCACAGCCTGTAAGTGAGGCGGAAGCAGAGTTCTGGCTCTAAAACCAAAGGAACCCTGGTGGTGCAACAGGTTAAGCGTTTTGCTGCTAATCAGATCGTCAGAGGCTCAACCTACCAGCTTCAACATAGAAGAAAAATAAGGCAAATTGTTTTCAGTAAAACTGCACACCTCAGAAACCCTATAGGGCAGTTCTCTATCCTGTAGGGTAGCTGAGAGTCTAGTGGACTCCATGGCTGTGGATTTGGTTGTTTTCCTTTGTTTGCAAGTAAGGTTTGGAGGGTTTATTAGGCACTAAAACCACTTGACCCAGAAGCTACTCCTCAGGCCTGCCTGGTGCCTGAATGAGCTGGGACATCTCACTAATGAGGTTATTTATGGCAAAACAGAAGCTATGCCATCCTCTTCCCCCCAACACACAAATACACATGCCAGCTAGCTCAGAAGTTGTTATTAAGTGCCATGCAGTCAGTTCTGACTCATAGTGACCCTGTATAGCAGGGGTGAGGAACTTTTTTCTGCCAAGGACCATTTAGATATGTATAACAACACACAAAATCATCAGCTTAAAAGTTAGCCTGCTTGAGACCTGGGGACTCCTGAGCCCATAGACATAGCCAAAGAGGGCTAGAGTTGAGAGTGAAGCATCCAGCTGATATGAAAAGAGGGGAGATGCACAAGAACGCCCATACCTGCAGACAGTACCCATTTGACCTATCTTTAATGGCTGATGATCAAAACTCGACTAGAGGAAGAAAGAAGAGGGAAAAAAGTGTAATCTGCTATAATTTGATGAACTTGACCTATACTTATGGATGTAGTAGCTTAAAAGAGGGAACAAATCTTCACAGCAAGGATCATTCCCTCCCACTTTGTACACAGGGTTACAGGGATGGGCAACTTACACATTGGCTACCTAAAATGGGGGGCTAAAAAGGCAAGAAGTGACTGACTTACAAGTTTTCAAGAGGGCGTTTAGTCTCAGAGGGTGCTGAGGAAGGTAGAACCTCCGCTGAGTGGTTTTCAACCTGTCTAGACAAAGCTGAGATATCAAAGAGATTGTCCGATGATTTCTGCATTCCGTTGGGTCACCTGTCTTTGGAATGGGCACAAATATGGATCTCTTCCAATCAGTAGGCCAGATAGTTGTCTTCCAAATTTCTTGGCAGAGATGAGTGAGTACCTCCTGTGCCACCTCACTTTCTTGAAAAATTTCCATTTTATTCCATCAATTCCTGGTGCCTTGTTCTTTGCCAATTCCTTCAATGCACCTTGGACTTCCTCCCTAAGTATCATTGGCTCTTGATCATATGCTACTGCTTGAAA
>NW_006408571.1:10003957-10009184 GCF_000296735.1 Chrysochloris asiatica
GTGGTGAGATTGGCCCAGGATCGAGCACTGTTTCGTTCTGCTGTGCATGGGGTCGCTATGAGTCGGTTCCGACTCGATGGCACCTGACAACAACAACAACAACTATAATGTGCTGACTAGAACTGCGGTTGCCTTGGCAGGGCCAGACCAAATGATTTCACGGTCCTTATACGGTCTGCAGGCTGGTTGTTCCCAGTCCCTGCTGTAAAGGGTCTCCAAGTGAGGGATGATAATTTACCACAGAGTGTATTCCCGGTCATGGTGACCTCATGTATGTCAGAGGAGAACTCTGCTTCCATAGGATTTTCAATGGCTGATTTTTTGGAAGAGGATTGCCAGGCGTTTCTTCCAAAGCACCTCTAGTGGACTCAAACCACCAACCTTTGGGTTAGCAGCAAGAGCATTAGCCATTTGCAGCACCTGTGTACTCCAACAACAGGTACTTCAAGGATGATATAGTTGTTGTATGCTGATTCTGACTCAGGTGACCCTACAGGACGGTAAAATTGTCCCATAAGGCTTCCTAGGCTACAGTCTATTTGGAAGCAGACTTGAAGCACTTACTGATGAACATCTGAAACTACAGCCTTCGGTATGGATTACACCTCAACATAAAGAGAACAAAAAGCCTCATAATTGATGAAGAAGGCAGTTAAAAAATTTAAAGCTTCATAACTGTACCAATAAGTAACAATAATAAACAGAAAAAATACCAGACCTGTCAAAGATTTCAATTCAGTTGGATCCATAATCAATGCAGCAGTCAGGAAACCAAAGAACATATTACATTGGGCAAATCTGCTGCAAAAGGTCTCTTCAAAGTATTAAAAAGCAAAGATGTAAGTTTGAGGACTAAGGTGCATCTGACCCAAGCCATTGGTATTTTCAATTGCTTCATATGGGTAAGCTGGATAATGAATAAGGACGACCAGAAAAGAATTTATGCATTTGAATTAGGGTGTTGGTGAAGAGTACTGAATATATCAAAACTGCCAGAAGAATGAACAAGGATGGTGAGACTTTGTATCATGTACTTTGGGCATGTTGTTGGGAGGAACCAGTCCCTGGAGAAGGACATCATACTTGGGAAAGTAGAGAGTCATCAAAAAGAGAAAGACCCCCAATGCACTAGACTGACACGGTGGCTACCGCAGTGAGCTCAAGCACAGCAGTGATTGTGAGATGGACACAGGACTGGCCAGTGTCTCAACAGCACCTAAAACAATCGTCTTTATGGAAACACATTGCCAGATCTTTTCTCCCATGGTGGGTTTGAACCACCAACCTTTCTGTTAGCACCAAGTGCTTAACCATTCCATCACCAGATCTCCTGATGATAGTACAAAAAATCACTGCCATCAAGTCAGTTCCTACTCAGAATAATTCGATACAGGCTTTCTGAGACTATCAATCTTTATGAGAATAGACAGCCTCATCTTTCTCCAGCACAGCAACTGGTGGGTTTGAACCACTGACCTTGGGGTTAGCAGTCCAATGCTGATCCCCCAGCACCACCAGGCTCCCATATCTTGTTAAGTCCCTTCAAGTCAGATCCTACTCATAGTGACCCTTTATAGGGTTTCCAAGGAGCAGCTGGTGGGTTTGAACCACCAATCTATGGTTAGCCAGCCAATGCTTATTCTACAGTGCCACACTAGGACTCAGACACAGGCCTAACTACTTTTCATGCTTTTTCTCATTTACCCCTAACAATGCAATAAAATAGATGTTACTGTTGGCTCCATTTTGCTGAGGAAAAACTAAGATTTGGGAGTTGACACTTGGTTGTGACGAGATGATACAGAACTGACTTTCTTTGCTCGGTTTCCTATACACCAAGTCCTCCTGACCTTTCTCCTGATTTTCTTTGCTTCACTGGCCACTCTTCTGTCTCCTGTGTGAGCCCCTTCCCTTTCCTAGTTGTTGAAGCCCTCAGCCCAAACTCTGTGAGGCTCTTTTCTCTTTCTATTCATTCCCCAAGAGGAATTTGTGTATAATATCTGTATGCTGATAGCTCCAAAATATCTGTTTCTAGCCTGGATCTCTTCCCTAACCTCCAAACCAAAAAATAAAAACAAAACAAAACCCATTGCCATTGAGTTCATTCTGAATCATAGCAACCCTGTATAGGGTTTTTAAGACTAAATCTTTGACAGCCTCAACTTTCTCCTTTGCCTTCAGAAGAGCTGGGGGATTTGAACTGCTGACCTTAAGGTTAACAGCCCAATGCTTAAACTCACAGTGCCATCAGGGGACTGACCTCCAAAGTCATAGACTCCACCACATATCTTTACAGCATCTCAAACTCAGCACATCCTGCCCCCACAACCTACTCCCTACCCCCCACTCCCACACTTACCTATCTCAGAGAATGGTATCATTGTTCACAATCTACAAGATGTCCTTGATATGTCTCTCCTACTCTTCAGTGCCATTTCCAGTCCCTCAGCAAGTCTTATGAGTGCTACTTTCAAATCATCAGAATTTAGTAGTCATTTACTAACTCTACTATAACCATCGTAGACCAAGCCATCACCATCTTGACCTGGATTTACAGTGGCCTCCTAACTGATCACCTTGCTTCTACTTCCTCCAGACCCATTCCCAGTCTATTCTCCACACAACATCCAGGGGTACCTTCCCCCACCCCCAGGGGTATCTTTAAGCATAAATTAGATCATGTCATTTTATACAGACATTTTATCAAGCCCATAGATGCCTAATCTGATCTGATTCTTATCCATCTCCCGCTCTCACCTCCTGCCACTTTCTGCCATGTTCTCCCCACTTTAGCTACAATGGCCTAATTGTTAGTCCTTGAAACTTGACATACTTCTTCCTGCCTCAGGGCCTTTGCACTTGCTATTTGCCTAGCCTGAAATACACTTTCCCCATATTTAATTCCAGTCTCTCAAATGTTACTTTATGAGATAGGCCCTTCTGGATTACTCTATCTAGAAATAGTCCCCTATTCAAATCTGTTTAATTTTTTTCAGAGCAGGTATCACTAACCCACATTGTACAGCGAATTTGTTTTCTGCCTTCTTCATTAGAAGATCAACTTCATGAGGACAAGAAGTTCTTCTCTTACTCACGACTGTATGTTCAGTCCCTAGAACAGAATCCGGCACACAATTAAAGCATACACTAAATAAGAATTTTAGAAAATATATCTGCTAAGTGAATACTTCAGATCATTTGATGATGAGGAAGGAGATAATGGGGGAACAATTGCTGAGTTGAGTTCAGAGCATGGTGGCTTTGTAAGATGAGCACTAGGCTGTAAACCACAAGGTTGGTGGTTCAATTCCATCAACCACATCAAAGGAGAAAGATGAGCCTCTCTGCTCCTGAAAAGATTTTTACAAACTCAGAAACTCTATACAGGGTCACTATGAATCAAAACTAACTCAACAACACTTGACAACAACAACATTGCTGAGTTATTTTAGAACACAAAAGTATAGAGTTTGTTCACTAGGGAGTTGGTGAGGATGAAGCTGAACAAACAGCAGGTGCCTAGAGGAGAATTCTGCCTAGCTACTGAGGATAGATTTGATTTGTCCTCATCTGTCAAATTTGAGCAGAGGGAAAATAGAGATGTGTTCTCCATATGTATAGATGATGACCAGCAGACAGGCTCTAGGAATGATTAAGGGTCAGACATGTGTTTCAGTACTCTCTTTTTAGTCAAGAGTCTAGGGAAAGGAACAACACTTGTGAATTATCTACCCTAGGAAAACATGCAAGGAGTCCTGAGGATGCAGAGTTAAAGTGTTACACTGTGCCAACCAAAGGGTCGGACCTTAGAACCCCCAACCACTTTGTGGGAGAAAGATGTGACAGTCTGCTTCCATAAAGATGTACGCATTTAAATATCCTATGGGACAGTTGTTCTATTCTGGGTTTAGGTCTCAAGGAGAACATAAAGAGTTTCCAGAGGTATGAACACACTAGTTTCGCCAGCTTCTGGTCCAGAAGGTACTTAGAATTGGGATAGTTCTTGCTTCAGAAAGGTCCAGAAGTTTCAAAAACCTTCAGAACAACATTGCCCAACTGTCCAAACATGAATTGGTATTAGAGAACTCAGGCAGCCTTCTTCATCATTGTCTCCATTCATCAGATGAAGACAGAATCCCATCAAGTGAGTTATCTGGAGGAAGAAGTTGCTGATTGGCTAAAAGCTGGGGCTTAGACATGGCAGTCAGTTTGCCACCCAATACTCAGCTGCTTCTCCCTGTAGACTGCTCTAGAATTTCCTCTGCTCTCATATAGTAGTCTTCTATACCCAGCTGTTTACATTTCTGTTTCACCCCAATGGAAGCGCATGGAATAGTGTCTGGCACATGTGGACAGTTATTTCAGCTATTGCTGCATAACACATGACCTCGAAATGTAGTGTTTTTGTTTTGTTTTGTTTTTTAAGGTTTTTATTGTGGATTGAGTGAAAGTTTACAGGGCAGATCATCAGTTTTACATTCAACAAATTATATACCTTGTTTCATTACAATGATTATAATCCCCTCCATGTACCATCAGTTAACAGTATTTCTCTCTATCCACTTTAGCTTTTAAAAACAAAACACTCAGCGATATATAATAATTTTCATCTCCAAAGGGCACGTTCTGCAAGTCTGCCTCCTGGCCACTGGCTCTTAGTCCTTCTCTTCCCATAAATCTAGCATCCTCAGCCCCTCCCCCTCTCCATGGCCCCATCTCTGCCTCCGTCTCTGGTGTCGCTGCTTCTCTGGATAAGGTCCTGCATTCTGCTTGTGTGCTTCTCCCTGGATAGTTCTAGGGTCCTCTGTCTCTGGACTGTAAGATTAACCACTCCCCTGTTTTTGAAACAATTGTGACAGTCACAATTAGTCATGATAACAATTATTCACTATTGAATCATACGAATCTTATGCCCATCTCTTTTCACCAGACACATCTAGACAAGATAAAATCTATTCAGTGGGGACTTTCACCCCATACTCTTAAACTAAACTCCTTCTTGAAACCTTGTAAGCCAGTCACTACATGCTTTTATTACCCCCCTCATTTAAGGAGCTCTGGTAGTATAGTGGTTACAAAGTGGGCTGTGAACCGCAAGGTCAGCAGTTCGAAACTACCAGCTGCTTCGAGGGAGAAAGATGAGACTTTCTGCTCCCGTAAAGATTTATAGCCTCGGAAACCCTGTATAGGGTCGCTATGAGTCGGAACCAACTCCACGGCACATAAC
>NW_006408571.1:10010440-10015489 GCF_000296735.1 Chrysochloris asiatica
GTGGTGAGGATTTTTGTTTTCTTGACATTGAGATATAATCCATACCGAAGGCTGTGCTCTTGGATATTCATCAGTAAATGTTTTAAGTCCTCTTCACTATCAGCAAGGAAGGTTGTATCATCTGCATATTGCAGATTGTTAATGAGTCTTCCTCCAAACCTGATGCCATGTTTTTCTGCATATAACCCAGCTTCTCAGATTATTTGCTCAGCATACAGGTTGAATAAGTATGGTGAAAGAATACAACCTTGTCGCACACCTTTTTTAACTGTAAAACATTCAGTGTTCCATGTTCTGTTCGAACAACTGCTTCTTGGTCCAATCACAGATTCCTCCTGAGCACAAGTAAGTGTTCTGGAATACTCATACTTCGCAACGTTGTCCATAGCTTGTCATGATCCACACAATCGAAAGCCTTTGCATGACTTCATGTGGTGTCAGCTGGAACACTCACACACTTGGAAGTTCCAAAATGGCCACCCTTACATGGCTGACAGTTGGTGCTGGCTGGAGGCAAGGAGCTCAGAATAAGTGGTAGGTCTGGAGATCTTGCTTCTTCACTGCTTGGGCCTCTTCAGAAAGTCTTCTCCACGTGGCTGCTTGACTTTCCTCACTATCTGGAAAGAATCATCTAAAAGGGTGTATTTCAAGCATAAAATAAGAAGATGTAGATTTCTTAAAACAAAGCCTTAAGCATGCATGACTTCTTTGGTAACCTATTAATTTAAACAAGTTACAGGGCAGTCCAGAATTGAGGGAAGTGGAAATAGACTACATCTCTTGATGGGAAGAGGACCAAAAAACTGGCCACTATTGTTAACCCATTGTAGTTTGCCTTTGTTGTTGTTAAGTGCCTTCGAGTCAGTTCTGACTCATAGCGACCCTATATAGGGTTTCTGAGGAGCGGCTGGTGGATTTGAACAGCCAGCTTGTAGTTTAACTTGATGTTTGGTCCAGTGCTTATCTTACAGTGCCACACCAGGACCCCCTAGTGGCCACACATTATTTGCATTCCTCACACATATAAAATACATTCACTTCCTATCTAGATCCCCAAAGACTCACCTCATTATTACATCGGGCTTAGAATCTCATCATTTAAATCAAGCCCAGGTGTGGTTCTTCAGGTACAACAACCTATGAACTAGAAAGCAAATTACCTTTTGCTTCTCCCTCTTCTTGAACAATTCAGTCTGAAACCATTGGGTATAAGCAAAGTAGAAGTCCAAATGACTTAGACAGGAGGAGGGATGGGGTGATAGCTGGGGAGGGTAACAATCAGTAGGGGGTCAAAGGCCATGAAGGGTGAAGAGGACATCCTCTATGGAGTGTCAAACTTGGATGGGGTTCTTGTTAAGTGCCTCAAGTTGGTTCTGACTCATAGAAACCCTATATAGGGTTTCCAAGGAGCAGTTGGTGGTTTGAACTGCCGACCTTGTGGTCCAGTGCTGATCCTATAGTACCACACCAGAAGTCCAGGACTCTATAAAGCACGGCAGCCAAGCACATGGTGTTAAAGTCCAAATGGATGAGGAAATTACTATATACAGGGAGATTGGTTAAATTAGCAGCAATATAGGAGGATAATGAGAGTAATGTACATTTCTGACATTTACAAGTATGGACAGAGAGAAGACTAAAATGAACCCTGTGGTACTTCACAGGAATTGGAGAGATTGGCATGATGTCATGGTTTTCATTTTATTATAGATAAGAAATAAATGTGGATGTGAATATGTGTGTTTAAATGTGTATGTGAGTGGGTTTCTGGGAACAGAAACTTTCCAATAACAATAAACACATCTAATACCCAAATTTTGTTTTTTAAGGACCCTTCTAGAATAAAAAGAGCCAGGCATTCATACAGAAAAGGCTAATTCCAGGGATGGACCAAGGAAATTATGTTACCCTTGAAAATCTTACAACAGAAAGTCAGGAAGAACTCAAAAACTGATGAGAATATGTCAGAAGGACACAAATCAATCTGAAAGAGCTCTCATTAATCACATCTTGGACAATTTGAGCATGAAAATAAATATTGATAGTAACAGTTTAAAACCAAGTCCACACTAATATAAGTAAATGAAAGTTTGATGAATATTGGGTATTTACATAATTTCAAAATGCTTAGAACTTCAATGGGAAAAGGAGTACTTTTACCATAAGGAAGCTTGACAAACATACCTAAATCAAATGACCAGAATGTGCACCATCTATAATGGGCCAAATTAAAATTGTGCCACTCCTGAGAGGGGTCCTGGTGTGGTGCTGTAGAATAGACACTGAACTGCTAACTGCAAAGTCAGTGATTCAAACCTATCAGCGGATCCTTGAAAATCCTATACAGAATTGCTATGAATTGGAACCAACTTGATGACACTTAACAACACACTCTTTGAGAGGATGAAAACTATCAAATACAGCATCCCTTATGTAACAGTTACATCAAATTGAATCTAATTGTGAGGAACTAGTAAAGAAATCCAAATTATGAGGCACAAAATAGCCATCTGAAATTTTAAAAAATGTTAAGGTCAAGGAAAGATTAAGGAATGGATCAATGCTATCCCTTCTGTATACAGAGTAGATAGGGACGGACAATTTAGATATTGGCTACCTAAAATGAAGGGGTGATAAAGGCACAAAGTGACTGGCTTACAAGGTTTCAAGAGGGAGTTTAAGAATGTGCGGGGGAAGATAGGTCCCACTGAATAGTTTTCATCTTGTCTAGATGGGTCTGTTAAAAAGAGACGGGGATAAGATACTTATGATTCAATAGTGAGTAATTGTTATCATGACTAATTGCTACTGTCACAATTGTAACAAAACAAATTGTAACAAAAACGGGGTAGTAGTTAATCTTACAGTCCAGAAACAGTGGACTCTAGGACCATCAAAGGGAGAAGAGCACACGATTTAAAATATTTACTGTTGAAAATCCAAGACTACAATTTTCAGTATGGATTGCACTTCAATGAGAAGAAAACAAAAATCCTCACAATTGTAACAATAAATAACATCATGATAAATGGAGGAAAATCAAATGACGAATTGCATTAGGCAAATTTGTTGCACAAAGACCTTTCTAAAGTGTTGAAGATCAAAGATGTCAGCTTGAGGACTAAGGTGTGCCTGAACCAAGCCATGGTATTTTCAATAACCTCATATGCATGCGAATGCTGGACAGTGAATAAGGAAGACCGTAGAAGAATTGATGCTTTTGCATTATGGTGTTGGAGGAGAATATTGAAAGTGCCATGGGCTGCCAAAAGAACCAACAGTCTGTATTGGAAAAAGTGCAGCCAAAGTGCTCTTTGGAGGCCAGGATGGCCAAACTTCATCTCTCATACTTTGGACATATTGTCAGGAGGGATCAGTCAGTCGCTGGAGAAGGATATCATGTTTGGTAAGAGGGTCAGAGAAAAAGAGGAAGACCCCCAGTGAGATGGATTGGCAAAGTGTCAGCATCAATGGACTCAAGACAGAGTGCCTCAAACAAGCGACCAAAATACAGAGTCAGAAGACAAAATATCAGAATCGAAACTACTTGGTAAGAAATTCAGGAGAATGCTATTCAGGTACTTTCAACTGATTGAGAGAATGATCAAGAAAACTGCAGATGAAATTAAGGAAAACATAGACAAAGTTATAAATGAATTCAGGAAGCACATTGACAAAATAAAATTTTTAAATGGGAATGATACAAAAACAGCAATTAGAAAGCCCAAATATTTAGAATTCAGAATAGATAATACATTGAAAGGGCAAAGAAGTAAAACAGAATCAGTGGAACACCAAATTATTGAACTAGAAGACAAATCTCTCAATATACATCTACTAGAGGAACAATCAGAAAAAAAGAACAACAACAACAAAATCCAAAGATATATGTGGGACACTATAAAAAGGAATAACTTACATGTGATTGGAATTCCAGAACAAGAGACAAGAAAAAAACATAGAAAATATTGTTAAAGAGATGTTGGAAGAAAACACCTTTAAAAGAAGAAAGCCTTCAAGAAGTTGAATGAACTCTATTCAGAAACAGGATATACCCCAAAAGCAAAACACCAAGACATATCATAATCAAACTTTTCAAAACCAAAAAGACAAGGAAAGAATCCTGAGACTAGCTCAGGAAAAATGAAAAGTCATCTACAAAGGAAAATTAATAAACCAAGCTCTGATTTCTTAGCAGAAATAACACAGGCAAGAGGACAATGAAATGACGTATATAAAACTTTGAAAGAAAACAAATTGATAACCAAGAATCATTTGTTGTTGGTAAATGCTGTGGAGTCAGTGCTGACTCATAGCAATCTTGTATAGGGTTTCCAAGGAGCAGCTGGTGCGTTTGAAACACCAACCTATCGGTTCAAACCAACCTGGCAATCCAGTGCATTATCCTGCAGCACCACGCCAGGACTCTGAACCAAGAATCATTAACCCAGCAATATTGCCCATCAAATATGATTGAAAAATTGGGTCATTTTCAAGTAAGCAGAAATTAAAAGAATTTGTAAAAACTAGACCAACATTACAAAAGATACTAAAGGGAGCCCTTTGGACAGAGAACCAACAACAGCAGACAACAACCTAAGACTAGTACACATGATAATATCACCCAGAACTCAACCCAGATATAGAAGTTTTCAAAGTAAAACAAACCTGCTGCTGCTCCTTCTGCTACTGTGTGTCATCAGGTTGGTTCCAACTCACAGCATCCCGGTATAGGACATCTGAGACGTAAACCTTTATAGCAGCAGAAAGCTTTCTTTCATCCATGGAGCAGCTGATGGATTTGAACTGTTAACCTCATGGTTAACAGCCCAACACGTAACCCACTACACTATTTTGCTGTTGTTAAATGCCATCAAGTCAACTCTGACTCATAGCAATCCTGTATAGGGTTTCCAAGAAGCAGCTGATGGATTTGAACTGCCAGCCTTGTGGTTTGCAGTCCAGTGCTGATCCTACAACACCACACCAGGGGTCCACTATACTACTGGTGTTGTTGTTAAGGTCTTTTGAGTTGGTTCTGACTCATAG
>NW_006408571.1:10017194-10025702 GCF_000296735.1 Chrysochloris asiatica
AAGAGTATTGTCAGTGAGTTCTTTGTGATCACTGTAAAGAATGGAATGCGGCACAGAGAAGCAGAGAGTGCTGTGATGCTGTGGCTGGCATCAGAATTGTTAAAATGGTTGGAAAAAGGAAATCTGTGTCATCTCTGCTGCATAAGAAATCAGCTTTCGCTGCTGATCTCAATTTCCCTTCTCCCACATTACATTAGATGAGGAGGTCGGGCAATGCCCCCATTTGGTCATTGCTTGTGTCTGTCCTGTTTTCATTACTTCTTCTGGTAAGAGACTCCCACTCTTCCTCATTGTGGTGGGGATGGGCTAACCTCATCATCTGGATCCTCCACGGGCACAGACTTATATTTGGGTAGTAGGAACACTGCATATCTCTAAGCCTCAGTGCTTGGTTCAGGAATCCACAAGTGGCTTCAGTGTTGCAAAGTGTTGGGAACGAAGGGATTCCCTTCCTCAGACATTATCAGTCTAGAGTTGATGATGGCTATCTTGGAGTGGTGCTGTAGGATAAGCACTTGACAGCTAATCACAAGGTCAGCAGTTCAAATTTACCAGTTGCTCCTTGAAAGCTCTATACAGGGTTGCTATGAGTCAAAACTGACTCCACAGCACTTAACAACATCATGTGGCAAATGTCTGCCTAAGAACTGAGCCAACAAGGAGGCAAGACATTCCTCTTCCCCAATTTATTTTTCTTAAATTGGTTTGAAGCAACAGAAAGTGGACACACCCCTTCTTTAGTAAAATTAGAAAGGCATTTGCACATGACCAACGTTCCAAAACTTCTCCTTACTAATCTAGGTCTCTAAAAGACTTGGACAGAGATTGAGTAAATCTTATTTGAAAGTTCTCTTAGTGTTCTCCATTTACTTCACTTGGCAAGGAAGCAAATTTATTTTGAGCACTAGATAACCTCTTACAATGTCTTCAACCATTATATTTAACTTTTAACTTTTATTATGGAAAATTTCAATGCTACATAAAAGTAGAGAGAATAGCATAATCCGCCACCCACGCTTCTATTACCCCACTTAAAAATATATATCAATTTGTAGCCAGGTTTGCTTCATCTACTCCCAATTTACCCACACCTCTTGCAGATTATTAATATTACTTTAATACTATTTTATTGTGTTTTTGGTAAAGCTTTAAACAGCAGTGCAGGTTCCCATTCAACAATTTCTACAAATTGTTCAGTGACATTCTTCACAATGCATGAACATGCTCATTACTTTTGTTCTAATTGTTTCATTTCTGCCTCTTTACAGTCTCATCATTGTTTTAAAGCAACTGCTGACAATTTGGTCTCATATAGGAGATTTTTGTTTATTTGTTTTTGTTTCCACAAGAATAAACTTTTTTTTTAAGTTTTTATTGTGAATTATGTGATAGTTTACATAGGAGAACATTAGCTTTACATTCATTCTATCGTATTTCATTTCATTGCAATGATTACAATCCCCTCCATGCATCATCAAACAACCAAAGGGTACACCTCGCAAGCCTTCCTCCCAGCTGTCAGCATACAGCCCCTCTCCCTCCCTGAGTCCAGAGTCCCTAGCTGCTCCATCTCTCCACGTCATCATCTCTGCCTGCATCTCTGGCATCACTGCTTCTCTGGGCAGGGTCCCAAACTCCACTCTTCTCACTTGATGGTCCCAGGGATCTCCCCTCCTGAACTGTAAAATCAACCACTCCCCTCCTTTTGTTACAAAACATCTACCTTTACATTTCCAACCCTCACAGTCAGTCCTGATAGTAATTATTCACTATTGTAACACAAGAGTCTTATTCCCATCTCCTTTCATCAGCCCAGTCCAGACAGATTGGTTAATACTCAGTGGAGATTCTATCTTCCCCCGCACCCTCTGGAACTAGGCTCCCTCTTAAAAGCTTGTACGCTAGTCACTTCTTGCCTTTGTAGTCCCCCCCCCCCCAATTTTGGGTAGCCAATATCCAGGTTGCCCATCCCTGTCTATCCTGTGTACCAAGGGGTAGGTAATGATCCTCGCTGTAAAGATGTTCCAGCTTTTGAGCTACAACATCCATAATTATGGGTCAAGTTCATCAAATTGTATCAGATTACTCTTTTTTTCCTCTTCTTTCTTCTTCTAGTTGAGTTCTGACCATCCAGATATTGAAGCCAGGTCAAGTGGGTACTATCTACAAGTATGGGTGTTCTTGTGCATCTCCCCTCACTTCATATCAGCTGGGTGCTTCACTTTCGTCTCTAGTCCTCTGTGGCCA
Source organism: Chrysochloris asiatica (assembly GCF_000296735.1). Classification (NCBI taxonomy): domain Eukaryota; kingdom Metazoa; phylum Chordata; class Mammalia; order Afrosoricida; family Chrysochloridae; genus Chrysochloris; species Chrysochloris asiatica. The sequence continues at coordinate 10,019,442 of NW_006408571.1, forward strand.
TGTCCCTGTCCCTGGGCCCAGTAGTACCCAGGTCTTGCCATACTGCTGGCCAACCAGGTCTCAACCCGTGTTCACAGGAGTCTTCATATAGGAGATTTTTTAAAGGAGTACAGTACTTAGAGTTAACATTCTTTTTTTCTTAGCCAGTTTGTTATTTAGCTACAAAGTGTCCCCAGGGACTAGTTTTGTTTCAAGGTTTGAAGAGTATCTCAGGGTTATAGTCTTGGGGAGCCTCCTCCTGCTGAGTATTTAAAAATAAAGCTTAGAAATCATTTAATTAATGTTTCCTCTTCAACCACTTCAATCGCCTCATACCTGCATTGCATGAGTTCTGTTTCCTGTAGAACATAACAAGGAACTTTGTGCATAGAAAACAGACAATTGCAATTTGCTAAAGAATTATGCCCTCAGAACTCTCAGTCTAGTAAAGCAGATAAGACAGGAACCCATCCAGTGCTTACCAAACTTTGGTATTTGTGAATTACTTGGGGGACTGTTAAAATGCAGATACTGCTTTATTAGGTAGGAGGGGAGACTCTGCAGGTCTGACAAGCTCCCCAAACCAATGATTTAAACACAGACTCACAAATGGACTCAAACATACCAGCCATCATAAAGAGGATACAGAATAGGGCAACATTTTGTTGTTCTGTCCGTAAGGTCAGAACCGACTCAATGGCACTTAACAGCAACAACAATCTATAAGGTTAGAGATCCTAGTGTGGCACTGCGGGATAGTGCGCTGGACCAAAAGGTCAGTTTGAACCACAAGGTCAATTGTTCAAGCCTACCAGCCACTCCTCGGAAACCCTATACAGGGTTGCTATGGGACTCAACGGCACTTAACAACAACAACAATCCATAAGGTTGCCATGAGTCAGAGCTGACAACAACAAGCTCTCAGGTGATGCCAACACGGCTGGTCTTTGCGTCACAGTTGCTGTGAAGTGAATTCTAACTCATGGTGACCGCATGTGTGTCATGGTAGAACTGTACTCCATTGGATTTTCAACAGCTGATTTTTCAGAAGCAGAGTCTCAGGTCTTTCTTCCTGGGTGGGTTCAAACCTCCAAATTTTTTTTGGTTACTATCTGAGCACATTAACTGTTTGCACCACCTAGGGACTCCTGACTTTGAGTGGTGGCAGTGTGCTGTGGAGTCAATTCTGACTCATAGCAAACCTACATAGGGTTTCCCAAGGCTGTAAATCTTTATGGGAGCCTCATCTGTCTCCCGCGGAGCAGCTGGTAGTTTTGAACTACTGACCTTGAGGTCAGCAGCCCGACTCATAATCACTATGCTACCAGAACTCCTTCTGACTTTGAGTAGCAAGGCCTTAAACCATAACGAAAAGGAGAAAGTGCTATGTAAGGAAGTGGAGGTGATGAGTCTCAAGATGTTAAACTGCTTGTTGAATAGTTTACCACAGCCACCCAAACTAAATTTAAAATATTCCAGAATGAGACTAGCATTTTCTATCCGTAATCCAAGCACTGAGGAAACCACAAAAATTTTACTATAAACTCTTAAGAAGGGAAGGCACAGTTTTTTGTCAGTTCCAGAAAATATGATGGTTCAAGAGTAAAAGTATCTTGCCAACTCAAGGTGACTCCTTCTCTAACAATTTGCCTCTCCTCCACCTGGGTCCTTGTTAATGATTTTTGTACTACTTGACTCTAACCACCATCTACATTGAATGGGCCAGGGTGGGTATATGCCCTAAACTGGATCAATCAATTGGTCTCTCTTAAGGACTTGGATTTGAGATTCAAGACAGCCAGTTAGTCCCTGGGTGTGGCAGGAATTGAGATGATGTAAATGTGTCACATTCTGCCAATGCACAAAGAAGCAAAGACAGCTGAAAGAATGAGACAGACCACAGAAAAAAGTGGATATAGAAATAAATAAAGGGTATACTACCTGTGTTCCTGAAGTTTCTCTGCCCCATTCTCATCCCTCTTGCAAAACAATAACATTTCTGCCTGTGGATTCTTGCCTCGGAAAATACTCTCCTTTTATTAAGATCTTTGAAATGTATGAAAGCATTTGCAACAGTGAATTTCTGTTCATCCCAACTGTCTTAGTTCCTTAGCACTGCTCTAACAAAAATGCTACAAAAGGTTCACTTTAGCAAACAGAAATTAGTTTCTTCACAGTGTAGGAGGCTAGTCTTAAGCTAGAAGTCCAAATTCAGAATGTCAGCTCTGTTCATATTAGGTACTGTCAAGTCAGTTCTGACTCATAGCAACCCCATGCACAACAGAATGAAACACTCCCCTGTCCCGTGCCATCCTCACAAGTGTTACGTTTGAGCCCATTGTTGCTGCTACTACATCAGCCCATCTCATTGGAGCAAAGGCTCCACTCTACCAAGCATGATGCCTTCCTCCAGGGACAGATCCATTCTGACAACATGTCCAAATTACAAGAGACAAAATCTTACTATCCTCACTTCTAAGAAACATTCTGGTTGCACTTCTTGCAACATAGATTTGTTTGTTGTTCTAGCATTCCATGGTACTTTAAATATTCTTCTTCAATGCCATAATTCAAATGTAATGGTCCTTTTACTGTCTTCCTTATTCATTGTCCAACTATCACATGCATGCAAGGGGACTGAAAATACAATGGCTTGGGTCAGGCACACCTTAGTCTTCAAACTGACATCTTTGCTCTTTAACACTTTAAAAAGGTCTTTTGCAGCAGATTTGCCTAATGCAGTATTCCTTTGATTTCTTGACTGCTGCTTCCATGTGTGTTGATTGTATATCTAAGCAAATGAAGTCTTTGACAACTTCCAACTTTTCTCCCTTTATCATGATGTTATTCATTGGTCCAGTGAATTTTGTTTTCTTTATGGTGAGGTGTAATCCATACTGAAGGCTATATATAATCTTTGCTCTTCATAAGTAAGTATTTTAAGTCCTCTTCACTTACAGCAATGTTGTGCCGTCTGGATATTGCAGGTTGTTACCGACTTTTCCTCCAAACCTAATGCCACCATTTTCTTAATATAATCCAGTTTCTCAGATTATGTACTCAGCGTACAAATTGAATAAGCATGGGGAAAGGATACAACTCTGATGATCACCTTTTCTGATTCAAACCATTCAGTTTGGCCTTGTTCTAACAACTGCCTCTTGTTGGTCTGTGTGTAGGTTCTTCATGAGCACAGTTAAGTGTTCTAGAATGTCCATTTTTCTCAATGATATTCATAGTTTGTTATGATCCACATAGTCAAATGTCTTTGCATAGTCAATAAAGTACAAGTCAATATCTTTCTGGTATTCTCTGCTTTTAGCCATGATCCATCTGATGTCAGCAGTGATATCCCTTATTCCATGCCCTCTTCTGAAACCCACTTGAATTTCCAGCAGCTCGTTGTCAATGTACTATTGCAATCCTTTTTAAATTCACTTGCATGTGCTATTAGTAATATTGTTCAATGATTTCCACATTCCATTGGCTCACCTCTCTTTGGAATGGGCACAAATATGGATCTTTTCCAGTCAGTTGGCCATTTGTTGTCTTCCAAATTTCTTGGCACAGATGAGTGAGCACCTCCAGGGCTGCATTAGTTTATTGAAAGATTTTAATTTGTATTCCATCAATTCCTAGACCCTTGTTTTTTGACAGAACTTTTAGGACAACTTGGATATCTTCCCTTATCATCTATCATTGGTTCAACATCAGCTAATTCTTTTTGGCACAGTGACTCTGTGAATTCCTTCCATTTTTTTTTGATGCTTCCTGCATCATCCAATATTTTGCCCCTTTGTTGCTGTTGTTAAGTGGCATCAAGTCATAGAATCCTTCAATATTTCAACCTGAAACTTTAAATTTTTCCCATTTCTCTCAACATGAGAAATGCTGAGTGAGTTCTTCCTTTTTGGTTTTCTAACTCTAGGTCTTTGAACATTTCATTATAATGCTTGACTTTGTTTTCTCAAGCTGCCCTTTGAAATTTTTTTGTTCAGCTCTTTTACTTCTCATTTCTTCCAGTTGCTTTAGCTTCTCTACACTGGAAAGCAAGTCTCAGAGTCTCCTCTGAGATCCATTTTGGTCTTTTTCTTTCCTGTCTTTTTAATGACCTTTTGTTTTCAACATGGGTAATGGTCTTGATGGCATCCTACAACTCTTCTGGTTTTCAATCATGAGTGTATAATGCATCAAATCTGTTCTTGAGATGGTCTCTACATTCAGACTGGATGTAGTCAAGTTCATATCTTGGCTCTCAGGGACTTGTTTTAATTTTTTTCAGCTTAAGCTTGAACTTGTCTATTAATGTTCCACAGTCAGCCACGGGCCTTGTTTTGACTGATGATACTGAGCTTCTCCATCATCTCTTTCTACAAATGTAGTCAGTTTGATTCCTGTGTAGTCCCTCTAATAAGGCTCACATAAAGTTGCCATTTATGTTGTTGAAAAAATATTTGCAATAAATATCATTGGACTTGCAAAATTCTATCATGTGATCTCTAGCATTGTGTCTATCACCAAGGCCATATTTTCCATCTACTGAGCCTTCTTCTTTGTTTCCAACTTTCACATTCCAATCACTAGTTATTATCAAGGCATCTTAATTGCATGTTTGATCAATTTCAAACTGAAGAAGGTAGGAGTCTTCAATTTCATCATCACTGCCTTTAGTGGTTGGTACATAAATTTGAAAAACAATGATATTGACTTGTCTTCCTTATAGCCATATGGATATTATCCTATCACAGACAGCATTTACTTCGAGATAGGTCTTGAAGTGCTCCTTTTGATGATTAATGCAACACCATTCCTCTTCAGTTTGTCATTTCCAGCATAGTAAACCATATGATGGTCTGATTCAAAATGGCCAATACCAGTTCAGCTTACTGATGTCTAAGGTATCGATTTATGTGTTTCACTGAATTTATGATGACTTAAATTTTCTTAGATTCGTACTTTATACATTCCAAGTTCTAATTATTTATCAATGGAGGTTCACAGCGGTTTCTTCTCATTTTGAGTTGTGCCCCTTCAACAAAAGAAGGTCCCGAAAACTTTACTTCATTTGAGTCATCACGAACAACTCTACTTTGAGGAAGTAGCTCTTCCCCAATTGTATTTTGAGTGCCTTCCATGTTAAGGAGAGGGTCTCATCTTCAGCACTGTATCTGACAGTGTTCCACCACTATTAATAAGTTTTTCAGTGGCTAACTATTCAGACCATCACTAGTCTGACTGTCACACTGTGATGACTTTTGTGTTGCTGTAATGCTGGAAGCTATGCCATAGGCATTTTGAATGCCAGCAGGGTCATCCATGGTGAAAAGGTTTCAGCTGAGCCTGTTCAAACTAAGACTCAAAAGAAGGAGAGACCAACTACTTCCGAAAACCTTATGAATAGCAGTAAATCACTGTCAGCACCGGAATGTTGAAAATTGAAACATGATGAATAGCACCAGAATATTGCCAGATATAGTGCCAGAAGATGAGCCCCTCAGGTTGGAAGGCACTCAAAATACAACTGAGGATGAGCTGCCTTCTCAAAGGAGAGTTGACCGTGATGACACAAATGGAGCAAAGTTTTGGGGACCTTCATTTGCTGATGGAGCACAACTCAAAATGAAGAGAAACAGCTGCAAACACTACAGTGACCCAACAGAATGTGGAAATCATTGGACAATATCTTTAGTATCACATGCTGGTAAAATTTTGCTAAAGATCATTTAAATATGACTGCAACAGTACATTGACAGGGACCTGTCAGAGGTTCAAGCCATGTTCAGACGAGGACAATAAATAAGGGATAACATTGTTGATGTCAGGTGGATCTTGGCTGAAAGCAGATTATACCAAAAAGATGTTTTATTGATGGTACTTTATTGACTACGCAAAGACTGTTGATTCGTAGATCACGACAAGCTGTGGACAACATTGTGGAGAATGATATTCCGGAACACTTAATTGTGCTCATGAGGAACCCAAACATAGACCAAGAGGCAGTCATTCTAACAGAACAAGGGGACAATGAATGATTTTAAATCAGGGAAAGTGTACACCAGGTTTGTATCCTTTCACCATACTTATTCAATCTGAAGGCTGAGTAAATAATCCAAGAAACTGGATTATATGAATAAGAATGTGGCATCAGGAGTGGAGGAAAACTCACCAACAACTTGCAAAGAGGGCTTAAAATACTTACTGATGAAGAGCAAAAAAAAAAAAAAAAGCCTTTGGTATGGGTTGCACCTCAATGTAAAGAAAACAAAAATCCTGGCCACTGAA
>NW_006408571.1:10029257-10080247 GCF_000296735.1 Chrysochloris asiatica
GATGATACAACCTTGCTTGCTGAAAGTAAAGAGGACTTAAAATACTGATGAAGATCAAAGAGCACAGCCTTCAGTATGGATTGCATCTCAATGTAAAGAAAACAAAAATCCTCACCACTGGACAAATAAACAACATTCTTGTCAACAGAGAAGATTGAAGTTGTCAAGGACTTCATTCTTCTTGGATCAACTATCAACACTCATGGAAGCAGCAGTCAAGAAATCAAATGATAGATTGCATTAGGCAAATCTGCTGCACAAAACCTTTTTAATGTGTTGAAGAGCAAAGATGTCAGCTTGAAGACTGAGGTACGTCTGACCTAAGCCATGGTATTTTCAATGACCTCAAATGCATGTGAAAGCTGGACAGTGAATAAGGAAGGCCGTAAAAGAATTGATGCTTTTGAGTTATGGTGTTGGAGGAGAACAATGAAAGTGCCATGGACTGCCAAAAGAATCAAAAGATCTGAGTTGGAAAAAGTGCAACCAGAGTGCTCCATGGAGGCCATGATGGACAAACTTCATCTCTCATACTTCGGATATATTGTCAGGAGGGACCAGTCACTGGAGAAGGATATCATGTTTGGTAAGGCACAGGGTCAGAGAAAAAGAGGAAGACCCCCAGCAAGAGGGATTGGCAAAGTGACATTATCAATGGGGTTAAGTGTAGCAACAATTGTGAGGTTGGCCCAGGACCGGGCAGTGTTTCATTCTGTTGTACGTAGGGTTGCTATGAGTTGGTACCGACTCGAAGGCACCTAACAACAACAACAACAAGTCTGCCTTAGTTGGAAGCACTACTTAAACCTGTCTACCATGGTTGACTTTGCTGGTATTTAAAATACTGGTGGCATAGTTTCCAGCATCACAGCAACACACAAGCCACCACAGTAAGACAAAGTGGCAGACAAGTGGTGTCTACCATCTCTAGGAGAAGGTTTTCTCTGATGACTCTAGGGGAAAATCCTAGTCTCTCCAGCGTCTGTCTCTTAGTTCCTTGTCAATCTTCATGTGGTGAGTATTTTCCCCTCCAGTTGCACTTCCTGCTCAGTGTCTGTTGTTGTTATTGTTAAGTGTCTTCAAGTCAGGTCCAACTCATAGAGACCCTGTATTGGGGTTTCCAAGGAGCAGCTGGTGGGTTTGAACTGCTGACCTTTGGTTCATAGTCCAGTGCTGATTCTACAGTGCCACACCAGGAGTCTCAGTGCAGAATCTGCTCTTTTTACATCTCAAAGGCAATTGGCTTAAAGCCAATTGGTCTCATTAACATAACCTAATAAACTCCTATTCCCATGTGGGATTATATCCATAGGTATAAAATCAAACCTACTGCCATCAGGTCAATTTCGACTCATAGCAACTCTACAGACAGAGTAGAAGGAACTGTTCACTAGGGGTCTGAGACCAAATTTTCACAAGAGCAGACAGCCTCAGCTTCCTCCTACACAGTGGCTAGGGGATTTGAACCACCACCTTGCAGTTAGCGGCCTAATGCATAGCTCACTACACCAACAAGGTTCCTATCCATAGCTATAGGGATTTCAGATTTACAACACGTATTTCCATAGGTCAGAAAAAGTCCCCAAATAAGTTGAGAGTGGGAGGAGACAAAGAGGGAGAGACTGAGGCCTGCTGAGGCCTGGGCACGCTGCTCAGAATGGGTTCTCCAGGGCGGACAGTGCTGGTGACCAGAGGAGAGGAATGAAGTTGCAGGATTGAGAAAAGAAACCATCCCTTGCAGACTCACAGGGCTGAGCTTTGCTTTGGGCTCCCTTTGGGGTCACCAGGTTCACACCGACCTTCTGCCTGCCTCACCGTCCTCACCTGGGAAGTCCCCTCAGCCTTCCTGATTATGTTCAAGCTGGCCACACCAGAAAACCCGTGTCTGCTCCCACCAAGCTCTGGAGCTGCAGTATCTTGCCTGACTGCCAGCGTTTCCCTTGCCTGAGGTTGTCAGCTGCCCTTCCTGGCTCGCTGTTACTTCCTAATCAGTAAGCCACCCTTCAACCCTGGAGAGGTTGAGGCTTAACTGACCCCCTGGTGATTTTGAAGTCCAGGGCAATGGTCCATGCCCAGCCCTTTATGTTAAAGATACAGTGACCAACTTGTCTTGTTTTTTGGGGACTGTCCCAGGAACAGTCTCAGTCCCGGAAAAATTGGGAGAAATTGGCACCCTAGTTGTAGAGTCCCCAGTTGCTCAGTGGAAACCTGAAGAGTATTTTGCCATATAGGAGTCATCCCAAGGCTGGAAACTCCAGATCTCACAGTCCACTCTCTAAGGATCCCCACACAGCTGGAGTTCAAGAAATGATTTTTTGAGCCATAGTATTTCTCCATAGCTGTTTCTCCTGGTTGTTGTTGTTAAAGTGCTGTCGAGTCATTTCCGACTCATAACAACCTGTATAGGGTTTCCAAGGAGCAACTGGTAGTTTTGAACTGCCAACCCAGTGGTTAGCAGTCCAGTTCTTATCCTACAGTGCCACACCAGGACTCCATGGGTTGGTAGACCACCTAAAAAAACACAAAACATTGCCCTGGAGTCAAGTGTGACTCATTATGACCCTATGACAGAATAGAATTGCCCCATAGGATTCCCAAGACTGTCATTATAGAAGCCCTTAGAGCGGCTGGTGGATTCAAACTGTCGACCTTTCAATTAGCAGAGTACATAACCCCTGCTCCACCAGGGCTTGTAGGTAGTCTAGCAGAGTCCAGTGAAAAGAATAGACCTTGAAGCCTCCCACTCCCTGTGTGACCTTTGGAAAGTTATTAATCCTTCCAGTGTCGTATCTGGAAAGTAGTGCGTGTACCTGTCTCACCATGTTGTGAAACTAGGAGAGTAGTGTCCGACCACATAAAAGTGGAGGTTTCTGGGTAGCTCAAACAGTGAGAACATTTGGCTGCTAACCAAAAGGTTGGAAGTTTCAGTCCAACCAGAGGCACCTCTGCAAAAAAGCCTGGCCATCTCCTGCTGAAAAAATCATCCCTGATACACAGTGAGTGAGCTCAGTGTCAATTGGTTTAGGTAAATGTTAGCAGTTACTTCTATACCCTGTCCTGACCTTCTCTTCTGAGTGCACTTCAGAGTCCCAGTGGCATGACACAGTCCCTGGTCGTCTCTAGGGGCTTTGCTTAGGCCTCTCTCTCCTTCTTGGACCCTGACAGGTTATTCACAAACTACAGCCTGGTTTCTCTCACTTCTGGGCAGGGTCCTTACAAAGGAAAGTTTATGAGCAGCTCAGAAGGTTCTATCAGGAAAGGGACAACAAAGAATTTCAGCAACTTGAGCAGCCCTCGGGTGTGGACAGAGTATTCCATGCCTCTGTTCCTTGCCACTGTGGTCAGTCTGGTCCTTCCACCTGCTCTCTCTGCAACCACGCTCTCACACCTGTCACCAGAAGTGAGAGGTTCCAGCCAGGAAGAGCCGTCTTCTGAGGACTCTGCAAACAAACACATAAGAGGCATGAGACATCTGCGTGCACATGGTGGGGTAGCTTACAAGGTCCTTGCAGCCAACTATTAAACTGACCATCGTCACCTGGAAGTAATGTGTGTCTACCCATAAGGCAGCCTGGCCTATGTAGATTTCTCTGTCACTGTTCCCCAAAGGAAAGCGTATGCACCAATACAGGCTTTGTATGTCACAATGTCAGCAAATCCCAAAGCCTCGGTGCTGCATTTCAAGTTCTGTAAGGAGAAAACCCCAGGAGGGCTTGGCAGTCTCATCACCTCCCCTCTGGCCAGCCACTCCAGGCCAGCTTTCAAAGGCCTCTTGTGACTGTCTTTTCGCTCATCTTTCCTCACTTTGATAGATGTCCTGGGATTAGCCTTTCTGTGTTTATTGGATGAGCAATTTGTGTCTGTCTGAAAAGCTACGTCTGAGCAATCTTTGGCACGAGCAGGAGAAATGTGATCCACTGCACTCCCCTCCACCCACTTCTCTGGAGCCAGGCTGCCTCCCGCCAACAGGACAGCTGAGTCTGGTAACTTCCACATGCTAGTTGGTGGGAGGGATAGGAAGGGCTGGGGGACATGCCTGGGTGGAACCAGAAAACCCAGAAGGACCCAGAGATAGAGGGACAGTACAGTCACAGGAAATCTGTCACCATTCTGGAGCCCCTGTGATAATTTAGGGACATCATAGATGCCAGGGTAGTGTATTATGATTATGAGTTAGACTGCTAACCGAAAGGTAAGCAGTTTGGATCTACCAGTCTCTCCATGGGAGAAAGAGGAGGTGCTCTGCTCCCATAAAGATTTATAGCCTTAGAAACCCTATACAGGGTCACTATGAGTCAGAATTGACTCAATGGCACACAGCCACCACCACCACCACAGATGCCCACTGTGGTCACCCAGACCTAGGGGCAGGAAAACCAGAGCCCACAGATAGCTCAGGAGTTCAGTGGTTACCTAGTCCAGAGTCCCAGGTGTGTACTGCATCAAGGAGATGCAAGGGAGTCCAGTGGGTAGTATGAGGACCCCAGGACTGGAAGGATAATTTGTACTAAGCTCTTGCGGTTTATGTGAGTTTGTGTGGTGTGGGATATGGTTAGGGATGTGAAATGCACTGAGGTGGTTTAAATGTGTCCTGACTCCATCTGCACAGTGGGATACCCCACTGTCTCTCTTTTTGCAGTTTACAACTGCAGAAATCAGGAACCCAGTTATGAGGTGCTAAGGAATTTGCATTAGGCAAATCTGCTGCACAAGACCTCTTTAAAGCATTGAAGAACAAAGATGTCCGTTTAAGGACCTGACCCAAATTATGGTGTTTTCAGTAACCTCTAAGGCATATGAATAAGGAAGACCATAGAAGAATTGATGTTTTTGAGTTATGGTGTTGGAGGAAGATATTAAAAATAACATGGACTGCCAAAATAATAAACAGATCTGTGTTGAAAGAAGTACAGCCGGAATTCTCCCTGGAAGCCAGGTTGGTGAGACATGGTATTTCATACTTAGGACATATTATCAGGAGGGATCAGTCTCTGGAGAAGGATATCATGTTTGGTAAAGTGGAGGGAGGAAGAAAAAGAGGAAGACCCCCAACGAGATAGATTGGCACAGTGGGAATAGCAATGGGCTCAAGTGTAGCAACGATTGTGAGGTTGGCTCAGGACCAGGTAGCATTTTGTTCTGTTGTGCACAGGGTCACTATGAGTCGGTACTGATTCGGTGTCACCTAACAACAACAAGGAATGTCAAGGAAATTTGGTGAGTATAGTTTTTAAACCACCACCAGTGTCCCAGAAGTCCTCTGCTGATCTCCCTCTGGCTTCCTCAGCACCCTCTCTGTCCATCATTCCTCTGGGAACCCTTTCCTCATGTCCATGTCCCTCCTCCACCTCTTCTTCCATTAATGGTTGGAGACCACCCTCTGTCCTGACACTGAGAACAGAACTGGCTGCTGAGGAGGCTTCAGTAGCAGTGAAGTCAACAGAGGAATGAACAAGAGAAGCCAGGAGCTCAGTCTTCAGCCATCACAGATTTCACAAGATGGTAGACAGCAGGCCATCTAGAGATAATAATGTAGAATTTTGGCTCAGGAGTGATAATGCCCTCCTCAGAGTCCGAGCCGGGAAAAGGCCTCTTGGTAAAGCCAGCTCATCACCACAAGAAACTGGAAGTATGTCCTTAGCTGTATACCCATCCTGTTGAATTTCAAGGGAAGCTTCACGTGTTTCCATCCATTTAGTAAACTTTTTTGGAAGCCCTACCTTGTACCATAAGGAGCTCTGGTAGCATAGTGGTTATGAATCAGACTGCGAACCTCAAGGTCAGCAGTTTGAAACTACCAGCTGTTCTGCAGCAGAAAGATGAGGCTTTCTGCTCCCGTAAAGATTTACAGCCTTGAAAACCCTATATAGTCACTATGAGTCAGAACTGACTCCAACGTGCATCACAACCATGACAACCTTGTACCATACTCCATGGGATTGTTGTTGTTGTTGTTGTTGTTGTTGTGAAGTGCCACTGGATCAGTTCTGACCCATAGCAACCCTGTGTAGGGTTTTCAAGGAACAGCTGGTAAACTTGAACCGACTTAGCAGTTCAAACAGCTTTGTAGTCTAGCGCATTAACCCCACACCCACAGCGCCACACCAGGACTCCACTCCATGGGATACCATCCCTCAAATAGGAAAAACAGATACACCTATAAAAAGGTAGGAGCAATCTGTGATTTAACAGAGGCTCAAAGGGAGGGTTATGAAAGTTCAGACAAGCCAGACGTTAATTTCCCTTGGGAGTCCCTGGATGGTGCAAATGGTTAATGTGCTTGACTGCTAACAAAAGCTTGGAAGTTTGAGAAGCACTTTGGAAGAAAGGTCTGGTGACTTACTTTTGAAAAATCTGTCACTGAATACCCTATGGAAGCACAGTTCTACTCTGACAGACAGTCAAGGTGGACTCAACAACAACAACTGGGGATAATTCCCCTTGAAGAATCAAGGAAGACTTCATTGGGTGGGCATTATACCAGCACCTTGAGCAAGGTCAGCAAATGTATCCCAGCTATTCCCCTACACACACACACACACAATTTGGTGTCATTGGCAGATTTTGCTAACTAATCTCTTTGCTCTTACACTGAGCCCAGGTATGTTCACAGAATCCTCAACACAGCATCCCTGATGGATGATCAGAAATGAAACCCATTTGTCATCCTACACCTTGAAATGGGTCTACAATAGGGACATGCAAGGACGGGAAGCAGAAGGAACTGGCTGAGGAGAGGAAAGGTGGTGGGAAATTAGTACATGATGAAGGTGAGTGGGCTGGTTTGACTTCAAGGGTTATGACTGGGGACGAGTGGAAGATGAGAAATGAGGTTGAGGCAATAGCTGGATAAAAATGGTCAGACTAAGAAATGTGGGTTTAGACCTGTGGGAGCCAGTCAGCTGTGATCAGGAAGGTGTGTTGACAGCAGTGAGCGTGTTGGACATACTGGGGTGGGAAAAACTGGAGGCAGATAGGTCAGCTGGACAACTGGCCCCACCAGCAAGGGTTAGGGGCTCTGTTAGGTCCCTGAAGCACTTGGCAAAAGCATATCTGTTCATCACTCACCCCACTGCCTCTCTTTTGGCAGCTTGACGGCCATACAACCCTGCGGGCTCCTTGACAGCAGAGACTGTTCGCAGCCTCTCTGGGGCCTCAGGCCTGACGTGGTTCTTGGCAGGTGCTCATTCTGTATTTGGGAAGTTACTGACTAGGGCTATGAGAAAGGACAGGGACATACATAGACGGTACAGTTTTTCCGGATAGTATCCTATTTAGTAAGTAACCTTCCTCAGGCCTGCGCCTTGGAGCAGCTGTCTTCTAGTGTGTGGGGAGAAGGAAAGCGAGCCAGTGGGGGTAGGAGAGGAGCCACCGCATGTTCCAAGACGAGGGGCATCCGAACAGCTCTGTGTGCATATTAGGGAGCATTTGGGAGAGCTTTCGGCCTTCCAGGGAGAGCTAGACATACAGGCATGGAGAGACTTCGTGATCTATATGGTCAGAAGGTGCTTTGGGAAGTGTGTTGGAACTCTTCTTTGGTCACAAGTCAAAGAAATTCAACTCAAACAAACTTAGAGAAAATGGATATTCATGAGTTTATAAAATGCACTTGGGGACAGCTGGAAGAGGGATTCTAACAATGTCAGACTCTCCTTTCATCTCTGATGTCGGTTTTTCTCTTTCTACCCATCAGCCTCATTCTTGCAGTCTGGCTGCCCCTGTTAGCCAGTTCCTGTCAGGTCCCTCCTGACTCATGGTGACTCCCCTAACATCACAGTAGAGTAGAACTGCTCCGTGGGGTTATCAGGGCTGGTATTTCGGGAACTGATTGCCGGGTCTTTTTTTTTTCAAGGTGCCTCTGGGTAGGCTCAAACCTCCAACCTTTTGGTTAGTAGTTGAATGCATGAACCATTTATACCACCCTATCATGGTGAAACTGAAACATGGTTGCCGGTGGCCTTGGTCTCCCATCTCAGAGCTTCCCCACCAGAGGCACTAAAGGTTTCCTGTCTCTTGTCTCAATTTCAAAGACCCCAGGAAAGGATTCTGACTGAGTCTGCTTGTGTCAGAAACCTGCCCCTGGTCTAGACTAAACGCAGTGGCTAAGACAGCTGGGTCACGTAAGAAGGAAAAAACTTCCACTAGAACCTCGTAACTGGAGTAGGGAAAAAAAAAAATTCCCAGAGGAGGAGTCAGCATTAATAGTCTTGAGTTCTTTGCATATATTAACTATCCCAAACACAACAACTCCAATTGCAATCAATATAAGCCTAGCGAATTACTAACTCTGGAAAACAAGGCACAGAGAGTGTTCTAGAAGACACAGCTAGTCAATGGAGAGGTGGGGCTGGAAATGGAATCCTTTCTGTTTAGACCCATCAGTACCTTTCACTACAGGAGGGACAAAAGCATGATACAAGGCCACTAGAGGAAGAAACATAGACAGTTTCTCCTGAGAAGCTCCAAGACCGAAAGTGAAGTGATTGATCCAGTGCCACCATGTGAATCAAAAATAAGAAACCCCACTGAAGAGATCTGAAATGGAGTGGTTCATTCAACTTCTTTCTCCCTCACTAATTATGAGGCAAAGTGGTGAAAAGGGAAAGGGAACCTGATGAGGCCAATAAAAGTCAATGAAAGAATGGTGAGGTCCCATTTTCACCTATTAAAAATTTAAGCAGTAGTATAATAGCAGAGCTGGCACAGTAACACAGAGATGGAGATGGTCTGCTTGTAAATGGTTGGAGCTATGATAGAGACCTGACCTGTGAAAAACAATTTAACCTGGTAATCTTACCCTTTAGAAACTGCTCATGGAGTTACAAAATAAAACCCAACTAGCGTCATGCGTGTGGAATCCCAGTGTCACGCTGTAGAATACAGACTGGACTGTTCTCCTTAGAAACCCTATCCAGGGTCACTATGAGTCCAGGGTCACTATGAGTCAGAATCCACTCAACGGCACTCAACAACAGCAATAAAGTGTCATGTGCTATGGCCCTAGTGGAACAGCTGTTAATCATGCTGCTGCTAACCAAAAGGTTGGCAGTTCAAGCCCACGCATTGGCTCTGCAGGAGAAAGACCTAGCAATCGACTCCTATAGATTTACAGCCAAGAAAACTCTGTGGGGGCAGTTCTATTCTGTCACATGGGATCACACTAGAAATTGGAATCAACTCAATGACATCGAGCAACAGTGTGACTTGGAAAGACTGAAAGTAAAAGGATGGGAAAAAGTAGAACACAAAACCAAGTGCCATACATGTAAATATAAGCAACACGAAAACCAGGGCTATGATAGCAGACATAGTATGATGTCATACTGCTTCACTGAGAATCAGTAAACAAGACACAGGAGAGTCCTTTATAATAATGAATATTGTGAGCTCTACAATGAAGTCTATCAGTAGTTATGTACCAAATAAGATAGCATCAGAGTTCATAAAGCCAGGGGGAAAAAGAGAGAGACTATAAATTCATGGTTAAACTGATAGAAACACAGTAAACAGGAAATTTTCATTCATGTCTCTTATTCGGTGACTGGTCAAAAAGTCACATATTAAGTAAGGTACAAAGAACTTGATTTGTTAATGGTTTTTGTTGTTGTTTTTATATGCCATGGAGTCGGTTCTGACTCATAGCAACCCTGTACAGGGTTTCCGAGGCTGTAAATCTTTACAGGAGCAGAAAGCCTCATCTTTCTCCTGCAGAACAGCTGGTAGTTTTGAACTGCTGACCGTGACATTAGCAGCCCGCTCCTTTGTTAATGATTAAGGCAGATCAAATTAAAAGATCTCAAACTTGAGAGGCTAAAATATACTTTTTATAAGTGCCCCACATGAATCATTTATAAAGGACCACATGTAAGGCCAAACACAAACCAACTTGGCAGTCCAGCGCATGAACCCACAGCATCACGCCAGGACTCCTCAAAAGCATTAGAAAGGTTAAAAATTAAATGGATATGGCAAATAAGACATTCCCTCTTAATTAATTCTCAAAGTATAAAATATTTCAGTATAAAACGATGATTCCCAAAGACATGCTACAAAAAACAAATCAAAGGAATGGACATTTTTGGGGTTCTTAGCCACATCTCACACAATCTTGGGATAAGGATTCAGAAGGATAAATTTTGAAGAGAGCAAGTTCTGAGATTGACACATGAACTATGCTTTAAAAAAAATGTTGGTTTTCTTTTTGCACTTACTTAGCATGCAAGTGTGCCAAGCCCTGAAGCCATCTGGAAAGGTTGAGTTGGTCTCTCTACCCAGATAGCCTGGGGTGAAGGCAGTCCCTGTGAGGTGATTTATGTACCAGTTCCAGAGACTAGGCTACCTACGGAAATCAAGGTCTCAAATCTGAAGATTCTAGGAAAGAACACTTCCTGACATCTTTATAACTTCTGGTGACTTGTAACAGTTCTTGGCATTCAGTGATTAATTTCTATCTCTGTCATCAAATGGCCTACCTCCTTGTGTGTTTGTGTATTCTCAGCCATTGGATTTAGGGTTCTCAGCCATTGGATTTAGGGTTCACATGAGATTGTTGTTGTTGCTGCTAGGTACCATGCAGTTGGTTCTGACTCATAGCGATCCTGTATAGGGTTTCTGAGGAGCGGCTGGTGAGTTTGAACTGCCGACCTTGCTGTTCAAATCAACTTTGCATGGAGTGCTTATCCTATAGCTCCAGATGGTAAAACAATGAAAAAGTTCTTATGATAACCAGTTATAAGGCCCTATTGGTAGCCTAGTGGCTACGAAATACAGCTGCAAACCACAAGGTCAGCAGTTCGAAACTGCAACCTATTCTATGGGAGAAAGATGAGGCTTTCTGCTCCCGTAAAGATTTACAGCCTTGGAAACCCTGTACAGGGTCACTATGAGTCGGAACCGACTCCATGGCACATAACCACCACCACCATTTACCTCTGGTGAGAGAAAGATGAGACTTTCTGCTCCCATAAAGATTTACAGCCTCAGAAATCCTGTACAGGGTCGCTATGAGTCGGAACCGACTCCACGGCACATAACCACCACCACCATTTCCAAACAGGAGTCCTGGTGTGGCACTGTGAGTTAATGCGCTGGACTGCAAGGTTGATTTGAACTGCAAGGTGGGCGGTTCAAGCTCACCAGCCACTCCTCGGAGATCTTATACAAGGTTGCTATGAGTCAGAACTGACTTGATGGCACTTAATAACAGCAAGAACAATTTCTAAATAAGGACATGTTCTGAAGTTCCACGTGGAAATGAAATTTTAGAGGGCACTTTTCAAAACCACTACATCAGAGAAGGCTTGAAGAGGAGGAGCATGAGCTGGGATTTGAATGGTCAGTAGGATAAGGAGATATGGGTTGAAGAAGGGAAGCACACTCAAGAAACGGAGCATGAGGCCCCTGCAAGGCCAAACAATTGTTTCCCAGGAGGCCATGCCCACCAGCAGGGGTACAGCAGCCATTAAAATCCTCTAGAAGACTTTCTGCAAATCCTCCTCTCTGCCTCTGCTGTCCCCGTCTTAACTCACTGGTCAGAGCTTTATCCATCCCTAAGGAGAACTGAGTTTCGACAGAGTCCCAGAGTGTACAGCAGCAGTAGAGCAGAGATTAGGAGCTGGCTGAGTTATACTCCTAGCTTTTCTATTCTTAACTCCCACAGTTTTATGGAGCTCTGGGAGTTGAACTGCTTTAAAAAAAAATTTTTTTTTTTAGACCACACATGGAAAGCATGGTGGGTACTACTGGTTAACCATTGGGGGTGGTGGGGAGGTGGGGCAGAATGAAGTTACAGTCCTACGTCATGGGTGACATTAAAATAAATTCCAGATGGTTTAAAGATTTGAATATAAAGCATGAAATTGTAAAAGAAGAAACTAGGTGAGTATTTATCATTTTGGAAGAGAGGACTAGGGAATATCATGCTTAACATAACTTCAAAGCAGATAATAAAGAGAAGATTAACAATAGGGAGAAAGTTCACACACAAGAAAATTGCTGCAAAAATGGAAATGTGAAGGAAAAACTCCAACTTCAGAATTACTGGCTATAAAGTAAAGAGGGCTCTGGGCCATTCCTTAGGTAGTTAATTGGGAACATACATTTGAAGCACCAGAGGCAGTGAGCTGTGGGTTCTGGGACTAAAGACAAAGCCGTGTCCCAGGCAACAACCAATTCCCAGGAGGACTGGGGATTGGGAATTCCCATACCCAAAAAGCAAGATAGATCCTCTTCCTGAAATGCTAGTACCAGTATGTTTTGCCTCTGGGTTGATTCCAACTCTTGGAAACCCTATATGTATCAGAGTAGGACTGTGCTCCATAGAAAAATCACCAGGTATTTCTTGTGAGGCACTTCTAGGTGATCTTGCACCACCAATCTTTCAGGTAGCAGCCAAATGTGTTAACTGTTTGCACCACTCAGGGACTCTTCTTCCTAACACACACATCCACCATATGTATACCCACTCCTCCCCCAAAAATTACAACAGGAAGGCCTAGTAAACAGAACAAACAAGAAAAAGAATTCATAATTAAAAAATGAACAAATGTCTAAAGTTATTCAACATTTTAGTAAAGTTGATACTATGAAGCAGAAAAAATGAATACTCAAGAAACAGAGTGAATTGTACTAACAAAAGTTTAGATTAAACGTAATTAATATCTTTGTAAGAAATGTGAAAGGATATTCCATCTATTAAAAAGAATCAGCTGGAGCTTTTGAAAATTTAGAAATGAAAATTTCAAAATAAAATAATTAAATGGGCTGAATAACAAAATAGATAAAGTTGAAGAGTGAATAACAGAGTTGAAAGATCAAGCTGAGAAATGCTCCCAAAATACTGTTCAAAAGAAAAGAGAAGGAAGGCACAAAAGAAAAGTTGGGAATACACATGGGGTGGGGGTGGGGGGTATATCCAGAAATACTATAATTCCATTTAATCGGAATTCCAAAATAAGAGACTAGAGAAAATGGAAGGGGAAAACAAAATAAATAATGGGCTATTTCCTAGAAGTAAAGAAAAATGTAAATTTTCACAATGAAATGGTCCACTGAACATCAGGAAGAATAACCAAAAAAAGAAAAAAGCCTATGCCAAGATTAACAAATAAAATTTTAAAATACCAAGCATAAAGGAAATACCAAATGAATTTGTTCCATCCCCCTTAGATTTTTAGTGTATTTTTCTAGAGAGAATATACAACAATTGATCCGTTCTCAGAAGAGGAACCAGAAAGGAAATCTAAGAATCATTGCCTTCTATGAAGATGTTGGTGGTAGAGGTGGTGGTATTAAGTAGCATCAAGTCGGTGCCAACTCATAGTGACCCTGAATAGAGTTTCCAAGGAGCAGCTGGGGGGTTTGAACTGCTGACCTTGTGGTTCACAGTCCAGTGCTAAGCCTACAGCACCACACCAGGAGTCCTCTATGACAGTAGCTTCTCCAAATATAGGATCTAGGAGGGGCCTCAACCCTAAAGTAACATCCCCCCACAACTTTACCAAGGTTGTTCTACATATGATCCCATTCACTGCATTTTCTTGTACACTCAGAGATTTTGGCCAAGCTCAAAACCAGACTGCCCTTAGCTCAGACAGCACATTATTATATTTTCTTCTCTCTGTAGGAAACATCTGCAAAGGTTTTCCCTTAGGAATGTGCCTGTTTTTAAATCTCTCAGACTCAAGAATGCTAGCATTCGCTACTCTGAAAATCTACACAAGAAAAGTGGGAGGAATCCTTAATGTAAGAAGGGTCATCTCACTGCAACGTTTTAGTTTTGGGCACGTGGTAATGGGGGCCCTATCAGTGTACAAGCCCAGAAGGTTGGAGACTTGGTGGGAGTCCTGGCTTCAGGACTGTGGTCCAGAGTAAAAAGTATCCTTTACAACAACAAACTTTCTTTCTTTAAAAAAACATATAATTTATTTTATTTTATTCTTGTTGTTGAAAATTTTGCATAGCAAAACATACACTAGTCCAACAGTTTCTTCATGTATAATTTATTGTACCAATTCTTTTGTTTGGATTGTGTAGCCATTCTCATCAGGCTTTTCTGAGTTATTCCTGTTCCATTAACATAAACTCACTGCCTCCTAAGATTTCCATCTAATTTTTCAAATCACTGTTTTGATTTGATCCCACATAGATAGGTCTTAAAAGAGTATAATGCGCAAGGCTAAATAGTGTGGCACTGTAGAATAAGCACTGGTTGCTAACCACAAAGTTGGAGGTTCAAACCCATCAGCCACTTCTTGTTGTTGTTGGTGGTGGTAGTGTGCTGTGGAGAGCAGAAAGCCTCACCTTTCTCCTGCGGAACAGCTGGTAGTTTTGAACTGCTGACCTTGAGTTTAGCAACTTGACTCATAACCACTATGCTACCAGAGCTCCTTATATAGGGCCACTGACTGGAACTGATCTCATGGCACTTGACAACAACAACAACATTGTTTGGTTTAAAGAAACCCTGTTGGCACTGTAGGTTAGGTTTTGGACTGCTAACCATATGATCAGGCAGTTCAGAACCACTATCTGCTCTGTGGGAGACATGAGGCTATTTTAAGAAAATTTCAGGGTTTAAAGTTTATCTCAGGGCAATAGTTTTGGGTGCTCATTCAGTCTCCATGACTCCAGAAAGTCAGAATTTTTCAATAGACTGTTTGATCAAAATGTTCAGAAATGATAGCCAGGCACCATCCAGTTCTTCTGGTCATGCCTCTGGTCAGTAAAATGGGAACACACTTTTACCACCTTTTAAGGTAGTTCTAAGGAACTCTGATAGTGTAGTGGTTACGAGAATCGGGATGCTAACCTCAAGGTTGACAGTTCAAAACAACCAACTGTTCTGCAGGAGAAAGATGAGGCATTCTGCTCCCGTGAAGATTTATAGCCTCGGAAACTCTGTGCAGGGTCACTATGAGTCGGAACCAACTCCACAGTACTTAACAACAACAACAAGGTAGTTCTAAGGCTAATCTGATAAAACAGTGAAGAAGTTCTCTGAAGCAGCAAATTAGTCTAAACTAAGGGTCACTTAGGCAAATGTTTTCAGGAATCAGATAGTTAATGCAAATGTGTGAAGTGGCTAAAGTAAAACAATAGGTGGAGACCTTGTTTTAACAAACACACCTAGGTGCTAAGTTTGGCCTTGGGCCACAAGTTTATGTGGCCTCAGCTCTGAAATTCATCATCATCATCATCATCATCATTATAATAAAGATAACTAAAGCAAAGCAACTTTGGAAACTGACGTAAACTACAATTCTGTTTTTCTCCCATAGACAGAGCTTTATTTTATATCAGGTATGAATGTCTGATTTGCAATATGAGACAAATAAGGAGTCTAGGACCCACCCAAAATGTAAGGAAGCATCCACTCTCAGATCCTTGCAGGTACTGGGCAAAAAAGGAAAGGCCTCCTTAATAAGTGAAGCATCTAAGGCTATGCTAGAGTGTGTGGCTGAAATCCTGCTTGAGTGCTTTATCTAAAATAATCCTTGAGTGAATGCTGCTTGGGAGCTGATTATAAAATGTTGTTTCCAGTCACCTTAACCCAAGGGCAAAACAAACATGTATTTCTCACCATCTCAGAATAGCTCCCCATTTCTTAAGGTGGAGGCTTACAAACTTGAATTCTGTCTTTCTCTCAGCATCCTTCCCTCCCATCTCTGGATTAATGAGTTCTCTAACCTAGGTGTTGAGACTTTAAGAGTTGAATATAACACCAAAGGTGCTGGAGAAGACAAAACTATAAGAAGAAAACAAAACAACCCCCAAACCCATGAAGTATGATAAGTGGCTTGACAGCGAAAAGCATAGGGACCTAGGAGAGCAGGACAGAGCAGCACGTCTCCCAGACTACCAAGGAGATGGAGTAAGAATTTGAGACCTAGCCTGCCTCCTTAAAAAGGAATCATTATTAATTAGTCATATGAGAAGGAGGAAGGAGGAAGGAGGAGGGAGATAGAGTGGCAGGTTGGATGAAAGGAAAAAATGTCCAGGAGCCAAGAATGACACCCAGATGGCTTGGGTAATGGGCAACATGGTGTCAGTTACTAAGCCAAGGAAGACCAAGAGGAACAGATTTAAGGAAAAAAGACTGATTTGATCTTGGACATGCTGAGTCTGAAGTGCCTGTAGGCATTCAGGGAAAGATAACCAACACAGCTTTTCCCAGTGTGTTCTAGAAACCTTGGTTCCAGGAGATAGTGACATTCCAGGAACATAAGGGAGGTCTCTTGAAACTTGTTCTAGACCAAATTCCCCAGGAAATAGAGCCTAAGGTAAGAGTTATGTGCTGGTGATTTTAATGGAGGTACAACCCAGAGCCTCAAAAAATGGTATAAACAGGAACTGAGGCAGGAAGAGATGGGAAGTAAGGCTAGGGGCCTGAAGAACCAGGGCTACTGGCAGCATCTGGTTTACCTCAGAATTACACAGTTGACCACAGTGACAACTAAGAAAAAGCAAATGACCAGGGACCCAGGATGCAGGTAGGACTGAGAGAATCTAAGAA
This sequence comes from Chrysochloris asiatica, assembly GCF_000296735.1. NCBI lineage: Eukaryota > Metazoa > Chordata > Mammalia > Afrosoricida > Chrysochloridae > Chrysochloris > Chrysochloris asiatica. The sequence goes on from NW_006408571.1 coordinate 10,045,771, forward strand.
AATTTATTTGACCCAAGAACCCTTTTTGCATGTACTGCCTGTCTATCGAACCCAGTTCGGGTCAGCCGTGGACTCTGAAATCTGAGGCTATGTAGAAAGAATAAGTTAGAGACACAGATCTGAGAAACACACAAGTGGTATGTTTCTATGAAGCACAGATATACTCTGACACACAAATTAGAGCCATAAATTAGAGTCACCATGGTGGCAATTGGTTTACCAGATAGATGAGCAGAGGGCACCAGTACTAATCCTTGGGGTGACCACTTAATAAGTATGGAGTTTCTGCTTAGGGTGATAAAAAAAAAAGTTCTGGAAATAAATTATGGGGATGATAGCAAAACCAAAACCAGATCCCAACTATTGACATTACCTGCAAGCTTGTTAGAAACCTAGACCCTACTCCAGACCTACTGAATCTGAATCTGCGTTTTAACTGCTTCTAGTCAATGAGATGTGGTTACTAGACAGGCTGTCAACCTCAAGGTCAGTAGTTGGAAACTACCAGCGGTTCTGCCGGAGAAAGATGAGGCGTTCTGCTCCGGTAAAGATGTATAGCCTCGTAAACCGTGTGCAGGGTCACTATGAGTCGCTACAGACTCCATGGTACTTAACAACAACAGTCAATGAGATGGATTGGCCAAGTGGAAGCATCAATGAACTCAAGCGTGGCAACAGTAGTGAGGTTGGCCCAGGATCGGGCAGTGTTTCGTCCAGCTGTGCATAAGGTTGCTATGAGTTGGTACCTACTCGATGACACTTAACAACAACAACGACAACAAGTCATTCATAGGAGTCCTGCAAGGTTGGCAGTTCAAGCTCAGCAGCTGCTCCTTGGAAACCCTATATAGGGTCGCTATGGGTCGGAACCAACTCAGTGGCACTCAACAACATCAAGTCATTCATAGGAGTCCTGGTGTGGCGCTGTGAGCTAACGCGTCAGACTGCAAAGTCGTTTGAACTGCAAGGTTGGTGGTTCAAGCTCACCAGTTGCTCCTTGGAAACCCTATACAGGATCAGTATGGGTCAGAATCAACTTGACGGCACTTCACAACAACAACAGTCATTCATATTAACATAGAAACTCTGGCTTACAAAATTGCTGGAAGGTTTTGTTGTTGTTGCTGTGAAGTGCCGTCAAGTCAGTTCTGACCCATAGCGACCCTGTATAGGGTTTTCCGAGGAGTGGCTGGTGAGCTTGAACTGCCAAACTTGCAGTTCAAACGGCTTTGCAGTCTGGGGCATTAACCCACAGCGCCACACCAGGACAAAATCGCTGCAAGGAGTGGTAGTGGTGGCTGTGTGCCGTGGAGTCGGTTCCAACTCATAGCGACGCTGTACAGGGTTTCCGAGGCTTACGGAAGCAGAACGCCTCATCTTTCTCCCCCGGAACAGCTGATAGTTTCAAACTGCTGACATTGCGGTTCGCAGCCGGATTCATAACCACTACGCTACCAGAGCTCCTTAATAGGAGTATAGGAGGAAATTGAAAACAGAGCTTCCAGAAACCATTTCAAGTCCTCTGAGTGACACTGCCTCTGCCACCATGATCAGGAAAGTCAATGCTGCTGCTACCGCAAGCTACTGAATCAGGAAGCTGGTGACCACAAACTCTGCCTGCCTCTGCTTCCTTCCACACTAGCAACACTGATGCCTCTCCTACTGCCTCTCTCCATGTTTACCTCAGCTCCAGGTTCAACTCCCTGCTAGTTCATCTAATTGGCAATTCTTAAGTCATATTTGGAGCTTCAATTTCAAGAGTCTAGGAAATGAGGCTTTCTGGCTCTACTGTACTGGAAGGAGGGCTAGGAGGTGGGAAGAAGTATTGTGTGAACCATTCTGTAGTGTCCACTGTTGGTTGTGTCATGGAAGCGTTGTTCCCCAATGTCTGTCCTCCCCTTCATCCACAGTGATACGAATTTTAGCTGAGGATACATCTGCCCAGAATAAAGACTACATTTCCCAGGTTCCCTGCAGATGTTGTTGCTATTGTTAAGTGCTGTTGAGTCTATTCCACCCTACAGTGACTCTATATAGGGTTTCTAAGGAGCAGCTGGTGAACTTGAACCACTGACCTTGCATTTCAAATGGCTTTGCAGTCTGATGCATTAGCCCACAGCTCCCCACCAGGATTCCTTCCTGCAGATAGATATGACTAACTTTGAACCAATGGTATAAAAGTAGACATGCAACATGGCAGCTCCCAGTAAACTTCAAGAGCTAATGGGAGCATGTCCTTTATACTCTGTTTCTCTCTATCTTGTCGACTGAAGCAGAGATGCTACCATTTGGACTATGGAGATAAGGACTTCATCCTAGGATTGGTAGAACTGTGAGCTAGAAAGAGCCTGAGTTTCTAAGGGCTTTGTACCACAATGGCCGCCATTGTTGCCCTAAGACTTACCTCTGAGTTTTATATACATGAAAGACAAATGCACCAAAAAGCCAAACCAATTCCATGGAGTTGATTATGACTCTTAACTCCATAAGACAGAGTAGAATTGCCCCATAAGGTTTCTGAGGCTGTAAATTTTTTTTTATATAGTTCCTTTTTTAAAAAAAAATTCTGAAACTTCTTATTGTTAATTGAGTGAAGTTTTACAGAGAAGAACATCTATTTTACATTCATCAAATCACATACTTTATTTCATCTCAATGATTGAAATACCCTCCTTATTATAAGTTATCCCATTTCTTCTCTGTGGTTCTTATTTCCATTCCACCCTCTCTCCATCCCTTCTCACTTTTGTACTTAAGTAAATGTTGCCCTTTTGATCTTGAATGGTAGACCATTCCAAGGTGAACATACCTCACTAGAGTTGTTTTCCCCCTAAATACCTATCGATACTCCTTGGCTGAAAATTAGACTACAAGAGTGAGTTCCGCTGCAGATCTGAAGGTTAAACCTATAAATCTTTATGGAAACAGACTGACACATTTTTCTCCTGAGCAGTGACTGGTGAGTTCAAACAAACAACCTTTCAGTTGACAGTCTAATTTTAATGCTTTAGCCATTGTGCCACTAGGGTTCTTTATCAAAGATCTATAAGCCACTATTATGTGAGTCTTTTGAGTCTCACCCAACTTAATCTAATCTTAGCCAACACAGATTTCAGAGGCACTGTGTCTTAGCATTTTAGTAGGAATCCAGTGAAAACTCTGAACCATTCTCTCTAGAAAAATGCACATATGTACAATACTTTGTGAAACAAATTCAAGAATTGCATGGGTTTTTTTACTGAAGAACATCCACAGACTTGTGAATCTTTGGTTAAGAACACCTCAAGTAGGGTTTTCAAGATACTTTCAAGATTTTCAAGATTATCAACAGGCGTATGGGAAAAGTAAGCTGAGAAGTGTCTCCTGGATTTTGCCCCAGATGGTTGACTATCTTGAATGGAGCTATTTCAGTGGAGTGGGCTGGATGCAGAAGCTAGACTATGGTGCTCTGGGAGAATGAGAATTGAGAAAGTGGAAACTGAATAGTGACAATCATTTTAAGCAATGTGGCCCAGAAGGAGATTTTGGTAGCTAGGAATCAGAAGGGCTGTTGGCTCCAGAGAAGAGTTTCTTAGCTTTCCCCTGTTTCTGGGATTAGAGCAGCCAGAGTGAAGTTGGTTCAAGAGGTCCAACACTATTCAGTGTTGCAGCTTTTCTGGTGGGTTTGGTCTTCACTGTCTTGGAAACGCTCATGCTATCTTGGAAATTAGAGGAGAGTAGGAGTCTGGGAATATGAACTATTTCTGAAGGAATGAAGCCGGGAGGATGATTTTGATTTAGCCAGTATAAATGCTGGAATCCTGGTGTGGTGCTGTAGGATAAACACTGCTCTGCTAACTGCAAGGTCGATGGTTCAATTCTACCAACCACTTCTTGGAAACTCTATACCGCGTCACTATGAGTTGGAACTGATTCAACAACATTTAACAACATCAACAGTGTAGATGCTGCTAAATCATTCCCCTTCAGATGTTTCTTGCTGGAGTGCCTCCCAGCATCCTTCAGTGAGGAGACTGTCCATTGCTCACAGTGTTGCAACTGTAACTAGATCCAAGACCAGAAAACCAGTGCAATAGCTTCAGCTCATCTGTGAAACTAATGTCCTCAGCCCTCAGGCAGGCTTTCCTGATGTGCTGCCATGATTCCTTCCACCTGCACTCTTCCACCTCAACTCTTCTCTATGATTCCAGGCTTATCTGTTTCTTGTCACCCTGAGCTACATTAGGGGACCCTCCTTTCTGTTTCATACCTCTTGCATCATCCTCTGAACCATTAGTCACTTAAGTCTTCTTCTTAGTCTTTACCACTACCTTTTACAATGAGAAAAACCACCCTCCCAATCAAAGATTTACTGTGCACAGGATCCTTTCCAGCTCCCCATGGTGGTGAAATGAAACAAATTAAACAAAATTAAACACATGTGAGAAACTGGAGAAGGAAATGGCCCAGATTTATACCAGAGCTTTAGGGAATAGATGTAGCCATGTGACCCCATCACAGAAGACCTTCCCTGATAGCCTTTATGGAGACACAGAATGTCTCTGTTTAGCTCTATTTGGGGAAGAAGCAAAGATGCTCACTAGGGGCTGACTCTTGCAGTTACTGAGCCAAATTGTCAGGTTTTAGAGGTTCCCCAAAGGCCTCAGCTATCCAGGGAGAAAATGAGGACCTCAGGTCAGCATCTGAGCAGGGCTCACCCTCACCCTTGCAGCTCCCACGTCCCAAGATACATTCTTGTTGCTCTGGAATTTAGCAGCCTCCCAAAAGGAGCTGGACTTAAAAAGTGGAAAGCTTCTAACAAAACTTGTAAATGCCACACACACACACACACCCAACCTTGCCTCCCGCCCTCCACTCCTAACTCCTAACAAAACCCAGCAGTGTTCAGCATGAAAGCTTCTCAGCCACAGAAGACCTTAAAGGTAGATAAGAGCTGAGCCAAACTGATTCAAATGCCAGTGGGCCTAGTTCCCTCGGGTGGCCTCTTCCTCCTTCCCTGGCTCACATTTCTTGGGTGAGGAGGAAGAAATCAACAGCAGGAACTCCCCCCTGGAATTTTACCAAGGTGCCTGAAAAGAAATACAAACTCTAGTCCTTGAAAAGCCCAGGTCTTGATCCTTCTTGTCTGCTCTGTTACTTTGCCTTAATTTCTCTTTGCTTCACTTACTTTCTCAACTTTAAAATAAGGGTTATAATTCCTCTTACATAACACTTTAAGAATTAATTCAAATAATGTATATATGCTGTTGTTGCTGTTAAAAGATGTTGAGTCAGTTCTGACCCATAGCGATCCTGTATAGGGTTTTTTAGGAGCGGCTGGTGAGCTTGAACCGCCAACCTTGCAGTTCAACCCAACTTTGCAGTCCGGAGCATTAACCCACAGCACCATACCAGGACTTCAATGTATATATGTTGTTGTTGTAAAGTGCTGTCGAGTCGATTCCGACCCATAGTGGCTCTGTATAGGGTTTCCGAGGAACAGCTGGTGAGCTTGAACTGCCGACCTTGCAGTTCAAACAGCTTTTCAGTCTGGCGCATTAACCCACAGCATCATACCAGAACTCCAATGTATAGGTCCTGACATTTATTAACTGAGTTACTAACTTGCTTGGAAATATAATCCTTAAATAGCTTTCTGTTTCTCATTTTCAGAAATTCTTTCCTCTCTGCTCTCAGCTTAGCTTTCTCCTCTCTCATTTTCTTCTCTGAACCTAGAAAGGTTCCCTAGGTTCGTTTTATTCAAAGCATGGTCCAGGGCAAACAACATTTCTTGGGAAACTTATTAGAAATTCAGAATCTAAAATTCTACTCCAGATCTTCTGAATTTGAATTTACATTTTTAAAGACCCCGAATTTTTTCTAAATTTTGAGAAGCACTTGCCTGAAATCATTCCCCAACCACTACCACTTCTTTGCTCTATAAATCTGAATAGAAATGAGTCTTAATAATTCACACACTAACAGGAGATTTCCTCCTGCAAGTTACATGCCACATACTAAAAACTCACTGTTGTTTTTAGATGCTGATGGGTCACTGCCACTGTGTCAGTCCATCTTGTTTGGGGTCTTCCTGTTTCTTTTCTGATGCTCCACTTTACCAAGTATGATGTCCTTCTCCAGAAAATGGTCCTTCCAGACAACATGTCTAAAGTATGAGAGAGTCAGAGTCAAGCTTTCACCATCCTAGCTCTAAGGAACATTCTGGCTATAGTTCTTCTAAAACAGATTTGTTCTTCTGGCAGTCCATTAAGGAATAACAAATCATTATATTTTTGTTGTAGTTATTCCTTGGATAGCTGCTTACAAGTTGTTGTTTTTTGTTTTCTTTTTTACTTTTTATTGTGAATTGAGTAAAGGTTTACAGAGCAGATCATCAGCTTTACATTCAATGAATCATATACTTTGTTTCATTACAAAGATTGCAATCCCCTCCATGCATCATCAATTAACAGTATTTACTTCTGTAACAAATTATCATATTAATAAAAATAATTATAACACAGTCTGTGTTTAGTTGTTTGGGATTTACCACACTCTTTCATGCCTACATAGTCTCATCTGATTCTAGAAGACAAGATCGTTATTTCAGGTCCCTGAGAGCGTTTTCAGGAGTGAATAAATAAATGACTTGGAGGCTATTTGGTAATGGAGAGAAACTGAATTGTGAGAGCGCTGTGGGGAAGGAGTTTTGTTAAGATGCTAGTAAGGAGCTCTGGTAGCGTAGTGGTTACGAATCGGGCTGTGAGCCGCAAGGTCAGCAGTTCGAAACTACCAGCGGGTCTGTGGAAGAAAGATGAGGCGGTCTGCTCCCATAAAGATTTACAGCCTCGGAAACCCTGTGTAGGGTCGCTATGAGTCGGAACCGACTCCACACAAAAAGACAGTGACCTCCATAAGAAGGAGGCTTATTTTCACTCACATGATAAATCTACAACACTGACAAGACCAATCAAATACTGATGAGATTGTGCAGCAGCTGGAGCTCTCATTCATCGCTGCTGGGAATGCAAAAAGGTACAATCATTTTGGAAGACAGTCTGGTAGTTTCTTACAAGCTTAAAGGTAGGCTTCAACATACGATACAGTAATCATGCTCCTAGATGTTTACCTAAATGAACTGAAAACTTAGGTCTACGTAAAAATGAATGTTTATAGCAGCTTTATTCATTATTGCCAAAATTTGAAAGCAGCCAAGATGTCCTTCAATAAGTGAATGTATAAACAAACTGTGGTATAGCCATACAATAGAGTTTTGTTCAGTTGTAAGCAGAAAGGAGCTATCAAACCATAAAAAGACATGGAGAGCTCTTAAATGCATATTGCTAAGTGAAAGAAGCCAGTCTGAAAGTTATATACCATATGATTCCAATTCTATGATATTGTGGAAAAGGCAAAACTATTGAGAGAATAAAAAGATTAGTAGCTGTCAGGGATTGTGGCAAGGAGATACATAGATGAAGCACAGGACATTTGAAAAAATAAAACAAAACAGGACACTTTAAGGACAGTGAAAATAATGTTTTGTATTGAATAATTTTTAATAGCAGAAACATAACATTATGCATTTATCAAGACTGAGAACTGTAGAACATAAAGAATAAACTCTAATGCAAACAACAGACTAGTTAATAATGGTATGTATCAAGATTGGCTCCTCAATTATAGCAAGTGTACCACACTAATACAAGATGGTAACTAATAGAGGAACTGTGGGTTGGGGGAAGGAGTTATATGGGAACTCTGCATTTTCTGGGCAATTTTTCTGTAACCTAAAACTGCTCAAAAATAGAGTTGTTTTTTTTTAAGGTGTGTGTGTGTGTATGAGTGTATAGTTGTTGTTAGCTGCCATCCAGCTGGCTCTCACTCGTTGCGAACCAATGCACAACCACTCATGATCCATAGCAGATCCAACAGGTGTGGTCCACAGGGTTTTCATCGCTAGGCCTTTCTTGGTAGCCCATCTTAGTCTAGAAGTTCTACTGAAACCTGGGTCTTACATTACATTGTTGATGTTGTTAGGTGCCATCAGGTCGGTTCTGCCTTATACAGACCCCATGTACTGCAGAAGGAAACACTGCCCGGTCTTGTTCCATTCTCACAGTCATAGCCATGTTTGAGTCCATTGTTGAAGCCACTGTCACTCCATCTCATGAGGGTCTTCCTCTATTTTGTTTTGTTTTTAACATGTTTTATTGTGAATTATGTCATAGTTTACATGGGAGAGCATTAGTTTTACATTCATCCTATTGTATATCATTTAATTGCCATGGTTACAATCCCCTCCATGCATCATCAACCAACCAAAGGGTATACCCTGCAAGCTTGCCCCCAACCCCCCCAGTCATCAGCACACAGCCCCTCTCCCTCTCTGGGTCTAGAGTCTCCGGTGCTCCATCTCTCCACATCTTCATCTCTGCCTCCATTTCTGGTGTCATTGCTTCTTTGGGTAGGGTCTCACACTCGGCTCTTCTCCCTTGATGGTTCCAGGGACCTCCGCTCCTGGACTGCAAAGTCAACCACTCCCCTCCTTTAGCTACAAAACGTCCACCCTTACATTTCCAACTCTCACAGTCATTCTTGATAACAATTATTCATCATTGTACCACGGGGGACCTATCCCCATCTCCTTTCATTAGCCCCACCCAGACAGATTGGATACTACTCAGTGGAGATGCTACCTTCCTCTGTGCCCTCTGGATCTAGGCTCCTTCTTGAAAGCTTGTAAGCCAAGCACTTCTTGCCTTTATAGTGCCCCCCCCACCCCATTTTGGGTAGCCAATGTTCAAGTTGCCCATCCCTGTCTCCTCTGTGTATGGAGGAGGTGGGAATGATCCTCGCTGTAAAAATTTGTTCCCTCTTTTGAGCTACTGCATCCATAGGTGTAGGTCAAGTTAATCAAATTGTATCAGATTACTCTATTTTTCCTCTTCTTTCTTCTTCTAGTTGAGCTCTGATCATCCAGTTATTGAAGCCAGGTCAAGTGGGTATTATCTGCAAGTTGTGGGTGTTTTTATGCATATGCCCTCCCTTATCAGCTGGACGCTTCACTCTTGACTCTGGTCCTCTGTGGTTATGTCACTGACTCTGGGCCCAAGGGTCCCCAGGTCTTGCCACACTGCTGGCCAACCAATTATTCACTATTGAATCATACAAATCTTATCTCCATCTCTTTTCACCAGACCCATCTAGACAAGATGAAACCTATTCAGTGGGGACTCTTTATTTCACCCCATACTCTTAAACTAAACTCCCTCTTGAAACACTGTTAAACCAGTCACTTCGTGCCATTATCGCCCCCTTATTTTAGGTAGCCAATGTCTAAGTTGCCCGTCCCTATCTACCCTGTGTACAGAGGGATAGCACTGATACTTGATGTGAAGACTCCTTCCCTCTCTGTTGGTATTTAGAGTAACTACCTCTCTGAATATAGGTCAGGTTCATCAAATTGTAGCAATTTGCCCTTGTTTCCTTTATAAAAAAAAAATTATTATTATCATTATTTTTTCTCTTTTTTTATTGTGGTGAAAATTTACACACCAAAACGTTCACCAGGATGAACACATTTACAATCCAATTGCCTTGATTACAATTTTCATGATGTGCCCACTATATTCTTTTCCAAAATATTCCATAACATAAACCCAATGCCCCAAAACAAAAACTTCCCCCTTCACTTTCCCATATCTGGTACCAACTCATAGCAACCCTATGCACAACAAATGAAATACTGCCCGGTCCTGTGCCAACCTCACAACCTTTGCTACATTTGAGCCCATTGCTGCTGCCACTGTGCCAATTCATCTTGCTGGGGGGTCTCCTTTTTTTCTCTGACCCTCCACTTTACCAAGCATGATATCCTTTTCCAGAGACTGACCCCCCTTGATAATATATGTGAAATATGAGAGACAAAATCTGGCCATCCTGGCTTCCAAGGAGCATTTGGATATACTTCTGCCAACACTGATTGGTCATTCTTTTGGCGGTCATGGTACTTTTAATATTCTCCAACACCATAACTCAAATTACATGAGCCATGTAATTAAAACCTTTGCACAGTCAGTAGAATACAGGTAAGCATCTTTCTGGTATTCTCTGCTTTCAGCCAAGTACCATCTGACATGAGCAGTGATATCCATCATTCCATATCCTCATCTGAATCCGGCTTGACCCTCTAACAGTTCTCTACCAATATACAGTTGCAGCCATTTTAAAATTATATTTAGTGAAATTGTACTTGCATGTGATATTAATGCTATTGTTTAATGATTTCCGCATTCTGTTGGGTTGTCTGTCTTTGGAATGGGCACAAATTTAGATTTCTTCCAGTCAGTTTGCCAGTCTTCCAAATTTCTTGGCATAGATGAGTGAGTGCCTCCAGTGCTGCATCAGTTTGTTGAAAGATTTCAGTTTGTATTCCATCAATTCTCAGAGCCTTATTCTTTACCAATTCCTTCAATGCACCTTGGACTTCTTCCTTATGTATCATTGGCTCTTGAGCAAATGCTACCTGTTGAAATGGTTGAACATCAACCATTTCTTTTCTTTTCTTTTCTTTTAATGTTTTATTGTGAATTATGTGATAGTTGACATGGGAGAACATTAGTTTTACATTCATTCTATCGTATATCGTTTCATTGCCATGGTTACAATCCCTTCCATGCATCATCAACCAACCAAGGGGTATACCCTGCAAGCCTGCCCCCCGGTCGTCAGGACACAGCCCCTCTCCCTCTCTGGGTCTAAAGTCCCCAGCTGCTCCATCTCTCCAAGTCATCATCTCTACCTCCATCTCAGGCATCACTTCTTCTCTGGGTAGGATCCCGCTCTCTGCTCTTCTCCATTGATGGTCCCAGGGATCTCCACTCCTAGACTGAAAAGTTAATCACTCCCCTCCTTGCTATAAAATGTCTACCTTTACATTTCCAACCCTCACAGTCAGTCCTGATAACAATTATTCATTATTGTGTCCGCATTTCCTTTCATCAGCCCAGCCTAGATAGATTGGATACTACTCAGTGGAGATTCTACCTTCCTCCATGCCTTCTGGATCTAGGTTCCCTCTTGAAAGCTTGTAAGCCAGTCACTTCTTACCTTTGTAGCACCCCACCCCCTCCCCTCATTTTGGGTAGCCAATGTCCAAGTTGCCCATCCCTGTCAACGCTGTGTATGGAGGGGGTGGGAATGATCCTTGCTGTAAGGATTTGTTTCCTCTTTTGAGCTACTGCATCCATAGGTGTAGGTCAAGTTAATCAAATTGTATCAGAGTACTCTTTTTTTTTTTCCCCCCCTCTTCTATCTTCTTCTGGGTATTATCTGCATATATGGGTGCTCTTGTGCATATGCCCTCTCTTCTTATCAGCTGGATGCTTCACTCTCCACTCTAGTCGTCTGTGACTATGTCACTGACTCTGGGCCCAAGAGTCCCCAAGTCTTGCCACACTGTTGGCCAACCAGGTCTCCACCCGGGTTCACAGGAGTCTTTTGAACATTGTAGGGCTTAGCTAACCACTTCATTGCTGTTTTTCCCTCACTTCCCCTTATCGGTGACGAGCGTGGTCACCAATCAGAGCATGTACTCCCATTGAGTCTTAGTCTTGGAAGGGGGTTTGCACTGAGGGGACCCGACCACTTACCTTGATGTCTCCTGGGTCATTATTTTTTGTAATCTTCCTCTAGTCGAGTTCTGATTATCAAGCCATCAAGGCTAGGTCAAATGGGTACTGTCTGCAAGTTTGGGTGTTCTTGTGCATCTCCCCTCACTTCATATCATCTGGATGCTTCACTCTCAGCTCTAGCCCTCTGTGGCTATGTCCTTGTCCATGGGCTCAAGTGTCCTCGGGTCTCTTTGGACCACACTTTGGACCAACCAGCCCCTCCTCTTCTCTCTCTCATCTCCAGGTCAATGTGAGTCAATGGACTGTGGTTGACCGCAGCCCATTTCTTCATTGCTGCCTTTCCCCTTCTTCCACTCACCAGTAGACCAATGTGGCCACCAGAAAGCTTATATGCTTGTTCCCTTTGAGTTTCAGTCTTAGAGGGGAGTTTGTCCTAAAAGAACTTGATTGTTTGTCTTAATGTCCTCCCGGAGAACAGCTTGCTTATTCTTGTAGTAGCCAGTCATGCTGACATTTTTGTTTTGGGTTTTTTCCTGATGATCTTTCTTTGAAGATGTATCTTCTGTTGCTCTAGCGGTTCCAGGCTGGTCTGCTTGTCCTTGCTAGTGGGAATGTCCCACCTCATAAGGTTTTGGATGGGACTCAGGATTCCACCTAAAGTCCTATACTCTGTAAAGGCTTTGCATGAGTCCTATTTCACTGGGCAAGTTGTAGAGCCCCTTTTAGGTATTCCAATCAGTTATAGGCTAAAGGCGGGCTTACAAGTTTTCTCTAATCATGTTTCCCAACATTCCTTTCTATCCCACTTAAGTGTCTATTTTACAATAGTAGGCAACGGAAACTAATATTCATAAAGCAATCAAGGATTTTAGTATTATTTCCCCTCTTTAAGCTATGCTTAGATCCCTGTATCCCAGAGCCCTATTGTTCCAAGGTTGAGCATGCATCACTATTTACCTCTGTCCCACTTAGGACATGAAAACCTGTCTCATTGTTCCCTGATCTATCTTGTTCTTCAACATCCTCCCCCTCCCCAACACCCGAACTAAACCCCCAACCCCAACCCCATTGTTGTGGTTACCTTGTTGTTGTTAAGTACCGTGGAGTCGGTTCTGACTCATAGTGACCATGCACAGGGTTTCCAAGGCTGCAAATCCTTACACGGGCAGAAAGCCTCATCTTTCTCCCACAGAATAGCTGGTAGTTTTGAACTGTTGATCTTGAGGTTAGCAGCCCAATTTGTAACCACTAAGCTACCAGAGCTCTTTTATATTCCATTAATTCTTCCCTCCATTTAAGATAGTCTGTTTTATCCTACAATCTACCTGACCTTCCCACCACCTGGATCTCTGTTCCTCTGTGTTTACCTTCTTTTACACTGTAATTGTTTTGATCATAGACTGACTTCCCAGATTCTCTGTTCTTATCATTTTATTCTGTTCTTGACTCTTCATTTGTCAATTGATTTCAGTGTAATGCTGCCACGTACGCCATTCTCTAATTGTTGTCTGTTCTTGTTGGTTCTCAGTTGACAGAACTTCCTTTAAGATGTTTTTCATAGCAGGGTTGGTTTTGGCAAAATCCCTTAGCATCTGTTTATCCTGGAATATTTTGATTACACCATCATATTTGATTGACAACTTTGTTGTGTAGAGGATTCTTGGGTTGCAGTATTTTTCTTTCAGGGTTTTATATATGTCTCCCCATTTCTGTCATGCCTGCATGGTTTCTGTTGAGAGATCTGAGCTTAATCTGATTTGCTTGCTTTGTATATTATACTTCTCTTTTCCCTAGCTGCTTTCAGGATTCTGTCCTTATTTGTTATTGTGGAGAGCTTGATTATTATGTCTTGGTGATTGTCTTTTAGGGTCTAGCCTTCCTGGGGTTCGTTGAGCTTCTTGAATGCTTATCTTTTCGCTTTTCAGGATATTAGGAAAATTTTGTTCCAAAAGCTCTTCAACTATCTCCTCTGTGGACTTGTGTGATTCTTCCTGTTCCGGAGTGCTGATAATTCTTAAGTGATTCCTCTTCATGTTGTCCAACATGAATCTTAGGCCTTCTTCAGACTTTTTTAATCCTTTTTTGTGTTTGCTCTTTTATCATAGTAGTGTTGAGAGATTCATCTTCTAGCTCACAAGTTCTTGCTTCTATCTCTTCAATTCTATTCCTTTGCCCTTTCTTTCAGTGTATTGTCCATTTCTGATATTCTATTATTAATCATTTGGACCTCTTTCTGCAGGTTTTGAATTGTTTCCAATGCTATATCTATTTTATTTGATTGTTGTTGTAGCATTTTCCTGACTTCTTCCTTATTTTACTCAACTCCATTGTATAGTGTTTTGATACATTTTATAATCATTTTTCTGAATTCCTTCTCAGGCATTTCCAAAGTCTGCCCGTCTTCCAGTATGGAGTGTAGGTCTACTTCCAGCTCATTTACCTCAGTCACTTTATCTCATTTCTGGACATGTGCTGATATGGTCATCTACCTCTGTTTTTTGGTCATATTCAAGAGTTATCTGTGGCCTTAATACTTTGATGGGTGTATCTTCTGGTATTTTTAATGCTTTCTGATTGCCTCCAGGTAGATGTGATCAGGAGATGGGCTTCCCTTTTCGTTCTTCTTTCTGAGAAATTTCAAGATACCACTGTTGATCGTTGTAAGGTAACTCAGGATTTAATTTTCGGCCTTTTTCCTTTTTAATCTGCTTGTCCTCCTCCACAATCCCTGTTCAGGCCTTTGTCCTACTGTAAGCAGTTCAAGGTCATCTGTGGCCATTTGGTTTTAAGTGGAAACTGTCTCTTTAAATTTTCAGGAGATCTGTGTGCATGTGTAGTAGAACCCTCCAGGGATGGCGGTGGGGGTGGGGTGCCCACTCACTCAGGCATCCCCTCTAGTCACCAGAATGGAGGTGCGCAGACAGCGAGAGACCAATGAACAGATACAAAAAAAAAAAAAAAGTCCACACCTTTATCTCTGTGGTTCTGTTAGGCACCCGTGGCTACTCTGATCCTTCCCAGGGTTGGTCTGGCCCAAGATGGTGGCTCCGGGAGCAGCCGAGTGTCTTGAATTAAAAAGCAATGGATTTACTGCTTCTGCTACAAATTCCCCTAGTTGTAAGCCTTCCAACCTTCTAAATATTCCTTTATATGTGGTTCAGAGTTCTAGCACCATCCCCTGAGCCTGCTTATTCCAGTATTCTGTGTTGTTGCTGATGGAGCTCTTCACTGCACTTACACTGGATCCACCATCTTGTTTGTTCTCCTTCTTCCTCTTTTTTTAACTTACCCTCTACTTTATCTAGTATCAATGTCCTTCTCCAGGGATTGGTCCCTCCTGATATCCAAAGTAAGTGAGACAAAGTCTTGCCATCCTTGCTGTCTAATGAGCATTACAAGGCAGATTTTTTTATTGTCTGGCAGTCTGTGGTATATTCTATATTCCTCACCAACATCATAATTAAAAGACATCTATTTTTCTTTGATCTTCCTTATTCATTGTCCGGCTTTACATGCATATGAGGAAATTGAAAAGAACAAGGTTTGGATCAAGGTACTTTAATCCTCAAGGTGACACCTTTGCTTTTTAGCACTTCAAAGACATCTTTGCAGCAGATTTGCCTGATGCAATACTTTGATTTTTTGACTGCTGTTTCCATGAGCATTGATTATGAATCCAAGGAAAATTAAATACTTGACAACTGCATTCTTTTCTGTGAGTATCAGATGTTGCTTATTGGCCCAGCTGTGAGGATTTTTGTTTTCCTTATGCTGGAGTATAATCCATAATGGAACCTGTAATCTTTGATCTTCCTCAGGAAGTACTTCAAGCCCTCTTCACTTTAAGCAAGCAAGGTTATGCCATCTGCATATGGCAAATTGTTAATGAGTCTTCCTCCAATCCTGATGCAGCGGTTTTTCTTCCTATAGTCCAGTTTCTTGGATCAGATTATTTGCTCATTATACAGATTGAATAAATATGGTGAAAGGACACACACCTGGTATAATTTCCTTTTAAATTACTTGGGCCATTTTATGGTTTAATTATGTTGAAACTACGTAGGTTGGTTACGTTATCTATGAATGAAGGTGAGGGTGCAAAATATGTATTATAAAAAAGGGTCATTGGGCCAGATAAAGTTAAGAACCTCAGGTGTAGGTGACTCACAGTATGGAACAATAAACAGTAGCTATTGTTACCTCCTGTAACAGTTTGGTGAGGGCCCTGGAGACCTGTCCTGCTTTGAATCACCGGGTGCGCTCAGGAGGAGAGGGCTGGTCTGGTGCCAGTTCCCCTGGGGGAGGTGGCACCAAGTGACGCAAGCTTGGGTTCTGAGAAACCCCCGCCCTGGAATTGCCACCAGCTCCTCTGGAGCAGGAAGTCCCCGGAGGACAGGCCTCTATCCCTAGGGTCCTGGAAGCCCCAGATGAGCCCCCGATTAGGTGCGTCCACCGCGCGGGTCCCACGCAGCACCTCAACATCCTGGGCTCTCCTTCCAGCCGAGGTGGTTCAGCTAATCCGACGCTCCCAGACAGAGCTGACCTCAGCGGGTCGGCCACAGCCTGTGTGGGGGAGGGAGGGTTTCCAGGCCAGCCTCGCCCTAGGGGGCGGAAGAGGGGAGGGTGGAGAAGGACAGGCCAGGCAGGAAAGGGCGCAATGTGACTGCCAGGCGGCAGCCACCAGTGAAACAGTTGCTGGGAGGAGGAATAAGACACTACTTCCTTGCCTGGAACCTTTCAGTGGCATTTTTAAAGACCCCAGTTTACACCTCCAATCCTCATCAGCCTGACCTTCCCACAGAACAACTTACAAAGGTCATGCCTATGTGCCTTTGGGCAGACAGTTCTTTCCTTCGATTGCCTTTCTGCAGCTAGTTAACTAAAACCCACAGTCACAGAGTGTATAAGGACTCAGAGCGACAAGGTCGAAGAGCTCCACAAGGCTTTCTGAGATTGTAAATCTTTAAGAGCCTCGTCTTGTATGTCTCCTGAAAAGCAGCTGATGGGTTTGAACCACCGACTGTGAGATTCAAACAGACCTTGTGATCCAGTGCTTATGCTAAAGCATCACACCAGGACTCTATGAGACTGTGATCTTTGCAAGAACAGAAAGCCTCCTCTTTCTCCCAAGTGACCCGATGCATAACCCACTACAGCATCAGGGCTCCTTTTTGCCTAGTATAGTGGTTGTTGTTGTTGTTATATGTCCGTGGAGTCGGTTCCAACTCATAGGGAGGCTTTAAATCTTCCCTGGAGCAGAAAGCCTCATCCTTCTCAAAGCTCATGATTCACAGTCCAGTGGTCAAATGGAGCCACCTTGCTCCCAGAGTTGTACTCTGATGGCTGGGACCCATCCCCAGAGCCTCTAATTCAGTTGGTCTGAAATGGGGTGAAGAATTGGCATTTCTAACAAGTATCCAAGTGTTGTTGATGCTACTGGTCTACAGATCACACTTAGAGAACCACTAGTCGAATATAAGAAATGATCATTCCTCAGTAGTGTTGTTAGTTTCCACAGAGTTGGTTTTGACTCCTGGTGACTCTGTGTGTACAGAGTAGAACCCCAGAAGGCTTTCAAGACTTTCAGAAGCAGACTACCAAACCTATCTTCTGAGGCACCTCGGAGTGGACTCAAACTTCTAATGTTTGGATTAACAGCCATGCACATTAACCAACAGTTTGACTAGTCTAGTCAGGGCACAGGTATTGTGATCTCTGTGTCCATCTTAGAAGGCTTAGGGTGGAGGAAAGAAGAAAATAACCTTCATATCCCAAGCTACTGAAGGCCCAGAGTTCAATGGGTGGTAAGGAAATTCCTGTTCTGATCATTCATCATGTGACTCATAAATGGCACATTTCCTCTAAGTATATATCTTAGGCTCCCAAGAATTTATTTAGAGGCTCAGTCTGAATCACAATAAAGAGAGAGAAAATGCCCAGGAACCCTGTTTCGTTCACTATTGTTGTGTGCTGTTTAGTCATTTCTGACTCACAGTGGCCTTATAAAGGGTTTTTGAGAATTGCCAGTGTGTTTGAACTACTGGCCTAGTGGTTAGCAGTCCAGTGCTTATCCTACAGCATCAGGGCTCAGTGTCCCTGTTGTTGTTGTTGTTGTTAAGTGCCATCAAGTCAGTTCTGACTCAGTGACACTGTATAGGGTTGCCAAGGAGCTATTGGTAGGTTTGAATCACCTACTTTGTCGTTAACAGTGCAGTGTTTATCGTACAGCACCACACCAGGATTCCAGTGTCCCTGTGGGGGTGTTCAAAAAAGGAAAGAGAGGTCTTCTGGCAAGATGGCAGACAAGACAGACATGCTACACAGACCCTCTACAACAGGGACGGGGACCCTTTTTTCTGACAAGGGTCATTTGGATATTTATATCATATCATCACTTATATAAATTTATGTTGCTATGAAAAAAGCTCATAGATTTATTGAATTTTGAGACCCATTTGGCAGAATCAGGCCAAATGATTTATTGGGCTTATACAAGGACCACAGGCCAGATGTTCCCCACCCCTGCTCTACAACAAAGATATGACAGACCAAATAAAACCAGTACAGATGATAATCTTGAAATTCTATGTTTCAGAGCACAAGACTAAAAATAGGGAACCAGAGATATCAATTTATACTGAAGACAACTACAAAGCAAAAAGAGAGAACAGCATATTGTCGTCATTGTGAGGTGCCATCGATGGTGAGGAAGTCAAGTAAATTTCAGGAAAAAACAGACTCCTTTTAACTAGAGAAGAAATTTATAAATTACAGGGTAACCTCAAAGAAAATTAATAAACCTTTTTATCAAATATAAGAGGAAAACCATAAAGATTAGTGATAGAATATCTTATCCACGTGCATAATAAAATGGCTGCTTGCCGAGCTTTAGCTCTTCCTCCCGGAAACTCTCTTCCAACATACCGGAACTTCCTCTCTACCTACCGGCAAGTCATCCCTAGTCAACCTATCACCTACCTCCACTAATCTCAACCCCGCCCTCCTTTTTAACCAGTATAAAAATCCTTCCCCGGGCAATACGCCCTCTCTTGCTCTCTTTCCTCCTGACCCTCAATAAAGCCTTACACGTGGGTGTTTGTGTTCTGATCCATTCCATCTCACAATTAGTTTTTGTTATTAGGTGCCCTCAAGTCCGTTCCAACTCATAGTATTTTATGCACAACAGAACTAAACGCTGCCAAGTCCTGGGCCATCCTCACAATCACTGATCTCTTGATGCCATTGCTGCTGCTACTGCGCCAATCCATTTCGTTGGGGGTCTTCCTCTTTTTCTCTGACTTTCCACCTCACCAAGCATAAGGTCCTTCTCCAGGGACTGGTCCCTCCTGACAACAGGTCTGAACTCTGAGAAATGAAGTCTCACTATCCTTGCTTCTCAGAAACATTCTGACTGTATTTTTTCCAACACAAATTTGTTTGTTCTTCTGGAAGTCTATAGTATTTTCTTTCTTTTTTTTTCAAACTTTTTATTGTGAATTGAGTGAAGGTAAACAGACAAGATCATCAGCTTTACATTTAACAAATTATACACTTTGTTTCATCTCAGTGATTACAATCCCCTCCTTGCAACAACAGTTATCCTACTTCCTCCCTGTGGCTTCCATTTTACATCTTATATTTCACAAATGAACAAGGCAAAAATATTTGATGTACATCTACAAATCAAAAAATATATATTCATTTAAATGCCCAAAGGCTATATTCTGCAAGCCAGCTTCCTGCCTGCAGGCACACAATCTTTCTCAGTCCATGAGCTTAGAGCCGCAACTTCTCTATCTCTCCATGCCATCGTCTCTGCCACCATCTCTGCTGTTGCCACTTTTCTAGGTAGGATCTTACTCTCCACTCATGCTCTTTCTTCTTGATGGTCCTGGGGTCCTCTGTTCCTGAAATGAAAGATTTACTAACTCCCTTTTAGTTACACATATTCTACAATTACAATTGTGACAATCACAATGAATCCTGCTAACAATTCCTCACAATTGAGTCATGAAATCCTATCAGCATCATCCCCATTCCCTTTCACCAGATCGACCTGGAGAAGAGGAAAACTATTCAGTGGGGACTCTACATTACACACCTTGTTCTGAAACTGAGCACACTCATAAGAGCTTGTAATCCAATCACTTCACACCTTTATAGCCCCCATTTCTGATAGCCAATGTCTAGATTGCCCATCTGTATCAACCCAGTGCACTGAGGAAACAAGCTTGATCCTTGATTTGAAGAATCCTTCTATTCCTTTTGAAATTTTGAGTAACTGCATCCATAAGCAAAGGTCCAGTTCATCAAATTGTAGGAGTTTACACTTGCTCACAGTATCATCTGGTCAAGTTCTGATCAACTAGCCATCTAAGCTAAGTCACCTGGGTACTAGTTGCAAGTTTGGAAGTTCACACACACCTCTCTACACTTCAGATCAGCTGGCCACTTCACTCTCAGTTCTAGCCCCCAGTGGCTAGGTCAGTGCCCATGGGCTTGGGAGTTCACACTTCTCCCTAAACCAGTCCTTCCTCTTCTCTCTCTCAGTTAGAAGTCAACAGGTGTCAATGAAACATGTCCAAACTCAGCCCATATCTTCATTGCTGCATTTCCCCCACTTCCACTGACAAGTAGACCCAAGTGGTCACCAGCGAGCATACTACACTGCTCCCGGATTCCCTTTGCATTTCCATCTTAGAAGGGGGTCTTCCCTGATCGGCTGACTTTTCTTGCCTTGATACCTCCAAAGCAAACAGCTTGCTTGATATTCTAACAGCCAAATAGTTGTTTTTTCCCCCCTGAGGGCCAGTTCATGATACTTTTAATACTCTTCTCTAACATCATAACTTAAATGCATCAATTTTACTACAGTCTTCCTTATTCATTGCCCAACTTTCACATGCATATGAGACCATTGAAAATACTATGGGTCTTGAAAGCTTTACAGAGGTCTTGTGCAGCAGATTTGCCTAATGGACTATGTCCTTTGATTTTGTACTGCTGCTTCCATTTTGCTTGATTGTGGATATAAGCAAAATGAAGTCTTTGACACTTCAGTGTTTTCTCCATTTATCATGATGCTATTCATTGACCCAGTGGTGATGATTTTTGTTTTCTTTACATTGAGATGTGATCCATACTGAAGGCTGTGACTGTTGATCTTCATCAGTATGTATTTTAAATCCTTTTGGCTTTCAGTAGGCAAGGTTGTATCATCTGTATATTTCAGATTTTCTTCACATAGTCCAGCTTCTCAGATTTGCTCAGCATACATATTGAATAAGTAGGGTGAAAGAATACAGCCCTGCCACACACCTTTCCTGATTTTAAATCATTCAGTATCCCCTTGTTCTGTTCCATTGCCTCTTGATCTATGCACAGGTTCCTCATGAGCATAAATTAAGTGTTCTAGAATATCCTTTTTTCATAATGTTGTCCACAGCTTGTCATGATTCACACAATCAAAAGCCTTTCCATTGTCAATAAAGCATACATAAACATCTTTCTATTATTCTCTGCTTTCAGCCAAGATCCATCTGATGTCAGCAATGATATCCCTAGTTTGACATCCTCTTCTGAATCCAGCTGGAGTTCCTGGTAGTTCCCTGTTGATGTACTGTTGTAGCCACATTTTTTTAGTAATTTTAAGTAAAAATTTATTTGTATGTGCTATTAATGATATTGTTTGAAGATTTTCACATTCCATTGGATCGCCTCTCTTGAGAATGAGTACAAACATGGATCTCTTCCAATTGGTTTGTCAGGCAGCTGTCCACCAAACTTCTTGGCATAGATGAGTGAGTGCTCACAGTACTGCATCCGTTTGTTGAAAAATTTCAATTTGTATTCCATCAATTCTTGGAGGCTTGATTTTTGCCAATACCTTCAGTGCTGCTTGGACTTCATTATTCAATATCATCGGTTCTTGAACATATGCTACCTCTTGAAATGGTTGAACATTGACTATTTCTTTCTGGTACAGAGAATCTGTGTATACCTTTCATCATCTTTTTTTTTTTTTTGTATTCTCCTGACCAGACCACTACTGGGGCCTAGGCCTCCAGGAGGAGTGGTCAGTCTGGGGCCCAGTGTGGCCACTCTAATGAGCTCTGATCTATGGCAATGACCCCAGGGTCTTTCAGCCCTTATCCACAGCTTTCCAGGTCCAGAAGTCCTAGGGCTGCATCCAGATCGAGAAAGTTGCCTTTGTAGGGGAACAGGACATGGTGAGGAGAGATCACATGCTCCCTCAGATCCTGCTAAATTCAACTCAGCATGTGACGGAAGGGAAATTGCAGCAAAAATCCAGAAGAAAAGATGACAGACAGTTTGAAGATGAGGTGGAGAAAACCAGCATCTTTTAGGTCCTGGGCCGGAAGTAGGTGAGAAAGATAGTTCCAGAAACCCTTCCTTCCTGGCTTCTGGAAGTGTGAGCAAGAGAGGAGCATGGGTGCCAGTCAGTCATGGGTGAGTCCTGTACAACTCCATCCCATGGGCACAACTGCAGGGAAGCCAGACTTGAGGGGCCTTAGGGCCATTGTCCCTGCCCTGGAGGGAAGCAGAGAAGTGACTGGCAACCTCATTCCCCACTGGGTCTTCACTGAACCTTTTTGGTCACCTTCTGGTTCTTCAGCATCGCATAGGTAATGAACATTCCTACAAACAAAAGCAGCATGAGTCCTATCACCAATGGAATGCCAACAGCATAGGCTCGGGGCAGGAAATACTTGTGGATGACATGCTGGCTGTTGATGAATGGCATTACCCCCATGTTCTGACGCTGGAGCACCAAGCCCCTTTCATCTTCTTCTTTTTTTTTTTTTCCATAATCACCGATTTTAATTTTTTAGGGGCAAAGCCAGGATGGACTTTTTCCACCCCTCATTTTCCCTTCCAAACATTTCTCAATTGTGGAACAAGAACTCCTTTCTGCTTAGAAAGGAAACCATATTTCCCCTTCAACTTTTCTCTCAACCTGGGTACCCGCTGGTCCCTCCATCAGTGAGAAAGCTGGAGCCACCATTTTCTCCTCAGGGAGGCTCTGGGGGCCGCATTTCTTCTCCCTTTCATCTTCTTTTGATGCTTTCTATACCATTCAATATTTTGCCCATAGAATCCTTTAATATTGCAAGTTGAGGCTTGAATTTTTTTTCACTTCTTTCAGCTTGAGAAATGATTCTTATGTTCTTCCGTTTTAGTTTTCTAACTCCAGATCTTTGCACATTTTATTATAATATTTGACTTTGTCTTCTTGAGCTGTCCTTTGAAATTTTCTGTTTAGCTCTTTTACTTCCTTTTCTATTCCATTCATTTTGTCATCTCTATACTGGAGAACAAATTTCATAACTCTTCTGACATTCATTTTGCTCTCCAACTAGACCTCATAGACTTATACAGAGCACTCAACCTAATAACACCACAATACACATTGTTTTCCAGTATATATCGAGCATTGTCCAGAATAGAACATATGGTAGGTCACAAATTTAGCCTCAAACTTCAAAACATCATCTCAGGACTAATGAGTTCAACTTCCAGTCTTTAATACATCCACCAGGAGACAGGTGGTGATTGTTTGAGAATACACAAATATACAATCACCACCTAACTGTAAATGTGATACCACAAGGTCTCAAAGAAAACAGACAATTTCAGTATACACGAAGAAACAAGATAGAGGACCTTAGACAAATGACCAGAATAGAGTTTGAAAATACAACACAAGAAATGGTATCAGAACTACCTGGTAAGGAATTTAAAAGAATGCAAATTAGACAACTTCAGTGGGTTGTGAGAAAGATTGAGAAAACTACAGGTGAAATCATGTAAAACATAGACAAAAGTATGGAGAAATTCAGGAAACAAAAGACAAAATAATTGAAAAATTAGGAACCATACAAAAACAATTAGAAAGTTATAAGATTAACACTAAGATTTCAGAAACATACACTAAAAGAGTAAAGAAATAGAATTGATTGAATCAATGGAAAGGTGAATTACTGAGCTTGAAGAAAAATCTCTCAATATTAAACTGCTAAAGTCCTGGTGTAGTGCTATAGACGAAAGGTCAGCTTGAACCACAAGGTTGGCGGTTCAACCAGCCACTCCTCAGAAACCCTGTACAGGGTCACTGTAAGTTGGAACTGACTCAATGGCACTTAACAACATCATGACAACAAAGTCCTGGTATGGTGTTGTAGGATAAGCACTTGACTTCGAAGTCAGTTTGAGTCACAGTGTTGGTGGTCAAGCTCACCAGCTGCTCCTTAGAAACCCTATACAGGATCACTCTAAGTCAGAACTGACTAACAGCACTTAACAACAACAACAACAAAGGAAGATTCAGAAAAAAAAGAAGAAATCTGAAGGAAGCCTGACATTCATGCGGGGCACTATCAACAGGAATAATTTACATGTGATTGGAATTGCATAACAGGAAGAAACAAATAAGCAAACAAACAAAAACACAGAGACTATTATTCAAGAGATGTTGATGGAAAATGACCCTAATATTACAAAAGATGAGAAGACAGTCATTCAAGAAGCTGAACAAGCTCCAAACAGGATAGACCCCAAAAGAAAACCACTAAGACATATTGTAATCAAGCTTTTCAAAACCAGAGACAAGGAAAGAATCCTGAGAGCAGATCAAGAACAAAAAGTTACTTACAAAGGAGAACTAATAAGACTAAGCTCTTGTTTCTTTGCAGAAACCAGACAGGCAAGAAGACAGTAGAATGACATATATAAAACTCTGAAAGAAACAAATTGCCAACCAAGAATCATATATCCAGCAAAACGGTTCATCAAACAAGATGGTGAAATCAGGTCATTTTCAGATAATCAGAAATGAAAAGAATTTGTAAAAATCAACCAACCTTAAAAAAAAAATTACTATACCTAGTTCTTTGGACAGAGAACCAACAACAGCAGACAAAAACCTGAGGCTAACATATATGACAATATCACCTATACTCAATGCAGAGATGTTGTTGTTAAATGCCATCGAACTGGTGGTTCTGACTCATAGCAACCCAATATAGTGTTTCCAAGGTAGTGTAGTGGTTACGAGTTGGGCTGCTAACCTCAAGGTCAGCAGTTCGAAACTATCAGTTGCTCCACAAAAGAAAGAAGACTTTCTGCTTCCATAAAGATTTATAGCCTTGGAAACCCTTTACAGGGTTGCCATGAGTCGGAACTGACTCCACAGCATATAACAACAAGGAGCAACTGGTGGGTTTGACCTGCTGACCGACCTTGTGGTTCAAAGTCCAGTGCTGATCCTACAGTGCCACATCAGGAGTCCAACCAAACATAGAAGTATGTAAAATAAAGTGTAGTGGTTATGAATCGGACTGTGAACTGCAAGGTCAGCAGTTTGAAACTACCAGCTGTTCCACGGGAGAAAGATGAGGCTTTCTGCTCCCATAAAGATTTACAGCCTCGGAAACCCTGTACAGGGTTGCTATGAGTCAGAACCGACTCCACGGCATGTAACAACAACAACATAAGACTGAAGAGAAAACCAGATACAGAGGCAGCAACAACAAAAAACATAAAAGTAAAAAGAGGGAATAATGTAGTTACAGAACTCCCAAATTAAGAAGAAATCAAATAGATTTCAAGTGTAAAATAAAATAAATAAATAAAAATAGACCTAACTGTAACTCAATACTAGACCAAAAAAAAAAAAAAATACTAGACCAAGTCATACTCCTAACCCTAACCCTAACCATAACCCCAACAATAAACAAAGTCCTAGGCATAGCCTAGACCTAGCCATGGCCCAACCCTAACTCTCACACCTTATTGCTATCCACCCCCATCTTCCCCCCAAAAGTATCTTCTTAGATAAAGAAGATAAACAACACGTAAAATTAGAAATCAGCAATAGAAAAATGAAGGGAGAAAAATGAAGGGGGAAATTGAATAGCAACCTGATTTTAAACTACTGAGTAACAGAAGAAAAAACAAAATGAAATTAAAAAGTTTCCTTAAGTCAAAGAACAAAAACACAATATACCAAAACCTTTGGGACACAGCAAAAGCAGTATTCAGAGGACAATTTATAGCAATAAACACACACATCCAAAAAGAAGAATCAAAATTCTCACCTTAACATAACAGGTCCAACAATTTAAAAAAGAGCATCAAAGTAAGCCTACAGATGCCAAAAGAAAAGAAATAATAAAGATTAAATCATAAACAAATGAAATAGAAAATAGAATCAGCAAGATAAGATGTTGGTTTTTTGAAAGGATTAATAAAATCAATAAACCACTGACAAATCTAACAAAGGAAAAGAATGAGAAGATGCAAAATAACACTAACAAATGAAATAAGTGACAGAAAAATGTAAATAAAAGGATAATAACAGAATACTAAGAAGAACTGTTGTTAAGTGATGTCAAGTTGTTTCCGACCCAATAGCAACCCTACATAGGGTTTCCAAGGAGCAGCAGGTGAGTTTGAACTGCCGACCTTGCACTTCAAATGGCTTTGCATGCAGTCTGACTCATTAACCTATAGTACCACATCAGGACTCAAAAAAAAAACCAAAAACAGACTCCTACCGCCCCTAGGATTCTCAGGCGGTCTCCCATCCAAGTTGTAGCTGGGCCTGACACTGCTTAGCTTCCGACATCAGAAGACATCGGGCACATTATACTCCAACAAATTCGAAAATCTAAAAGAAATGGACAAATTTCTAGAAAGACACTACCTGCCAAACTAACACAGACTAAAGTAGAAAACAGACCTATAACAAAAGAAGAAGTTGATCAGGTCATTAAAAAAATCTCCCAGCAACAACAAAAAGTCCAGGCCCAGACAGCTTTACTGGTTGTGATAGTTATGGTTTTGTGTCAACTTGACCAGGATTCTCAGGGGTTTGGCAGTTAAGATGTAGTAATCCCCCATGATGAGATCTAATATACTATAATCAGCTTCTTGATGAGAGCTGCTGTGAGCAAACCAATCAACTGAAAGCAAATTTCCTTGGGAGTGTAGCCTGTTTCTAATATATTGGACACTAGGGCAAAGCTTACCTCCTTTCTGTTGGATCTTGTGTCTGGATCTTGCATCTAGCTCCTCATCTGACCTCTGGTTCTTTGGACTTGAGTCAGTGGCCTGTTCTATTGCCTGCCGATCCTGGGAATTGTCAGCAGCCTACCATCTTACCTGTCTGATGTGCTGTTTTTGTCTGTTGTCTGTTGTCTGACCTGCTGATTTTGGTTCATCTGACCTACAGACTTGGGACTTGCCCATCTATGCAATTGTGTAAGCCATTTCCTTGGTATAAACCTCTCTTTATATGTACATATATAGATTTCATTGGTTTTGCTTCTCTAGGGAACGCAACGTAAGAAATTGGTGAATTCTACCAAACATTCAGAGAAGAGCTGACATCAATTCTACTCAAAGTATTCTAGAACATAGAAAAGGATGAATTAATTTTATAATGTGATCTTAACCCTGATACAAAAACAAGGCAAATATATCACTAAAAAAGAAAATTATAGACCAATATTCCTCATGACATAGATGCAAAAATTCTCAACAAAATCCTAGCCAACAACATATCAAATAAATAATAATCATGATCAATTGGGATTCATACCAGATATTCAAGGATGGTTCAATATTAGAAAAACAATCGGTGTTATCCACTACATAAATAAAACAAGGGAAAAGAACCACAAAATCATATTGATTGATGTAGAAAAGGTATTTGACAAAATCCAATACCCATTCCTGATAAAAACACTCACCAAAATAGGAATACAAGGGAAATTCATCAACATAACTAAGGGCATATAGACAAACCAAAGTCCAACATTAATCTCAATGGAGAATAACTGAAAACATTTCCTTTGTAAATTGGAACCAGACAAGGATACCCTTTATCACTACTCCTATGTAATATTGTGCTGGAAGTCTTAGCTAGAGCTAGAGCTCAAGAAAGCAAAATGAAAGACATCCAAATTGGCAAAGAAGAATTAAAATTTTATTTGCAGATGAAGTGATCCTGTACATAGAAAATCCTAAAAACTTGGCAAGAGAATTATTGGAACTCACTGAAATATTCAGCAAAGGATATTTGCAAGACCAACATATAAAAATGTAATTCCTTGACACTAATAAAGAGAATTCTGAAGAGAAAATCAGGAAAATAACACCTTTTACAATATCCACCCAAATGATGAAATACTTAGGAATAAATTTAACCAAAGAAACAAAAGACCTATGTGAAAACAACACACTACTACAAGAAAATAAGAGACCCATATAAATGGAAGACTGTTGTTGTGCCGTGGAGTCGGTTCCAACTCATAGCGACCCTACACAGGGTTTCCGAGGCTGTAAATCTTTACGGGAGCAGACCGCCTCATCTTTCTCCAGCGGAATCGCTGGTAGTTTCGAACTGTTGACCTTGCGGCTGACAGCCCGATTCGTAACCACTACACTACCAGAGCTCCTATGAAAAGGAAGACTTACCATTGTGAAAATGTCAATACTACCCATTATATCCATAGATATAATGCAATCCCAAACCAAATTTCAACATCATTAGTTAAAGAGATGGAAAAACTAATCACCAACTTTATATGGAAAGGAAAGAGACTCTGGCTAAGCAAAGCATTACTAAAGAAGAATAACAAAGTAGGAGGCCTCTCACTTCCTGATCTCAAAACCTACTCTACACAGCCACTGTAATCAAAACAGCCTGCTATTCATAAAATAAAAGACACAGACATCAATGGAACAGAAGTGAGAACTCAAAAATCCATCCACCTATGGTCAGCTGATGTATGACAAAGAGCCGAAATACATTACATGGGGAAGAGATATTCTTTTTGGCAAATGGTGCTGGCAGAACCAGATATCCATTTGCAAAAGAATGAAACAAGACCCATAGTTCATATCAAATACAAAATTCAACATGAATTTAAATGTAAAACCTAGTTGTAAAACCTGGAGCTATATGACCATCAATGAAAAAACAGGGACAAACTTAGGAGCTTTGATATATGGCATAAATACACTATCAAACAACTGAAAAAACAGACAAACAGAAGAAGACAAACTACATGACTGAGACCTCCTAAAAATTAGACACTTAATGTGCATCAAAGATTTCACCAAAAAAATAAAAATGGAACTCACAGAATCAGAAAATATTTTTGGCAATGACATATCAGACAAGGGACTTATCTTGAAAATGTCAACACCTCAACAAGAAAAAAGATAATGCAATTAAAAAATGAGCAAAGGATATGAATAGACACTTCACCAAAGACGACATCCAGGCAGCCAACGAACATATGAAGAAATGCTTGCAATCAGTAGCCATTGTTGTTGTTGTTAAGTGCCATTGAATGGATTCAAACCTATAGCGACACTATATAGGGTTTCCAAGGAGCAGCTGGTGAGCTTGAACCACCGACCTTGCAATTCAAACAACTTTGCAGTCTGATGCATTAACCCACAGCACCACACCAGGACTCCAGTAGCCATTAGAGATATTCAAATCAAAACAACAATGAGATATCATCTCACCCCAGCATTAATAGCAAAGTTCAAAAAACAGAAACAACCAATGCTGGTGAGGGTGTGGAGAGACTGGAACCCTCATACACTGCTGGGGTATCCATTGTGGAAAACGGTATGGCATGGCCTCAGAAGTAGAAATCCATGTGGCTCAGCAGTCCCTCTACTTGGTATATATCCTAGAGAAGAGCCATGATACGAATAGATGTATGCACACTAAGTTCATCATAGCACTATTTACAATAGCAAATAGATGGAGACAGCCTAAATGCCCATCAATGGAAGAAAGGATAAACAAACATTGGTACATACAAAATGGAATACTATGCAATGATGAAAAATAAAAATGAATCTGTGAGTAGACAGGGCTGGGCAACTTGGACATTGGCTACCCAAAATGGGGGGCAGGAGGCTACAAAGGCAAGAAGTGACTGGCTTACAAGCTTTCAAGAGGGAACCTAGATCCAGAGGGCCTGGAGGAAGGTAGAATCTCCAGTGAGTAGTATTCAATCTCACTAGGTGGGCTGATGCAATGAAATGCAGATAGGTCTCTTGTGATACAATAATGAATAATTGTTATCAGGACTGTTTGTGAGGGTCGGAAATGTAAAGGTAGATGTTTTATAGCAAGGAGGGGAGTGATTAACTTTTCAGTCTAGGAGCGGAGGTCCCTAGGACCATCAAGGGAAAAGAGCAGAGAGCGGGACCCTACCCAGAGAAGCAGTGATGCCTGAAATGGAGCCAGAGATGATGACATAGAGCGATGGAACAGCTGGAGACTTTAGATCCAGAGAGGGAGAGTGACTGTGTGCTGAAGACCTAGGGGGTATGGGGGAAGGATTGCATGGAGGGGATTGTAACCATGGCAATGAGATGATATACGATAGAATGAATGTAAAACTAATGTTCTCCCATAATTATCACATAATTCACAATAAAACATTTTTTTAAAAAATGAGTCTGTGAAACATGTCATAACATGGATGAACCTGGAGAACATATGCTGAGTTAAAATAGTCAATTACAAAAGGTCAAATATTGTATGAGACCACTAATGTAAAAAGTCAAGAAAAGGTTTTCATGCCAAAAGAAATATTCTTTGGTGGTTACCAGGGGTAGGAAGGAGAAGTAATTCACTGATACTTCGACACGTGTTAACTTGGTGATGGGAAAGGCAACATACAACAAAAAGGAGTTGACAATAGAATGAAGAAGACAAGGGGAGGAGTGCAATAGTTAAAGGGAACAGAGGTACCTAATGATGTAATTGTGATACTTGGATAAACATACAAGCTGAATAGGTGTGGGAGAGAGAAAGAAACTCACAAATATATAAAGATTTGACAGATGATATTTGTACATGGTATTTATACTTACTGCAAACATATCCATGAATGTGTTGGAGCATATAGGAAGCAAATTTATAAAAATTTCTTAGACAATACCAAACACCTTGAGAGAATGATTTGCTGGACTATAGTCTCTGGGGACACCATAGTCAACTGGCATAAAAATATGGAGCAAAACTCAAAATCATTAAAAAAAAAAAAATGACTAGGCTTATTGGTCAGATAGGGTCTGGTAGAGCCTCTAGATGGTGGTCTTTGGCCACCCTTTAGGTCTGGAACTGAACTCACATCCATGACTTAATTTTCAACCAAGCAATAGACAGGTATATAGGGGCCAACAACACTAGTGAGGCATGCACACCATAGAATGCCCAACCATTTGAGATTTAAAAAAAAAAGACAGTATTTACCTAAGGACAAAATTCAGATGGGTAGGGAAGGAAAGAGCAGTGGAAATAAGAAACACACAGAGGAAGAGGGACAAATGATGTTACAATGAAGAAAATGTAATTGAGATGAAACAAAGTGTATGATTTCCTGACTGTACAACTGATGGTCTGCTCTGTAAACATTCACTCAATTTACAATAGAAAGTTAAAAAGAAAGAAAGAAAAAGAGAACAAAAAGAAGAGAAAACTATATACCAAGGGGCTTAAAAAGTTCATGGAAAAATGGAATGAAAAAATAATGGAATTTTTCCAAGGATTTTTTAAAGCTACCTCTTACCAACAGACCAACTCCACCCTCCCCCTTAGACCACCCCCTTAAAGAATCTCCACAGGCTAGGAAAGCTCAATGATCTTGCATCCCTCAGGCACCTGCATGCTTGTTTCCAGTCACATTAGTGCTCTCAGCAATCCAAGCCTATTCTATGCCAAAAGAATGTGAAGCCAGAAGGACGTTCCAAAGGATTTAGAGATAGGTACAGGGCCGCTCCATCCAAAAAAGGCAGAATGAAGAATCTGGGACATAAAACTCCCCAGAGACTGAAACAAAATTCTTCTCTATTGTGAAGGACTAGAATAAACAATTCTCAAAAGAGGACAAGGGATGAACACATGTGAACATAAATATATAACCTCAACAGTAACTAAAGAAATGCAAATAAAACAAGTGTCTACAAAATATTTGTGCTTTTCCCCCTAAAAAAGAGGATGGATATTTATACCCTTTGACATCAATTTATTTCCACTCCTGATAATCTATCCTAAGGAAATTATCTGATACAAAAACAACCAAAACAACAGTATCTCTTTGAATGAAAAAATTATACAAAAACAAAAAAACAGAGGCAATGGAAGCAAATACTGTTGAATGATAATGCATGGAGGAAATTGTAATCATTGTAATGAAACAATGAGTGTAAAATCGATGTTCTCCCATGTAAACTATCACTTAATTCACAATAAAAACTTTAAAAAAGAAAGATTATACAGTGGTAAACTTGGAAATGGTGTCCCTGGGTTTTATGAGTCAATAACATTACTCATTTTATTGTCATGATTACAATGCCCTCCATGCATCATCATCAAACAACCAAAAGTTTCAGTTCACAGGCCTGCCGCCAGGCTGTCAGCACATAGCCCTTCTCCCTCCCTGATTCCAGAATCCCCAGCTGCTCCATCTCTCCATTTCTGGTGTCACTTCTTCTCTGGGTACGGTCCCGCACTCCACTCTTCTCATTTGATGGTCCTAGGGACCTCCACTCCAGAGGGTTTTTAAAAAGTTTTATTGTGAATTATGTGATAGTTTACATGGGAGAACATTAGTTTTACATTCATCCCATTGTATTTTGTTTCATTGTCATGGTTACAATCCCCTCTTTGTGTCAAAAACCAACCAAAAGAAAAGGATGAAATAAGAGAGACAATGAGATTAAAGAAGACTGATGGTATTTGAGCCCATGAATTTGTTCCTGAAGTCCTTTGAGCCTTGTAAGACTCTCTACTATCCTAATGTTGTGTTGTTGTTGTTAAGTGCTGTTGAGTCAATTCCGACCCACAGCGACCCTGTACAGCGTTTCCGAGGCTATAAATCTTTACGGGAGCAGAAAGCCTCATCTTTCTCCCGCAGAACAGCTGGTAGTTTCGAACTACTGACCTTGCGGTTCGCAGCCCGATTCATAATCACTACGCTACCAGAGCTCCTTATAGTTTTAATAATTAATGTTCCCCTCTTTGCTTTGTGTAAGCTAGCTCTAGTTTGCTTCTGTAACTTGCAACCAAGAGACTTGATATAATCTAACTCTTGGAAACACTACATCGCCTCTTGTTATACATTAATTTCACTAGAACTTTTAGAGTTTGAAAGATAGTCCATTTTGAGACATTATATCTAAAAGTGAAAATGAGAAACCACTTATAAGTCCAATAATAGATAAGTATTGGGAATAGTATAATATTTTTTAAATAGTTAATGTAATTGTTTCTTTGCTCTTTTGCTTCTTGAGCACAAATCATTCGAGCTGGTTACTTTACAGGTTCTTGAGTGGCACCGTTTATGATTAGCTACTGGCATGGTGCTGTAAGATAAGTTAACCTCAAGTTCGGTAGTTCACACCCACCAACTGCTTCTCAGAAACCCTATATGGAGTTACTAAAAGTCAGAACTAGCTCAACAGCACTAAACAATTACAACACTAACCTAAAAGTTGGAGGTACTAATCCATTTCATGGTACCAGAGAAGAAAGGCCTGGAGATTTGCTTCCATAATGATGGTGGTGGTGGTTATGTGGCGTGGAGTCGGTTCCAACTCACAGCGGTAACAACCCAAAATCCTGTGGACTAGTTCTACTCTGTGACATATGAGATTGCCGTGGGTCAGAATTGAGTCGATGACAAGTTTGGTTTGGGTGTTTGTTTGTTTGTTTGCTATTTCTACATGTGCCCCTTCAGATCCATTTTCCACCCTGCTTAGTGAATAAGGAAGACCAAAGAAAAACTGAGGCATTTGAATTATGGTGTTGGCAAAGAATATTGAAAGTACCATGGACTGTCAGAAGAACAAACAAATCTGTTTTGGAAGAAGTACAGTCAGAATGCCCCCTAGAGGTGTAGATGGCAGGACTTGGTCTCACAGACTTTGGACATGTTATCAGGATAGACTAGTTCCTGGAAAAGGACGTCATGCTTGGTAAAGGGTCAACCAAAGAGAGGAAGACCTCAGTGAGATGCATTGACACAGCAGCAGCAACAATAGACCCCAACATGACAAGGATTGTGAGGATGGTGAGGGACCAGGCAGTGTTTCGTTCTGTTGCGCACAAGGTCACTGTCAGTCAGACCCAAGTTGATGGCATCTAACAACAACTGCGCACTAGAAGGAGACTTGGTAGTGCAATGGTTGCTAACTAAAAGGTTGGCAGTTCAAACCCACCAGTGGCTCCTTGGGAGATAAAGCCTAGTGATCTATTCCCACGATGATTACAGCCTAGGAAACCCATGTGGTGCTGTGGGATAATGCACTAGACCAAAAGGTCGGTTTGAACCACAAGGTTGGAGGTTCAAACTCACCAGCCACTCCTTGGAAACCCTAAACAGGGTCACTATGAGTCAGAACAGACTCAATGACACTTAACAACAACTTAAGAGTCCTGGTCTGGCACTGTAGGATAAGCACTGGACCGTGAGTTCACTTTGAACAGCAAAGTAGACAGTTCAAGTCCACC
The DNA here is from genome assembly GCF_000296735.1 of Chrysochloris asiatica. NCBI lineage: Eukaryota > Metazoa > Chordata > Mammalia > Afrosoricida > Chrysochloridae > Chrysochloris > Chrysochloris asiatica. The sequence goes on from NW_006408571.1 coordinate 10,079,956, forward strand.
AGCAGCTCCTCAGAAACCCTATACAGCACTTATCAATAACATAGGGTCACAACTGTGCAGAGGCTGACCTCTACAGAACATATCACTCCAACTTACTCACCCTCTGCTTCCCAGTTTAGTTCTGATAATGGGAGGCCCTGCACAGAGCTCAGAGAGCAAGAAGAGAGGTCAGGATCTTTATTTCCTCTCTCCCTCTCTGCTAGGCCAGAAGTAAGCAATGGCTGCCTTCCTCCTGCTGAGCTGTCTCTCACCTACAGCTTTTTTTTTTTTAATGTTTTATTGTGAATTGTGT
>NW_006408571.1:10082332-10098820 GCF_000296735.1 Chrysochloris asiatica
TTTCTATTTTCAACCTTCTGAGGAAACGCCATATTGCTTTCCAGAGAGGTTGGACCATTTTGCAGTCCCACCAACAATGCAGGAGTGTCCCAGTCTCTCCACATCCCCACCAGCATTTATTGTCCTCTACATTTTTCATCTTCGCTGTCATTGTTGGTGTGAGATGATATCTCATTGTTGTTTTGATTTGCATCTCTCTAATGGCTAGTGATCGTGAACGTTTCTTCATATGTTTGTTGGCTGCCCTGATCTCTTCCTTGGTGAAGTGTCGGTTCATGTCCTGTGCCCACTTTTTAATTGGGTTATTTGTCACCTACAGCTTTTGCTGATATTCCTTCATATAACATTAGAGTCTGAATGCTTTGCTATTCTTAGTTCTTACCTTAGCCTTACTGGCACCTTTGTAAAAATCCCTTTGTTAAACTCTTCAGTGACCACTTTGAGTGAGCCATGTGTTTCCTGCTGAGGATCTGTGGAGGAGAAAAGGGCAGGGATTAGAATTTGTCATGGAAGGAATAAAAAGAAAAAGGCAGAGGTTCTGACATGCAAAATGAGATTATGTAGCAAGACAAAAACCTTAAAGGCAGGCAATTTAAATAGGTTATTTGAATTATTGATCCTGCTCATTCTTTAGTTAAACCTTTTAGCTTTCCTTATTAACCAGTGGGTGGGGATTGTGAAGGAAACCAAATCTGCTTGAGACACACAATCTGGAAATCACAGTTTTTCTGCAACCACACAGGGATTCACATAGCTAAATTGGTGGTGGTGGTGGTGGTTAGTGCCATAGAATAGCTCATAGCGAGCTATATAGGGTTTCCACAGCTGTAAATCTTTGCAGGAGCAGAAAGCCTCATCGTTCTTCCGCAGAGTGGCTGCTGGGCTCAAACCGTAGATCTTGTGATTCTCAGTTCAGTGGTTATCCTACAGGGCCAATGAGCTTCGGTAGCTAAATTATAGAACTATAAATTGGAGTATTAATGATGAATTTTAATAAGTGAATAAGAGCTTATTTGCCCAAAGAATCCTTTAGTATTGCAAGCCGGGGCTTGGAAGTTTTTCTCAGTTCTTTCAGCTTGAGAAATCTTCCTTTTGGTTTTTGAACTCCAGATCTTTGCACTTTTCCTTATAATATTTGACTGTGTCTTCTCGAGGTGCCCTTTGAAATTTTCTGTTTGGCTCTTTTATTGCCTCATTCCTTCCATTTGTTTTAGCATCTCTACTCTGAAGAGCAAGTTTCAACGTCTCTTCTGCCATCCCTTTTGGTCATTTCTTTCTTTCCTGTCTTCGTGATGACCTCTTGCTTTCTTCCTGTATGATGTTCTTAATGTCATCCCATAACTCTTCTGGTTTTTAGTCATTAGTGTCAGACACATCAAATCTGTTTTTGAGAGAATCTCTAAATTCAGGTGGGATATGTTCAAGGTCGTATGTTGGCTCTCATGGACTTGTTTTAATTTTCTTCAGCTTCAGCCTGAACTTGCATATGAGCAATTGATGGTCTGTTCCACAGTCTGCCCCTGGCCTTGTTTTGACTGATGATGGAGCTTTTCCACTGTCTGGTTCCATAGACATCATACTTAGTAAAGTGGTGGGACAGTGAAAAAGAGAGAGACCCCCAACAAGATGGAGTGGAAGAGTGGAAGCAGCAATGGGCGCAAGCGTAACAACAATTGTGAGGATGGAACAGAACCACTGTAGGTTGGAACTGGCTCGATGGCACCAAACAACGAGAGCAAGAGCTTATGACGCACTGCTAAGTGGCTGTGATAAATCACACATATATGCATAGAAAAACCACTTGAAAGACATTCACCAAAATGGGATAGGGCTGGAAGAGGTATATATTTTTTCCTTTATACTTTTCCATATGTATTTTTCCAAATATTCTATAATGAGCATGAAATACTTTTTAAAAAAATTTATTTTGTTGTTGTTGAGAACATACACAGCTAAACGTACACCGTTTCAGGTTTCTACATATACAATTCATTGACATGGGTCACGTTCTTGGATCTTTGCAACCATTCTCACGCTCTTGTTCTTAGTTATTACTTCCACATTAACATAAATCCACTGCCACTTAGCTCCTCTCTAATCCTCCAAGTTGCTATTATTATTTGATCCCATATAGATAGTCCTTTAAAAACTATAATTCTCAAGGCAAACGGTCTTTACTAGTTAAGCTAAACTCTTGTTTAGTTCTCCAAAGACTTCAGGAGATATTTTTGGTTTAAGGTTTAAAGATTGTCTCAGGGCAATAGTTTCAATAGTTCATCTGGTTTCCACGACTTCAGAACGTTTAGCATCCATGAGAATTTGTTTTCTGTTCTGCATTTTCCCTCTTTTGATCAGAATTCTTCCATAAAATCTTTCATCAAAATGCTCAGTAATGGTAACAGGCACCATCCAGCTCTTCTGGTTTCATGGCAAAGAAGACAGGCAGTTTTGTTCCTGGAAACAGTTAGCCACACATCCCATCTTTCCCTCCTGTTCCTGACTCTCCTTCTTCCTCTCTCACTCTAGGCAAATAAAGACCAATTGTTGTACCTTGGATTTATGAATTACTTTTGTGGCCAAATTTTTTTGTTGTTATTTTAAGAATACACACATCATGTTCTGGTCCTGCTGCCAGGAACAAACTGAATTGACCCTGGCAAGGAACAGTCAGAGAACCTGCCTCCAGATGTTTCTAGATGTGGTTAGTATCAGGAAATTTAGCAAACAACTGTCCGAGTTAACTCTTTCTGCAGGAAGGGCTGCCTGTGAACATGGAACTGCTACCCAGAGTCACTGGTACTGTCCTGTGGTAGCCCACAGGGAGACAAGTTGAGTCAGAAGTGGGGAGCAAACCTGGAATCCATCACCTATGATACGCATAGGCTATGACAGCTGTCATTGGAGAATGGAGCACACTGTACACATTATATCCCATGCAGATGGAATTAAGTCATGGTGACCCATGTGTTCAGAGTAGGTTATGACATTACAGAAACATATCACAAGGCCTTTTTTCCAAGGTACCTCTGGGTGGGTAGTTGAATTTAACTGTTTGTACTACCCAGGGACTGGAGCAGCAAGTTGAGTTGGTTTAATCAGAGCTGGATGGAGCAAGTAGAGGGGTTGATTCTATTGGAATTACCTATAATTTGATGTCCCCCTTCCCTCTTGATGTCCTTCTTCCCTCTTGATGTCCCTCTTCCCTTGTATCTGAGTGGGCCATTTCCTCTACTTGAAATGCTGAGTTCCCTATTCCATCTTAGAATCCCGCCTTCAGAGTATTTGGTAAGAGTTGCTGTGGTAAATCCTTGGTGTTGCCGAGTGGGGAATGCGTGTGAGGGTGGATTGCCTCATCTAGTCTGCCTCTATGAAGACCATGGGCTGGCACTGTGTGCTGGAGGCTGCCTTGAACACATCGCCCTTCCCTGAAGTCAAGGGCAGAGAAACATGTGGAAAAGTAGGTACCAATATTTCTGGTGTACTTTTTATTCTGTTGTGGTTATTATGTTGTGACTTTCCATTTCCTTCCCTACCTCAGCTACCCTACTCCCACCTCAGGCCAAGTCCATGGAAAGAGCCTCCCCTGGGTTCCCACCTGGCTTCTAGCCTGGACACAACCTACCTGCAGTCTGCCCATAACTTCAGAACTTGCCTCCAGAGTCTGAGTTCAGGCTGGACAAGGGCAAAACCTGCTGTGGGGGAGAGGGAGGATTGAAAATTCTGACCTACTCTACCTCCTGGTGTGGCACTGTAAAATCAGCACTGGACTGCTAACCACAAGGTCGGCAGTTCAAACCTCCTTGGAAACCTTATACAGGGTCACTATGAGTCAGAACCAACTTGACAGCACTTCACAACAACTCTACCTCCAAGGAGTCCTGGTAGCATCGTGGGCTACACATTTGGCTGCTAACTGCTAGGCCAGCAATTCGAATCCACCAGAAGCTCCCACTGGAGAAACATGAGGTTTTCTGCTCCTGTAAAGATTTACAGCCTTGGAAACCCTATACAGGGCTGCTATGAGTCAGAACCGGCTCGATGGCACACTACCACCACCACTCTGCCTCCAGGTGCACTTGCCCTGAAAGGCTCTGCTTCCTGATGGGCCCAGCTGCTATGATTTCTTCCTGCACCTACTCCTATGAGGGTTAAGAGGAAGAAGCAGAAATGTCCTGGACTCTGTGGTTCTTACTAGCGGAGATGGTACTTCTGCATGAGGGTGATGGAGAAGCATCCCTTTCTGCCTCTGAACACCTGCTCATGCCCTTCCTCTCAGCCACACCCATTTTCCCCGAGACAGTCATAGTAGGCATCTGGCCAGGAAGGACCACAGTCTTGCCTTAGTACCTGTCCTTGCTCCCTGATAACATATCTGCAAGCCCAACCTGGTGAATCAAGCCATTGCTAGGTCACAGGAAGTAGAAGGGAGAAGATACGTGTGCCTCCATCAATTACTAGCCCTTTCTTGTCTTTCCTTCCTATTTTGTCAGCCCGACCTGACCTGAGAATCCCTGGATGGTGCAAATAGTTAATGTTCTCAGCTACTAACCAAAAAGTTGGAGGTTTAAGTCTCAACAGCATCTAACAACAAACAACAAGACGTTCCTTGGAAGAAAGCCCTGGCAATCTACTTCAGCAACTTTTTTTTTCTGGTAAGAATGACTATGATTAAAACTTTAAAAAAAAAAAGACTATAGCAAGTGTTGTTGTTGTTTTAAATGCCATAAGTTGGTTCCGACTCATAGCAACCCTATATAGGGTTTCTGAGGAACAGCTGGAGAATTTGAACTGCTAACCTTTTAGTTCAAACCAACTTTTTGGTCCTGTGCATTATCCTGCAGTGCCACACCAGGACTCTGTAACAAGTGTTGGTGAGGAGAAATTAGAACCCTCAGCCATTGCTGGTAGGAATGTAAAATGTTACAAATCATAGTCAACAATACTCTTTTGTAAATTTAAACTACATACGCAGTACATGTTTTGCAAGGAGACATTGGAATAAAATGATTCACAGCAGGCATTTATTTTTCATTTATTATTAGGATGTTGCTTAAATTAAACTATTTTAGCACAAAGAATTTAGGGCAATTTACTAAGTGCTGTCAAGTTGGTTGCGACTCATAGCAACCCTGTATAGGGTTTCCAAGGAGCAACTGGTGAACTTGAACCTCTGACCTTGCAGTTCAAATGCCTTTGCAGTCTGGCGCATTAACCCACAGCTCCACACCAGGACAGGAGATAAAAAGACACAACTAAATGACCCTTACAGGGTGGATCCTACTTCCAGCTATATAATTCATAGAAATTCTCAAATAGGTTCATAAGAAAACATGTCTGAGGATATCTAATGATATAGTTACTTATGATGATGGGAAAGTTGGATATAGTGAGGTGTCCACCACTGGGAAATATCCACCAGGTTAAATGTGATGGATGCACAGTCCTGAACGGTCTACCACACTAAGAGGCAACGAACTAAATAAACAACGCAGCAACAGAAATCTAAAAACATAGTATTGAGTGGGAGAAAAATAAGAAGAAACAGAATGAGAGCTTACGCACAATAATATTGATTAAAATTTAAAGCACATGCCCACAAAACAATGTGGTATGTTTTCAAGAACATGCACAAATAGAATGACTCACAAATCTTTAATCATTGTACAATCTTGTAGTTGGGCACTTGAGGATGTGGCACCACTGCCACCTGTTGGTGGTGGTTGTTGTTAGGTGCCATCGAGTCAGTACCGAATCATAGTGACCCTATACACAACAGAATGAAACACTGCCTGGTCCTGGGCCAACCTCAAAATTGTTGCTACGCCTGACCCCATCGCTGCCACCACTGTGTCAATCCATCTCGTTGGGGGTCCTCCTCTTTTTCTTCAACTCTCCACTTTACCAAACATGATATTCTTCTCCAGGGACTGGTCCCTCCTGATAAGTCAGACAGACATATGAGACACAAAGTCTCATCATCCTGGCTTCCAAGGAGCATTTTGGCTGTACTTCTTTCAACACAGATCTACTTGCTCTTTTGGCAGTCCATGGTACTTTTAATATTTTTCTCCAACATGACAAATTAAATGCATCAATTCTCCAGTTTTCCTTAGTCACTGTCCAGCTTTCACATGCATATGAGGTTATTGAAAATACCATGGCTTGGGTTAGGTACACCTTACTCCTCAAACTGACATCTTCGATCTTCAAATTTTAAAGAAGTCTTGTGCAGAAGATTTGCCAAATGTAATACATTGTTTGATTTCTTGACTGCTGCTTCCATGAGTGTTGATGGTTGATCTGAGCAAAATTAAGTCCTTGACAACTTCAATCTTTTATCCATTTATATGAATGCTGTTTATTGGTCCAGCGGTGAGGATTTTTGTTTTCTTTACATTGAGGTACAACCCATAATGAAGGCTGTGGTCTTTGATCTCAGCAGTAAGTATTTTAAGTCCTCTTCACTTTCAGTAAGCAAGGTTATATCATCTATCTGCATATCACATATTGTTAATGAGTCTTCCTCCAATCCTGATACCATGTTTTTCTTCATATAACCCAGCTTCTTGGATTATTTGCTCAACACAGAAGCATACAGACTGAATAAGTATGGTGAAAGAATACAACCCTAGTGCACATCTTTGTTAATTTTAAACCACTCAGTGTTCACTTGTTTTGTTGGAACAACTGCCTCTTGGTCTATGTACAGGTTCCTCATAATTCAATTTTTTAAATTTACATTTACATAAATTTGCAAACAATTAACTCGTGCCAAGCTACTAATGGAAAGTTTGAAGGTTCGCAGCCCAGTCCACCTGATGTGCCTTGGAAAAAAGATCTGGCAATCTACTTCCAAAATATCAGCCACTGAGAACCCTCTGGAGAAGAGTTCTCTGAAACACATGGAGAACTATGAATTGGAGTCTACTTGATAGTGGTATATAGATGTTTGTTGATTCACCAACTCAGTGATATTTGGGTTCTTTCCACTTCGAGGTTATTACAAATAAAGCTTATAAGCATTCATGACTAAGCCTTTGTGATAACATCCATTTTTTATTTATCTTGAGTGGAATTGCTGGATCATAGGATAGATGCATATTTCATTTTCTTTAAGAAACTACCCAACCAATTATTCAAAGCAGTTGTACCATTTACATTTCTATAAATTAACTAAAAAGATGAACAAACCAACTTATTTAAATGAGCGAAAAGACTTGAACAGATATTTGATGATATGCAAATAGACAGAAAGCACAGGAGAGAGCCTCCAACATTATTCATCATCAGGGAAATCAAAATTTAAAGTACAATAAGATATCCTTTCATATTCACTAGGACTCAAATGGAGTCCTGGTGTGGCACTGTAGGATAAGCACTCGACCACAAGGTCGGTTTGAAGCACAATGTTGGTGGTTCAAAGCCACTAGCCGCTCCTTGAAAACCCTACACAGGGTTGCTATGACTCAGAATTGACTCGATGGCAACTAACAAGGGTTCAAATGTAACAACAATTGTAAGACTGGCACAGGACAGGGCAGTTTTGTTCTGTTGTATATAGGGTCTCTCGGAGTTGAAATTAACTCCATGGCCTTTAACAACAGGATTGCTACAGCAAAGTGTTGAGGGTGTGGAGAGACTGGAGGCGTTGGATCTATTCCACATACACACACACAAACAAACACAATGGGGAACGACAACAGCTTTCTCAAGTCATCAGTTCAATTTCTTTACAAAAGGATTCAAAGTAGGATCTACACGTTGCTTTTGGTCAAGCCTAGACAACAGAGAGGTCAGAAGATAAATCTGATGTTTACCACTGATAAAGCATGGCCCCTGGGATGGGGTACAAAGACATGCATCAAGGCAGGCCCGGGTACCTGTTCTTTATCTCAGTTTCTCATTCTAGAGGCATAGCTTTCAGAATATCATGTATTATTAGAGGTTGCCTTGATCCTTCTAAGGAGAAGAAAAGTATCCTGAAGCCAAAACTAATTAAGGGCAAATGAAGGGTCAAGGGTAGGACTGGGAACAAGGGACCCATGTGCCAATCTGACTTCCCAGAAAATAGATCTTCTGTAACTTTGCCAGGTAACCAACTTTTTCCCTGTATTCTTTCTCTTTCTCCTCTCCGGTGTCACCTAAATATTGTTACGTGCTGTTGAATCTGTTTTGACTCATAGCGACCCTGTTCCAAGGAACAACTGGTAGTTTTAAGCTGCTGACCTTGTGGTTCACAGTCCAGTGCTGATCCTAGAGTGGCACGCCAGGAGTCCAAATAACACCATTTAAGTTCTATCATGAGATAGGCTTTAAACATACACTCTTTCAAATACAACAACCCTCTAAGCTTGGTGTTATTATTCCATTCCACAGAACAATTTTATTCTCTTATAGATCTGGAGGTCAGGAGCCTAACGAGGGTCAGGAGGATTGTGTTTCTTCTGGAATCTCCAAAGGAGAATGTGGTTTTTGCCTTTTCCAGCTTCTAAAGGCCACACACATTCCTTGGTTGGTGGCCCTGCATGTATCTTTTCCATCATTGTATCTTTTACTTCCCTCTTCTAAGGACTCCATCCAAATAATCCAGAATAATCTCCCTTTTCAAGCCACATCTACAAAGTCCATTTTGGCAGGTAAGGTAACATTCATATGTCTGAAGGATTCTGTCACGGATATCTTTAAGGAGTAGGTAACAGGGCTAAATCCAGTTTTGTCTTATTCCTAAATCTGTGCTCTTTCTCTTAACCATACTACCCCTTTCTTCATATACTCCCCACTTCCTCCTCAGAGTAGCCCTGGGCCCTTGAGTAGCACGGCATTTCAGAGGAGACAGGATGGCAAAAGACCCTGATTCAAGAGAACAGGACAGACACATGAGTAGAGACTTCTGGCTAGGATACAAGGATTCAACCCCAAAGCTGGTAAGGAAGAGGTGGGCAGGAGACACCATGGCCAAACCATATCCACCACGATGAAGGGCAACAAAGGAAGAGTATTTTGATTATCAAGTGCTGCTAGAACAAAAATACCACAGTTGGGTGGTTTTCACAAACAGAAGTTTATTTTCTCACAGTTGTTTTTTTTTTTTGCTGTTGTTAGGTGCCATTGAGTCAGCACCGACTCATAGCAACCCTCTGCACAACAGAACAAAACAGTACCTGGTCCTGGGCCAACCTCACAATTGTGGCTACGTTTGAGCCCATTGCTGCTGCCACTGTGCCAGTCTGTCTCGTTGGGGGTCTTCCTCTTTTTCTCCAACCCTCCACTTCACCAAATATGATATCCTTCTCCAGGGACTGGTCCCTCCTGACAATATGTCCAAAATATTGATGTGAGTCGATATGAGTGATGAACGCAAAATATGAGTGATGAAGCCCGGCCATCTTGGTTTCCAAGGAACACTCTGGCTGTATTTCTTCCAACACAGATTGGTTTGTTCTTTTGGTACTTTTAATATTCTCTTCTAGCACTATAACTCAAATGCATCAGTTCTTCTACGGTCTTCCTTATTCACTGTCCAGCTGTCACATGCATATAGGGTTATTGAAAATACTGTGGCTTGAGTCAGGTGCACTTTAGTCCTCAAACTGACAGCTTTGCTCTTGAACAGTTTTGGAGGCTAGAAATCTGAATTCCGAGCACCAGCTCTAGGGAAAGAGTTTCTCTCTCTGTGGGCTCTGGAGGAAGATCCTTATCTCTTCAGCTTCTGCTTCCTGGTTCCTAGGAGCTCTCCATGGGTTTGGAACCTATCTTCCTCATCTCTCCTCTGCTCCCTTGTTTAATCTCCTATATATCACAAAAGAAATTGACTTAAGAAGCATCCTATGCTAATCCTCCCTTATTAGCCTACCAATGACAACCCACTCCCCAAAGGGACTATAACCACAGGCATACAAGTTGGGATTTACAACACATAATTTTGGGGACACATAGTCAATATTTATATAACAGGTGGTCATCATGACCAGAAGACAGGAGAAATTAAGTAGGGAGGGGGCAGTTCAACCTCAGAAGCCTCAGTTGTCAGCACACCAAGGCACAGAGCACTAGAAGCACCTCACCTCTGTCTCCTTCTGCTTTGGATAAACTCCCAAAGGCTGCCGAAGCGCCTTGTCCTCTGGGAACAGACTACCCACTCCCAACCATCACCAAGTGTGGGACTGTCACCAAGACACTCCCCTTCTCAGTACCTCAGCTGCCACATCTGTAAAATCAGGACAATAATTAGATCTATTTCATAGAGTTTCCATGAGAATTAAACAGGTTAGTATATAGGTAGGGATTAGAAGATGTCTGGTACATCCTAAGTGTTATGTAAATATTGGAGCAGCTATGCAGGTTGTAGGGGAATCTTCAGCCTCTGATGCCTGTAAAGTCTGAATTTAGCCTGGCCATAGGTGCTGCAGGTGGTGGTGTCTGAGAAGAGGTCAAGTTGGGGTTACATTGGTCATGCTGAACCTATCAATGCTGCAGAACATGTGTCAGTGCCTTGACCTTCTGCATGAACCCCTGGACTCATAGCCTTCAGAAGTAACCGTATTGGTGGGGTGCTTTGGACCTTAGCCAGAGTTAGGCCAAGAGGTGGTACTGCAGCAAGACAAGGAGACTGAATTTGTGATTTTTGAGAAGGAAACCTAGGAGGAAGATCAGAAAGTTTAAAAGTGGCCCCCAGTCAGGTCCACAGAGTGCAGTAACCCCCAAAGCCACCATGAAGAAAGTGATCTCTGTGTGTCAGAAGCTTGGTTCCAGCACTTGACAAAAATATCCCATTAATCCCATCAAGTAGCTGCTGTTATCCCCCTTTCATAATGAGGAAACTAGGGCTCAAGAAGATTGAGGAATCTGCCCAAGGTCACACTGCAGAACCAGGGTCATACCTGGGAATTCCTACTTCAGAGCCTCTGTTCTTCCCATACCACCTGGTGTCCTGTGCCTCTCTGCGGTCTCCTCCCAAATGCCAGAGAAGAAGGGACAGCAGGAGCTGGACAAGAAGATGGTGAGGGTCTAAGGTTCCCTCCTCAAGGCTGGGAAGAAAGATGTGGGCAGAAGACCATGCTTGGACTGCACCCACCACAGTGGAAAGGCAGGAGGGGTCATCAACTGGCTTGAAGAACAGAACAGGCGACAATCACCAGTAAGTAGCTGACAAGCAATCAATCACCCGTTAACAGATGGAGGCATAGCAAATATTTATTGAGTGCCTTGGAACATGAGAACCAACCTCTCCTTCACCTGTGTTGGGCCAACTCATGGGCTGCTGACAGCAACTAAGATCTCAGCTGGTTGGAAGTGAGTGCACTAGCTCCATCAGGGGCACACTGGAGACTGAAGGGGAGGGTAATGAGTAGGAATTAATTTCTAGGATTCCTGGGACCCCAAAGTAAGGACCTAGCCTTCTGGGCTTTTAGGCCTTCTCTTTTGCTAGTTCCTGTAATGTCTAATTGCTTTGCCCTGCTCTTTTGCCAACAATAGAGGCATGTAAGCCCAGCCTGGTCAGTCATGGTAGTCCAAACCCATGGCCACAGTGATTGACTCAAGAGATAAACATGATTCAGCTAACCCAATCAGACTTTTCTCTTGGTTTTTAATATACTGAATGAGACTGTGGGGAGAGGAGAAAAGGCCTTTCAGGTTTTATAGTCTACAAAGTTTGGATGATGTAGGCTCACTGCAGTCTACAGCCATCCCTTCCTGCCCTGACAGTCTGGAGTAAGCTTGTCTTCAGCAAGAGACAAACAAAACTCTGCTGCTCCCGAACAATCCCAGGATCCTTTGGGCATGTTTCGTGGCCTAATCATATTTCTACTAGAGACCCTGGATACCTTGTCTGCTGCCACTCCAATTCAGTGTGCACTATAGCACCATGGGCTATGATATACACAGCATCCTCTGGAGATGAGCAGAGCACAGTTCACAAAACCATATTTGGTGGCCATGATTACAGATGAGGAATTTACAGAGGTGAAATGACTTGTCCAAGGTCACACAGTCTAGGTCTCCAGACTCCAGACTCCAGGCTTTGGTGACACTGATGCCTCCTGGCTCATCCCTGATGAGCACAGCCAGAAAGGAGGCAGCCCTCAGCATTCCAACAGACTCACATGCATTTAGGAGCTGTTCCTGGTGCGGCTATGCAGGATAATGCACTGGGCTACAAGGTCCATTTGAACCACAAGGTTGATGGTTGTTGGTCCAGCTTTATAAAGTTTTGGGTCCCTGTTAGCAAATTCATCCTATAAGTGAGGGATCTGCAGGTAGAGAAGATTTAGTGACATCTTTGCCTTTTGTCTGACCAGCAACATATTTCCGTCTGGTAGCAAGACCCCAAGTTTGTTTTGGGTATCTACTCTTCCCCATTGGAAACAATCTTTGTTGGACTGTTCATCAAAATGTCTCATTTTCCTTGGACAAGAAGTGGACACATGATGCTAGCTAGGATCTAGGGGACCCAGTCCTTTCTTGGGTCAGTTTTCATCCATTGTTTTGTACGGGAGTTGTTAGTGCCCAACCCACACTCCCTTGGCATATCAGCAATTTCCTTCTACAACCCCTATTAGTCTTTGTTACAGGACTCTATCTAGATACTTAAAGATGTGCAAGGGCTGAGTAGTATCCAATCTGTCTAGGTGGGGCTGATGAAAGGAAATGCGGGTAGGTCTCTTGTGATACAATAGTGAATAATTGTTATCAGGACTGATTGTGAAGGTTGGAAATGTAAAGGTAGACGTTTTATAGCAAGGACGGGAGTGATTAGCTTCTCAGTCTAGGAGCGGAGGTCCTTAGGATCATCAAGGGAGAAGAGCAGAGAGCGGAACCCTACCCAGAGAGGCAGTGATGTCAGAGATGGAGGCAGAGACGATGATGTGGAGAGATGGAGCAGCTGGGAACTTTAGACCCAGAAGGGGAGACGGGCTGTATGCTGAGGATCAGGGGGCAGGCTTGCAGTGTATATCCCTTGGTTGGTTGATGATGCATGGAGGGGATTGTAACCATGGGAATGAAACGATATATGATAGGATGAATGTAAAACTACTGTTCTCCCATGTAAACTATCACATAATTCACAATAAAAAATAAAAAAAAAAAAAAAAAAAAGATGTGCAAGGGGCAGAAAGTTAAGTCCTCAATCAGAGACTGATGGGAGTAGGTAGATCTATTCCTCAGCTCTCTCATCCCTCAAGGGGCCAGGGTGATGTAATGGACTACAACCTGGGCTGCTAATGGAAACATAAGCAGTACAAACCTACCAGATACTCTGTGGGAGATGAGGCTTTTTGCACCTGTAAAGATTTACAGCCTCCGAAGCCCTACACAGGGTCACTGTGAGTCGGAACGGACTCAGTGGCACACAACCACCATCATGTCATCCCTCAGTCAGGATAATCTGAGATATGTTCCACATAGGGTCCCCGTGGTACCTAGTAAAATTAATGTCATCCCATTTCTCCCAGAGGCACTTCTCAGTAATGTATATTTTATTGACTCCTTTCCTTTCCCTATCTTCTTACCCCTGCACCCTGACAGTACTTGCTGGCATCACCTCCAAAAGAACTACTTGAAATGCTAATAGCCTTTTATCAGGATCTGCTCCTGGTGAGTTCAACCTAAATTAATCCCTTCCAGAAAATTTTTTTCTGCTTAGATTGGCAAGAATTTGTTTCTATTGCTTTTAACCCAAGAACCCTATCAGAATTAGGAGTGGTGTGGAGTTGTGTCTGGTCAGGGCAACCTCTGACCTGTTTTCTAAAAGCCATTAGAGCTGTGAAAAGGGAGGAAAGGAGTCTTTGCTCTAAACTCTTTCTTATGTATGCTCAGAGAGCTTAAGCTTCTAGCTATGCCTATGAATGACCTGCTTTGGTGGCTCATAACTCCAACACCAAGTGTTTTGAGCAGTTCTACACCTGGGGTGAAGATTGGTCTTAAAAATCCTACTAGTTGAGAGTGCTCAAGTGAGAATTCCACACACCAAGAGAAAAATCTTGTAGTAAAGTTGTTGTCTATAAACCCAGTGAAAGGCTCCTTTGGAGATAGTGTTACATCTAGGTACACAGAGAAATTCTGAGTTCTTCAATGCCTATACAGGTTAGCCAAGAACTAGTAGAAAATGTAGTACCTGGAATAGAGTGCCCACCTCTGTTCCCACTTACAGGGCTCCAGCATGGGGCTGTCAGTAACCAGGCTCACTGGACTCATTGTCACCTGACCTGGTCCTCAAAGTTCCCTGAATTCCTGGAGTCCACCAGACCAAGAATTTGGAGTTCAGTTTCTTGTTTTCCTGAGGTTTCATTTTACTCTGAGATGCTTTCATACAGTCTACACACATATGCCAGGCCTTCCTCTGCATGTCACTGAGATACAAGGTGAATCAGATGTTCTCTAGCCCCTCTCTCTAATGATACATGGGGGGTGACCATATAAGCAAGAAAGGACCATGAAGCATTACAGGTGTTGCTAAGATGGATGTCTGTACAGATGTGGGGCACAAATTAAGGAGGCCTTAGAGCCCTGGAGGAGGCCCTAAGGGAAGTGATGGGGGCAAGCCAGGCAGAGGGAGCAGCATGAGTAAAGGCTTGGAATCGTGAAAGCCTGGCGAGTGGTTCTGTCTAATGGAGTGAAGGGTTAAGTTGCCAGAGGTGACGTTAGAAAGGCTGGGAGAGGCCCCACCAAGAGGAACTTATATGTCATGCCAAGGAATCTGGTTTTCATCCTCTAGTCATTAGGGAGCTTTAAATAATATTAAGCAGAGGGATGACGTGGTCGTTTTTATATTTCAGAAAATATCATTCTGGAAGCAGAATGGAGAATGAATTGGAGGGAGTGAGACTGGAAGCAGGGAGATGATGTGAGAAATAAAGGCAAAAGGGGATGTGGCCCAAACTAGAGCAGTAATAGAGCAATGGAGGTGCCATCAAGTCGGTGCCAAATCATAGCCACCCTATACACAATAGAATGAAACACTGTCTAGTCCTGTGTCAACCTCACAATCATTGCTATGCCTGAGCCAATTGCTACTGCCACTCCATCTTGTTGGGGTTCTTCCTCTTTTTCCCTGACCCTCCACTTTATCAAACACGATGCCCTCTCCAGGGATTGGTCCCTTTTAATATGTCCAAAGTATGAGAAACGAAGTCTCGCCATCCTGGCTTCCAAGGAACATTCTGACTGTACTTCTTCCAACATAAATTGGTTTATTCTTTTGGCAGTTCATGGTACTTTTAATATTCTTCTCCAACACCATAAACTCAAATGTATCAGGTTTTCTCCAGTCTACTTTATTCACTGCCCAACTTTTGCATGCATATGAGGTTATTGAAAATACCATGACTTGGGTCAGGCGAACCTTTGTCCTCAAACTTACATCTTTGCTCTTGAACACTTTAAAGAGGTCTTGTGCAGCATATTTGCCTAATGCAATACGTCCTTCGACTTCTTCACTGCTGCTTCCTTGAGTGTTGATGGTTGATCTCAGAAAAATGAAGTCTTTGATAACTTCAATCTTTTATCCATTTACATGGATGTTATTTAATGTTCCAGTAAGGGTTTTTATTTTCGTTACATTGAGGTGCAATCGATAGCGAAGGCTGTAGTCTTTGGTATTTATCAGTAGTTTAAATCCTCTTCACCTTCAGCAAGCAAGGTTGTATCATCTGTATATCACAGGTTGCTAATGAGTCTTCCTCCAATCCTGATGCTATGTTCTTCTTCATGTAATTCAGCTTCTCAGATTATTTGCTCAGCATACAAATTGACTAAGGATGGTGAAAGAATGCAACTCTGGCACACACCTTTGCTCATTTTAAACCATTCAGAGTTCCCTTGTTCTGTTCAAACAACTACCTCTTGGTCAATGTACATGTTCCTCATGAGCACAATTAAGTCTTCTGAAATAAATAAGATAGAAAACAGAAAAACTATAGAAAGAATCAACAGGACAAGAAGCTGGTTCTTTGTAAGAATTAACAAAATTGACAAACCATTGGCAAACCAAACAAAAGAAAAGAGGAAGAAGACACAAATAACACGCATTAGAAACCACATGGGCAATGTCACAATGGAACCGAAGGAAATCAAAAGGATAATAACAAAATACTATGAAAAGTTTACTTCAACAAATTTGAAAACTTAGAAGAGATGGATACATTTTTAGAAAAACACGACCTACCCAAACTTACACAGAGTGAAGTAGAAAACCTGAACAGACCCATAACAAAAGAAGAAATTGATCAGGTCATCAAAAAACTCCCTACCAGAGTGAAGCGCCCAGCTGATAAGAAGAGAGGGCATATGCACAAGAATACACACATTTGCAGATAATACCCACTTGACCTGGCTTCAATGACTGGATGGTTAGAGCTCAACTAGAAGAAGAAAGAAGAGGGAAAAAAGAGTAATCTGATATAATTTGATGAAATTGATTTACACCTATCGATGCAGTAGCTCAAAAGAGGGAACAAATCTTTACAGCGAGGATCATTCCCACCCCTC
>NW_006408571.1:10098920-10148132 GCF_000296735.1 Chrysochloris asiatica
GGGGGGGGGGGAACTACAAAGGCAAGAAGTGACTGGCTTACAAGCTTTCAAGAGGGAGCCTAGATCCAGAAGACTCAGAGGAAGGTAGAATCTCCACTGAGTAGTATCCAATCTGTCTGGGTGGGGCTGATGAAAGGAGATGGGGATAGGACTCTTGTGGTATGACAGTGAATAATTGTTATCAGGACTGACTGTGAGGGTTGGAAATGTAAAAGTAGATGTTTTGTAACAAAAGGAGGGGAGTGGTTGAATTTGCAGTCCAGGAGCGGAGGTCCCTGGAACCATCAATGGAGAAATGTGGAGAATGGGAACCTACCCAGAGAAACAGTGACGCCAGAGATGGGGGCAGAGACAATGATGTGCAGAGATGGAGCGGCTGGGGACTCTAAACCCAGAGAAGGAGGGGGGTTGTGTGCCAACGACCGAGGGGCAGGCTTGTGAGTTATACCCTTTGGTTGTTTGATGATGCATGGATGGGATTGTAATCACGGCAATGAAACTATATATGCTAGGATGAATATAAAGCTAATGGTCTCCCATGTAAACTATCACATAATTCACAATAAAACACTTAAAAAAAAACCTCAAAATTATTTAATAATAATAATAAAAGACTGATTTTACTGGTCAGAAAGAAATTGGAGGAACCTAAGACTATGGGCCTCAACCATCCCTCAGATCTGGAAAGGAACTCACCATTGTGACCCAATTTTCAGTCAAGCATTAGATAGGTTTATAAGCGGGGAGTAGGAGGAGTACCCTTTGCTTCCACTGTCATCCATGCTGTTCAGAACCAGGCGAGATAGGAAGTGGCCATACTTCAGATATGGAGCTGGTGGCTTAGGAGCTCAGGACAGGGCAGACTATGGAGTTGGTTATGTCCCAAGCAGGCCTCCCTGGAATGGGTGTCATGTTGGGCTGTTTATAGCAGGAAGATGGGCAGATGGAGCCCCTGAGACTGAAGGAAGGGTGGGGCAGGATGTGGGCTGAGGGCCAGAGAAGATGGTTCAGAGGCAAGTGTTGGCTATGCATGCCATCTGGTAGACCCAAGACCTGCTTGAGCTCATCTACCTAAGTCAAACAAGTTGTTGTTTCCTCCACCCATTAAGCAGTTGTAACTCAGACATAATGGATCCAGCATTGTCAGCATCAAGGAGTGGCTGTATTTCTGGAGGAGCTGGGCTCCAGTCCAAGTCTTCAACAGTTGGTCTGAAGGCTTCTGGGTGAGGCAGCTAGTGTATGTAGTCCAGTCAGGAAGCATGCCCCAGGCCTTCTTTCTGAAGAATCACCTGATTCCCCTGCTTCAGCCCAGTGGTGCATATTTGTGTTGATTCCAGCACTTGCTCACATCAGAAGCTCGGGAACATGTGCCTGCCCAAAGAGGGGAAGGGATACACTCCAGGTTACCCACCAAGTTGGTGGCTGGCCCAGAACCTGAGCATAACAGGGACCTCAGCTCCTGCCCCTCACCTCTTTGTTCACTTCGCTCTCACCATGTTGGACTCGGTGGTGTGTATTTCTTGAGCATGACAAACGGGTATCTTTGCACTGACAGTCCCTTTGCCAGGCAGGTTCTCCTCCAGATCTCTGCAGGGCTTACTCTGCTCTTGTGTCAGTAACTAAAGGAGCAGACTCTCCCTTTGTCATTCTCCTTATGCTGTTTGATTTCTCTTCTGCATAACATGTCATGTGTTTGTTTTTCATTCCTTTGTTGTCAGTCATCCAACTAAGGAAGTTCCATGAGGGCAAGGAATTTCCCCATCTTATTCACACATAAAAATAGTGCATAAAGTAGAGCAGGCACTTAATAAAAACATACATGTATGCTAAAACTGATCTCTCTGTAAACTACGCAGTTCAAAAAAAGTTAAAAAATAAAGTGGAACTACACTATACACACACAAAAATTATATATACATGGAAATGTACGCATGCCTAGTACAGTCTTCTCCCAGTGCCGCACTGTGTCCTAGTGAAGGCAGAGGAAGGGAGAATGAAGGAGGCATTTGCTCCACCTGGAAAGAGACAGCCTTCCCTGTGTGAGAGACACACCAGGCACTCTGAACCAGGCCATGCTACCTAAGGTCTGGTGTGTGACAGGTGGGCTCACATGGAGGGATCAGTGCAGTTGCCACCCAGAGTCCTTTCCCCAATGTTGGTACTATCTCTGTCCATAGACCCACTGTTCTCTGCCCCCTCTTGGATCTGTCCCTCAACATCTATTGAGTGTCTATCCTATAGACCAGGCTCTGGGCTGGGCAATGGGGAGACAGATAAATGAAACATTGTCCCCATCCCCATGGAGCCTCGAGCTTAATCACCATGGCAGACAATCAAACACTGTATCAGGTGGAAGACTCTGACAAAGGCATTCGGATGGGTGGTGGGGAGGTGCCCAGGTTGGAGAAAGGCAGTTAAGGAAAGTTCAGAAAAGGGGGAGATTTTAGCTGGTTCTTATAGAATGGAGGAGTGGGGATGGACAAGGAAAGACCAGCATTGCAAGCAGAGAAAAACTGTGCAAAGTGTTCAGTAGAATGGGAGATGCTAGGGTCTGGAGTCGGTGGAGCAAAGATGAAGCTGTAAAGGTAGGTCAGGATTAAATGCTGATAGGTCTTAAATGTCAAGCTAAGGGGCTTGGGCCTTTCCCTGTTGGCAGTGAGCACTACTCTAGTGTTCTGGGCAGGGGTGACTTGGTCAGGTTTGCGTTTTAGGAAGTCACCCAGACACCATGTGCACAGTGGCTGGAGAGGTGGGCTTGTGGGTAGGGATAGTAATGTGATGACCAGATTGAAGAGAAATGGTGTCCAGAATTGAAGGATGGTGGTAGATGCAGAGAGGCAGGAATGAATTCAAGAGCTATTTAGGATGTAAAACCTATCCACTCAGTAGGAAAGCAGCTCAGAGTCAACAGTCAGTGGCCAGGATTCTAGTGCTGGAAGGTGGAGGGATATGGACTCAGGGAAAAGAACTTGAGTATGATCTGGTTCCCACTGACTGTTTCAGACCCATCCATTGGCCCTCACTATCGTGAACTTGGCCACACTGGCCTCTTCCTCCAATGTGCCAAGTTTCTTCCTGTTTCAGGACCTTCACCTTTTGTTTTCTTAGCCTACAACACTGTTCCCCACACACTCACCCCTTGGTTTTGTTTCACCGTCCACATTGATCATCTCATAGCACTGGGCATGGGACTCAAACCAATGGCAACAATCCAGTCTTGCTGCTTGTTTAGTACCAGTCACCCCACTTCACCACAAGTTTCTTGAGGGCTGGAATTCTGTTTGACTTATTTCCTGCCATAACCAAACACTAAGAATGGAGCTTAGCACTTAGTTGCTCCTTGACCACTTGTTGAATGAATGAATGGTGGCTTCAGAAGTGGGATTGATTTGGATGCACTGGCACTTATAATGGCGTTGTCCAAAAGCAATTGGATATAGTCAGACTCACCCTTTAGTGGGGCAATCCAGGAACTTTATTATTATGAGTGAATCTAAGTGTTTGAGAAAAGAAACCTTGGGCAGGATAGGATGTAAGGTATATCAATACCCCAGACTACCCAAGATTTTACTCTGGACTTTGAAGGGTGCAACCTTCAGCTTCCTGGTCTCTTACAGCAGCTGGAGCCATCAGCAGCCACTCCTGCCACATTGACGGAGGCCTACAGTCCCAAACAAGGCAGGTAGCGAGTCCCTTTTCTCCTCTGTGTCTCTCACTGTACCTCAGACAAACAGACCTGAGGACAGACCAGAGACAGGAGAAGCCCAGGAGTTTCATCATCATGTGCAAAAGTGGGGGACAGCAGGGGAAACTGGTTCTACTCCTCCTGCAGGTGCAAGAGGTCAGAGACAGAGCTGGGACCCCAAGGAGTCTCAGGGAAGCAGACCTCTTATGTGAGGAAGGAATCTCTTTAACAACAATGATGTGGAAATGAATAACTTCGTGGTGGGGCTGCTATAAGAAGGAGGGCAGGGAGCCAGGACCCATACATCCTTGAAGTTCCCCCTCCCTTTCTAAGGTGAGGTTCTTGTTTTAGGATGGGACATCATTGCTAAATATTTGCTCTGCTTGGCTAAGCAACGGAAGGATAGATACCATCTGCCAGAGAGGTAGTGCAGGTTTCTGGGGAGATTAGGGGTCAGATCTAGATCCATAAAGATGACTCCATCTGGCTGCCCGGTGTTCCCTACAGGACAGTTCTTGAACAAGAAACTCTTGTTGCCTCATTGTATTATTCCAGCAACTTTTATGTAGGCTTGAAATCTTTCACAATAAAAAATTAACAACAGCAAAAAAAAAAAAAACCTGAAATTTTTATCTAAGATGTTTTGGAGTGAGGCCAAAAATCTATATTTTCTCATTTCCCCCAAGGAAATCTAATTTGCAGGTACAATTTAAATAACTAGAGACATGTATATATAAGTGGAGGCCTGGTAACACAACAGTTAAGCACTTGGCTACTAACCAAAAACGTTGATGATTCAAACTCATCCAGCAGCTCTGCAAGAGAAAGAACTGGATCTGCTATTGTAAAGATTACAGTCTAGAAAGCCCTATAGGGATATTATGGGCTAAATTCAACTCAGTGGCATTTAACAACAACATACATAAGTAACATTTTGTAATACTTTTTGTAAATAAGTAATTCTTCAAAAGTCACTAACTAAATTATCCATTTGTATACACTTGTCACTATGAGTCAGAACCAACTGAAGGCACTCAACAACAACAACAATTGTTTCAGTAACAAGGTTCCAGGAATTGACAAAATACAAATCAAAATGTTGTAACAAACTGATGCAGTGCTGGAGGCACTCACTCATCTATGTCAAGAAATTTGGAAGACAGCTGCCTGTCCTACCTACTGGAAGAGATCCACATTTGTGCCCATTCCAAAGAAAGGTAACCCAAAAGAATGTGGAAATTACAAAACAATATCATTAATAGCACACACAAGTTAAATTTTGCTGAAGATAATTCAAAAATGGTTACAGCAGTACACTAACAAGGAGCAGCCAGAAATTTAAGCTGGATTCAGAAAAGTACATGGAATGAGGAATATCATTGCTGACATCAGATGGAACATGGTTGAAAGCGGAGGATACCAGAAAGCTGTTTACTTGTGTTTTATTGACTATGCAAAGGCATTTGACTGTGTGCATCGTAACGAACTATGAATAACATTGCGAAGAATGGGAATTCCAGAACAATTCATTGTGTTCACGTGGAACCTGTACGTAGACCAAGAGGCAGTCATTTGAACAGAGCAAGGAACTACTGAATGGTTTAAAATCAAGAAAAATGCACATCAAGGTTATATCCTTTCACCATACTTATTCAATCTGTATGATGAGCAAATAATCCAAGAAACTGGACTATATGAAGAAGAATGTGGCATCAAGATTGGAGGAAGGCCACATGCAGATAACACAACCTTGCTTGCTGAAAGTGAAGACTTGAAATACTTATTGATGAAGATCAAAGACTACAACCTTTCAGTATGGATTATACCTCAACATAAAGAAAACAAAAATCCTTATAACTGGACCAATAAATGACATCATGATATGCAGAGAAAAGATTGAAGTTGTCAAGGATTTCTTCTTAGTTGTATTCACAATTAATGCCCATGGAAGCAGCAGTCAAGAAATCAAATGATGTATTACATTGGGCAAATTTTCTGCTAAAGATCTCTTGAAAGTGTTAGAGTTAAGATGTCACTTTGAGGACTAAGGGAACCTAACCCCAGCCATGGTATTTTCAATTGCCTCATAGGCATGTGAAAGTTGGACAATGAATGCCAAGCATGATGTCCTTCTCAAGGGTCTGGTCCCTCCTGATAACGTGTCCAAAGTACGTGAGAAAAAGTCTTGCCATCCTGGCTTCTAAGTAGTACTCTAGCTGTACTTCTTCCAGCACAGATTCGTTCATTCTTCTGGAGATCCATGGTAGATTCAATATTCTTTGACAAGACCATAATTTAAATGCATCAACTCTTTAGTCTTCCTTACAGTAGAGGGTCAGTGAAAAAGAGCAGACTCTCAGTGAGGTGGATGGACATAGTGACTATAACAATGAACTCAAACAATTATGAGGATAGCGAAGGACCAGTGGACAAAGGCTCACTATGAGTTGACATCGACTCAAAAGCTTCTAACACTATCTAAGAGAGCTTCAAAATGTACATTGAAAAATTCCATTATCTTTTAATTTCACATTTCAATTAACTTTTTGAAGCTCCCTGATGTGGCACTGTAGGATAAAGCACTGGACCACAAGTTCGGTTTGAACCACAAGGTCGGCGGTTCAAACTCACCAACCACTCCTCACAAACGCTATACAGAGCCGCTATGAATCAGCATCAACTTGATGGTACTTAACAACGTATAAGTAAGGGTTCCTGGTAGCACAGTGGGTTGGACGTTGGCCTGCTAACCAGTTTGAATCCACCAGGCGTTCTGCAGGTGAAAGACAGACGGTCTGCTTTTGTAAACATTTATAGCCTAGGAAACCCTATGGGGTCGTTCTACTGTGTCCTATGGAATTGCTGAATTGGAGTTGATTTGCAGCAGGTTTGTGGGTTTGTTTTGGTTTATTGTATTATACAAGTATGGGGAAGTTTTTGATACTGACTTTTCTTGAAAACAATCTTGTCCATTTTTAACTCATTAAAATGCAAATGTACAGATACTACTTGCAAAGCATGAAGACATTGTCCTTCAAAATGTTTATTTTGCCTTTTGAGGGATGCCCTTCTAGCAATCATACAAAACAAAACAAAATTGAAAATATCATTTCTATTTACATTTACACCATATTTCATACTCTGCAAAATGTTATCCCCTCTACTCTCACCACTTCTGTCCTCACATCAGTGCTGAGAGGCAGAGCCAGAATGAGCACCCCATTTTGTGGATGGGTAAACTGAGGCTTTTCTGAGATCATAAAGTTGGTTGGTGGAGCCATGACACCAGCCCCTTTCATGCTGTCTTCCAATTGCTGCTTTTTTTTTGTCCCCTTTCTTTCTATTCAGCTTCTTTCTTCTCTCTCTCTAATTCCCATTTCCCTCTTGCTCCAGCCATCAGACTGGAGTTAGCTTTGCAAGCTGCGTAAATTTTACTTCATTCCTGAAATCTACCCACACACAAACAACCTCCCTAGGAAGAGCCAGTTGGCAGCTCCAGCCCTCCATCACCAGGAACTCAGCATCTCTGTGTGGAGCAAGCCCTTTCCGGATACAAGGGTGCAGACATTAACTCCGGGTGGCACTCCCAGCCTCTAAAACTGGCCCCAGATAAGATAAGCGTAGGGAGCCAGCAATATAAATAGGCCCCCTTTCCACTCCCAGCCCAAGTTTAGGCTAGTTCAGGCCCAGCATCAGCATGGCCATCCGCCTGTGGGTGGTCACCCTGGCCGTGGCTGCCCTTGTCATTGTGGACAGAGGTGAGTGGGCACAGCCTGGACTTTCTGTGTCTTATGATGCTAGGTGAGCGTGGGGATGGGAGCTGAGGCCTGGCACATCCTGTACAGTACTCGGTGCCCACCTTCATTCTGCACACACACCCTCCACTGTAGTGGGCAAAGTCCTGGGAGAAACAACACCCGGGTTCAGTGTCTGACTGGCTCAGAAGTTTAAAAGGGGCCTCAGTTTATGTACTGGTCAAGTGGGCGGTTGTTCAGTTCAAGGCTGCAGTGAACAGCACTGGGCTAGATGTTAGAGACACCCCCATCCCTCATGGAAGACGGACTGTTGCTGGCTGTAGGATGGTGTGTGCTGCTCAGAGGCCTGGCCTGGGTCCTCTGAGCTGCCCTTTCTGCTCTGAAAGGCTATGGTTGCGATGGAGAACAGCTGTGGGAGCCTGTAAGAGCTTTAACCCTGGGCTGGGCACATGCAGCTGGTGTGGGGCTCCCCCAGAGGTCCCCTTCTGTAGTCTCGCACCTACTGTATTATAAAGTCTTAGGAAATCATGTTGAGCAGGGTAATGAGGAGGTTGCAATTTGAAATCCCCTGAATTATCAGGGGAGGCTATCTCTGAGGGGCTGATGTTTGAGCAAAGCTTGAAGATGAGGGGATGAGCCATGTGGGAATCTAGGAGATAAGCATTTCAGGGAGAGGGAAGAATTAGTGCAAAGGCCCTGAGGCAGGAGCATGCCTGCAGTATTTCAGGTACTGCAAGGCCAGTGAGGCTACAGAGGAGTGAGGACAGGTGCAGAGTAATGTGTAAGAAGATAAGAGGTCACAGGGAACCATATTAGGTAAGGTTGTGAGAACTTGACTCTTTTCCTGAGTGAAATAGGAGCCACTGGAGGGTTTTGAGCAGAGTTAGGTGTTGAAAGAATTGCTTCTCTTGCTACGTTGACAACAGACTGAAGGAGGAAATAGGGAAATCAGTTAGGACCCCAAGGTCACTGATCTCACGGCTGGTCCTGCATCCATTTCTCCTGCTAGGAACAATAGAGAACAGGTCTGCAAGCTCCAGGCAGGCATAGCCCACTTCTTCCTAGCAGTTGTCCTATACAGGTCACTGAAGGGGTCAGTTCTTGTGCCCATTTCAGATTCCTGCCCAAGCTGAGTGAGAACCACAACCGGCCAATGTTGAGGGCAGCTGTTTGTCAGCCTGCTGGTAAATACAACTTCTTCCCACATCCACCAGCAAGAAAATGGGTCCTGAGACCCTCCCACAATGCCATTTAGAGGTCAACTTGTGAGCACTTGCTGTGTGCAGGGCATCAAACAGGAGTCAGTGGGGTTAAGGATCTAGGGTCATGGGGAAGCAGAGGCAACCAGTGAGGGGGACAGCATGTGGTGCATGAAAGGCAGCAATTTTCAGGCCCTCTCAGGAGGCCTGGGGGACACCAGGGAGTCCTTTACCAAGAGGTGGCATCTTAATGGAGGGTATGACCCAACAGAAGAAATCAGGTGAGGACACCCAGGCAGGGGAAACAGCATGTCCCAAAGTTGGGCCGATTTAGGGACTAGTGAGCAGAGACTAGCTAGGGCTGAGAGGACATGGAGCAGCACACTAGAAAGGGAGCCTAGCAAGTTCAGGGTAAAGTCATGCAGGGCCCTAAGCATAAGATTAAGAAGCTTAGTGATCATATGGGAAGGCATGTAGGGCTTAATATTTTCTAAGAACTTTTTACCCCTAGCAGTTATGTGGAAATGAGTGTCTGTTCTTCAAAATTATGTTGTTGTTGTTGTTAAGTGCCATCAAATCGGTTCCGACACATAGCGACCCTGAACAGGGTTTCCGAGGCTGTAAAGCTTTACAGGAGCAGAAAGCCTCATCTTTCTTCCACAGAGCAGCTGGTAGTTTTGAACCGCTGACCTTGCAGTTCGCAGTAACGATCCTGTTTTTTGTATTCGGGTGACCTTTTTCTTTTTTTACTTCCTGAAGCGTGAGTAGGGACTTTATGATCTTTCTTTTATTTTTCACTACTTCCTGAAGTGAGTAGGACTGTTGTTGTTAGGTACTGTGGAGTCGGTTCCGACTCATAGCGACCCTGCACAGGGTTTCCAAGGCTATACATCTTTACGGGAGCAGAATGCCTCATCTTTCTCTCGCGGAACCATTGGTAGTTTCAAACTGCTGACCTTGTGGTTAGCAGTCCAACTTGTAACCCTTACACTACCAGAGATCCTTAGAGTAGGGACTATAGGACCTTTCTTTTACTTTTTGCTACTTGCTGAAGTAAGAAGAATGCGCACCTTAGAAATTTCAATTAGCCAACTGGGTAAGGGAAAAAACTGTAGGTCTAAACTCTTGCCAATGGGGTGGGACACAACCTTAAGACTTGTGTCAGGGTTAAAAACCCGAGTGGACTGCCCGCTCGGTGTGCATGCACCCTTCTGCAGAAATAAATTTTGCCTTGCCGAGGTAATTTAGTCTGTCTTTTTGTGCGACACCGGGATTCATTTCTAACAGATGCCAGGAAATGTACAAATCTTTTTGCTATTGTGAATAGTGCTGTAATGAACATAGGTTTGCATATATTTGTGTCATCACTCTTACTTCTTGAAGATATACACCATGCTGAGGGATTGCTGGGTCATATGCTAAGGAGTTCTGGTAGCGTAGTAATTACAAGTCAGGCTGCTGACCTCAAAGTTGGCAGTTAGAAACTAACAAGTGCTCAGCTGGATAAAGATGAGGCTTTTTGCTCTCCTAAACATTTACAGCCTCAGAAACCCTATCCAGAGTCGCTATGAGTAGGAACCAACTCCACGGCACACCACCACCACCACGGTATTTCTATCTCCAACTTGAAATGCACAGATCTTGAGTACATCATTCAATTAGTTTTGGCAAACGCATACACATGCGTAACCCAAACCCTATCAGGATACAGAACATTTCTATCACTCCAGAAGTTTTGCTCATCCTAGTCAATCCCCATTGGCCCAGGTTCAGGCAGTTTGGTTCTGCTGTGCATAAGGTCACTATGAGGCGGTACCGACTCAATGGCACCTAACAAAAGCAGTCAATCCCCATTCCAAGACAACCACTGTTTCCCTCACATTAGCTTATCCTATTCCAAGGTTTTACATAAATGGATCCATACAGTAGTGTCTGGTGTCTATTTTGGGGGGTTTGTTTTTTGAGGGGCTCAGAATAAGTTTGAGATTTACTCATGTTCTTCTATGGATCAGCTATTTGCTTCTTTTTACTGCTGAGTCGTAGTCCCATGGTATGGATGTATCAGTTTATTCATTCTGTTGAGGGATATTTGGGTCATTTTTAGTCTTGGCAGGGTTTTTTTCTGTTTTTGTTTTTCATTATTTAGAAAATACTTTATTAGTTTCTGTAATCAAATCCACATAGATAAGACCTTACATATTAAATACAATGTGTTAACCCTGTACAAATGGGGGGGAAAATTAAGCTTAACATTTCTAGACCAATATGGCTGTTAATTTCTGTATAATGCCAACTCAACATGGACAACTGGGATACTTTTTTCAAAGTTGACAGCACAGCTAAAATTTCCCAAAATTCAAATTATATATGTGTGTGTATATATATGTGTGTGTATATATATGTGTGTATATATAAATTTATTTATTTACTTACTTATATAAAAGACCAACAGCAGCAACAGCTTTTCCAGGTTCCACAGTTATCTGAACAAAATTAGAGACATCCAGCACGTTCCATTAAAAAAAGTTTTGATGATCAGTAAGGCAAGGCTAGATTTGCATTTGATGCCCCAATGCCAGGCTTACATAGCAGAGTTTGGTCCCAGTTCCCCTCATCCTGTCTGCAGTCATCAGAGGTCTCAGATGATCCTACAGGGAGCTCTGGAGTTGACGTGCTCCCTCTGCATTCTTTTGAATAAAGACAAGTGGAGTTGGTTCTTTAAACTCACATTGAGCCGTCATTGGATATGGGCAGCTGGTTCTCGGAGAGGAATGTGCAGAGAGGGACTCAGCTGTGAGCCATCCATACTCTGGGCAGCTGGGGAAATAAATGAGTGCCCCAGCCCTGCAGGTAGGATCTGAGCAGCAGAGCTCAGCATTTATTATTGCCACCCACCCTTCCTCCATTACATAGCTGTAAGAAGGATGTGGCGAGCTGTTCAGATCATGCATCCTCAGTGCCTGGCAAACAGTAGTTGCTGAAATAACCGGCATTTAAAAATGATTATATGAAACACAAACACACCCAGTGAGATCTGATTGACGAGGAACTTCCTTCATTCTAGACCTTCTGTGTCTCTTCATGTAACCCAAAGTCTTTCTGGCAGCTCTTTGCCTGGTGTCTCATTACCTTTCCTAGAGGAATTTCTGACTGGGTAGTGGCTGGGCCAGGCCCACTGAAACAGAAGTAGCAGTCCTCAGACCCTGAACCCTAGGACTAAGTGATCTAATTCTTACTTCTTTTGTCTTTCAGAAGTGCCAGTGTCGGCAGAAAGGGTCATTTTCTCAAGAATGGTAAGGCAGGCAGTCGCTTGTAGTTCTGGGCTCAGGACTCCACTCTGGCAGAGCCCTGTCATACATGCTGGGAAGCAAGCATTTCTCTTCTCCATGCCCCTGCTCGGGTATCTCAGGTGGCTGTAATGTGGCCCCAGTGTGGCCTCCTGAGCCTGCATGGGCCCCAGATCTGCCCCAAGCTGTCCTTGGAGGCCCTTTCCAACAGTGGGCCCCCTTTCCAGCATTAGGGGGACAGAGAATGCTCCCTGCTTTGCACAATGCAGATGGCAGGTCACATGCTCAGGCCGAGAGGTACCTATGGTATACTGAGTGGCCCGTGGTATGTGCTACCTGGCCGCAACCATGCCTCACAACCCACCTCCTCCCTCAGCACACGGACACCAAGTTGTCTCTCTACACCCTGACTCCACCTTAGTTCTGGGTCTATGTTCCCCAGTAATACCCTCAACCTCCTCTTCCCATCCAGCACCCTTAACATCTGAGCCATCAGCCCTACTTACTCTGCACGAGACACAGTAAACTACTTTACATGCATTATTTCAATTAACCCTATGTGAGGCACACACTATTTAGTATGTACAGTTTTCACAGATGAGGAAAGTGAGACCCAGAGAGCTGAAATAGCTCATCCAACACAGCTAGTCAGTGGCAGAAGGCAGAATGCAGGTGTCTTGGGTTTGGGGTCTTCACTGCCACACTGCACTGCCTCCCTCACCCCTATCCCAGCCCAGGCCACAAGCCCAGTGCTGGCCCAATTCCAACCCTGACCTCAGGCCTCGTCTGAAACCCTTTTAGACTGAGACTCAATTCAGCCCTAAGCCCTGCCCCATTTCTCCAGGCCTCCCCACACTGTACAAGCTTCCTGCAGGCCAAAGTGAGGAGCTCCTGTCTCCCAAGTTCTTTTTGGTTCCAGTTAGAGCCTCTGAGTGTGTGTGAACCTGTCCCCAGAAGCTTGAGGACACAAACTCACCTCCCACACATATCTAAGTATATACATATATATACCCAGGGTCAGCAGGCATAGGTACACACTCAAATGCACACCCAGAGACAAGGGCACACACACACACACACACACACATAAGCAAACATGCCAAGGGCCAGAGTGGTTAGTGCCCTGGTGGAGCAGTGGGTTAAGTGCTGTGGGTTAAGGGTTGAAACTCCCCAGCTGTTCCTCAGGAGAAAGACGAGACTGGCTGCTCTGTAAAGGTTTACAGTCTCTGAAACCCTAAGGAGCATTCTACTCTGTTCTTTAGGGTTGCTGTGAGTCAGAATCTACTTTGTAGCAGGCTTAAGGGCGGGGAGAGTAGGACTCACACTGGGGGCTCCTTAAATTTGGATCGGAATTCCACTAAGGTCCTTTGTTCCAACCAGAGCCCTTGGGTTCCTCCCCCACATCTCTCTTTAAATTCCTGAGTGCCTTCTCTCCTTCTCCTCCACAGCCTGTCTGTGAGCACATGGCAGAGTCTCCAGACTGTCCCCCGACACTCAACCCAGTCTGCGGCACTAACGGGGTCACATATGACAGTGAATGCCAGCTCTGTTTGGCCCGGTTGTAAGTCCACCATGTCCCACTTCCCTGCCCACTTTCCCCTTGGCCTTTTGATGGGTCTCATCTCTAGAGCATATAGGCCTGGAGGGAGCAAGACTTGACCTGTTTCTCCCATCACACTGAGAAGAGTCCACCAACATTTGCCCCTAATAATATGAATACAAATCTAATTCAAAGAAGGCCCTGGTTCCAAGCAGAAAGCTACAAGTTGGTGGGCAATGGGGTGGGGACAAAAACCCTTAATTCTCCTCCGAGTAGGTGACCTCATTTGATTTGTTGAGAGCTTGCTATGTTGGTAGGCACTGAGGACATAATAGGGCAAAAAAGTCAGATGGTATCACAGGCCTCCTGGAACTCAGTCTACACAGAAAGTCAGGCTGATGGTCAATTACAGCAGAGAACACTAAATGCTTAGGAGGTACGCAGGATGCCACAGGAGCAGGGAAGAGGCAAGAACCGGAAGACTTCCTGCAGGAGGAGACACCTGAGCTTACACAAGGAATTAGCCAGGAAAACAAGGAGGAACCAGGGAACAAGCAGAGAAAAGAGAGTCTAGAAGGGAACAAAGTTTGCATTTGGATCAATCTGCTGGAGCATAAAGTTTAGGGGAGAGGTTAGCAATGAGTCTAAAGAGGTAAGCAGGGCCAAAGGTAATCTTGGTACATCTAATCACCTATTTGTTCTCAGAGTCCTTGGAACCAGCCTGAGAGTTAAATGAGATCACAAAAGAGAAGTCCTTGGAAGCTGCAAAGCTCTAGAAAGATGTGTAGGAGAGCAGCGGGATACTGTCCTTAGAAAAAGATCCTAATACTCCGTTGGGAGATAGATACACTGCAGGAGAGGCTTGGTGTGGGACTGGCTGTGAGGGCTGATGGAAGGAGACTGGTGGTGCCATGTATAGAGCTTGGGAAAATGAGGGGCGTAGCAGGTTTTGGGGGTGATGATGGTTCGTTATCTGTCAAATCTCTGGGACATGTCAATAGAGACATACAATGGGCAATTACATGAGCAGGCTTCGAGTTCAGGAGAGATTGTGGCTGGAGACAGAGCATGAGAAGGAGGTCTCATCACTGTCTCCCATGATCCTAGGAAAACCAAACAGGACATCCAGATCACCAAGGATAGCAAATGCTGACCCTCCACAGAAGGCCCTCAAAAGCATGAAGCCTCAGCTTGGCAAGCGATGGTGATGATGTATGCAACATTAAATTAAATGCCAGCCCAACCAGCTAAGTTGGCCTAGTGTCTTTGGACAGTTTGGGAGGTGCGTGGGGAAGAGATCTTGCACTGAATTCAGTTCCTTGATCCCTCTGGTGCCCAACTCATCACATGTCCTTCTGCCTGCTGGAAGAAGTCAGGGCTCTCCAACATGTACTTAGTACTAGCCACAGCTAACCAGCTCAGAGACACGATCATCATAGGCTGCCAGAAGGCACAGACCAAGCAAAGTCCCACCTTCTGAGTGGGAATGGGCTGAGCTCAGAGCAGGGCTGCTGAGCGACTGCGCAGGACCATCCTGGTTATCTTGCTTAAAGGGGCCATTTATTTGTACGGTGCATTCCTTGTTTGTACTCTGGGACCTCAGCCTCACTTCTGGATAGAAAGAGGGACCTCAGAGTACCAGGGAGTCCTAGAATTGGGCATTTGCTAACTGTAAGGTTGGAGGCACAAGTCCACCCAGAGGCACCTCAGAAGAAAGGTGGGACAATCTACTTCCAAAAATCAGTATTGAAAACCGTACGCAGTACAATTTTACTCTGACACACAAAGGGTTACCATGAAATGGAGTCAACTTGACAACAACTGGTTCTGGACGCTAAGAAATGTCCCCAGTCCCAACAGTCTCTTGCCAACACCCCGAGTTCCTGTAGGGCTGAGTCAGCAGTCAAACCCATCTTGGGGGTGGAAGGAAGTATTTGTCACCCGAATGCTAATCAAATCTCAGCCCTACAAGAAAGGGCTCTTGCTTTCTGCTGATGAAGTCAGGAAAGGCAGGGTTTCCAAAGGAGCAAAGGTTTATTATAGGAAAGAGGTTTGCAAGGGGAGACGTTGTTGTTGTTAAGTATTGTCGAGTCGATTCCGACCCATAGTGACCCTGTATAGGGTTTGCAAGGAGCAGCTGGTGAGCTTGAATCACCGACCTTGCAGTTCAAATGGCTTTGCAGTCTGACATATTAACCCAAAGGGAGATGGGGTGGGCTTAATGCAACATTTAGTTCCCTTCTCCCTGAACAAAGGTTTTGCTGGATTGTAAAAAAGCTTGGGGTGGAGAAAAGGCATCATAGGGATTATTCATGAGGCTACTGAGGATACCAAGAGTCTAAACTAGATCTGCACCCTTAGCCGCTGTTGGGTCCATTGCCTGAGCCTGAGCTTGTGGTTCCACCTTATCCTTTGTAAGGGTCCATACCCTTCACGACTTCCTTCTGAGTTGTGAATGTATTCTAAGGTGTGAATGTATGCACATGCATGTATGCACATAATCGTGGTTGATAGGCAGACAGCATACATGATACAGCTGAACTACTGGTTAAACACTAAACTATAATAGTTAACAGCTTCTGCCCCAAGATGTTCAACGTCTCCCTGTACTCTGGTCACCTAGATCCTTCCTGGGAACCCTTAAATCTCCCCACTCTAGTATCTACGGTTAATACTTCACGCAGGATGACTTTCAGACTCTGCTCTTTCAGTCAACATCCACTCTAACATCCAAAAGTGCCAGGCATACATGGCACACAATGACCCACAATAATACAGAAACCCCAATCTGAGGTAGATGTCATATACCCTTTCAGCCAGTCTGTAAGAGGCACATCTTGAAAATGGTGACCGGGGCCTGAGGTTTGGAGATGCGCCTTGTCAGGTGGGATGTTTTGCTCAGAATGATCACACACACACACACACATACCACACCCACACACCCCCGGGTCTGAGAGGAACAGGGCAGGAAAGGCACATTCCCTGGACCACTGAAATGGAGCACTGGACAAGACTTAGTACTGATAGATTTGCGGTGGGAGATCATCTACAAGCCCTACCTATGAATGAAGTTGGAATAAGTTTGGCTGTGAGAGACAGAAAACCAAAAACAAAAGTAGGAGGGGTCCTTAAGTGGTACACAGTTAATGAGCTTGACTGCCATCTGAAAGGATGGCAGTTCAAGTCCACACAGAGGCATTTCAGAAGAAAAGTATAGCAATCTACTTCCCAAAAAATCAGCCATTGGAAACCAACTATGGAGAAGTTCTACTCTGACACACGTGGGACTGCCATGAGTTGGAGTCAACTGACAACTGGCTAGATAGGTCATTTCTCTCCCACGTAGCCTTTTTATAAAGTTTCTCTGTCATCCTCATCAGTTTCCACCTCAAAGTCTTAAGCACATTGCTCGCCATCATGTCTACTAGATTCCAGCCCAGAGAGGTGAGGCCAATGCCACACCAGTGGATTCCAGAGACACCTGCCATAACATTATACACACAGTTTACATCCAATCGGCTCAAAGTCAGTCCTATGGCCATGCCCAGAGAAAGAAGGGAACACATAGTCTTCAGCTGGTTGGTCACATGTGCTAAGCTAAAAATCAGAAGGAAGAGAAAGTCGATATTGGTTACTTCTAAAAATCTCTGCCCCTCATAACGCCAAGTGGTACAACTTAGTGACATGTCTTTCCCAGGCTTCCACTCATACGCTGAGGAACTACAGAGATTAAACCTGAATAATGTGCCAGAAGGAGTCCTGGTATAGGATAAGCACTGGACCACAAGGTCAGTGTGAATCCCAAGGTCAGCAGTTCAAACTCACCAGCTGCTCCTCAGAAACCCTATACAGGGTTGTGATGAGTCAAAACCGACTCAATGGCACTGAACAACAACAATGTGCCAGAAAGAGACCAAATTCTCCCCTTTATAGATATAGGAACTCTGGCTCCATTTCTAGGAACCACCCTAATACCTGTGTAGGTCCCTAGAGGCCGTATCTATGGCATGTGACCCTGCTTCCCTGGCCATTGCTGATTGGCCAAAAGATTCTTCCTCAGGGTTTTCAAATTAGAAACAAGAAAATAAAGGCAGTTCCTCTCAGACAGTAAAAGCTGTAACCTGTGTGACTGAGGACTACTGGCAGCCATGTTTCCTACTCTGTGGAAGTAGGACTCAGGGAATGATTCTGACATGCAAAGAGATACGGAAAGTATTCTAGGCAGTCTGAGTTCCTGAAGCTCAGCTGTCTTCGACCATTCTGAAGTTAAATGGGATGATCAGTATCTTGTCAATAAAGGTTCTATTTTGGCTCATCCCTTTGTAATTGTTTTCTGGCACTTTCAGCTAACAGTCCTGGCTACTTTATGAAGGAGGCTTCTTAGAGGAGGTAACCTTTAAGCTGTGTCTTAAAGGAGAACTAGGAATCACTGACTTCCTAGATTTTCTCCAACTCAGTGAAGATAAAGGATCTGTTTCTAGAATCACAGGGATCCCTTTTCATTCCTTTGGGACAGAGCTGATCGTATCCCAGAAAAGTGAGCAGCTGTTGACAGGCAGAGATCTCCTGAGATTAACAGTTCTGTATGGTGGGCTCTGTGTGCCAGGCCCCAGTCACCACCTGGCACATCTATCTGCCCAGCAGGTCATGCCTTAGACCTCTTCTTCCAACCCTTGGATAATGGTCACTGATGCTATAAATGCTAGCACTGACTAGGTGCATATATGGTTATATCACTATTCATTTTCCAGCTATTTATTTATTGAGTACCTACTCTACCAATCTGTCAACCTCCTAGATTGTATGCAGATTTAAGGGGTGATACATATCAAGAACTTAGAACCATGTCCCACTAAACAATCAGTATGAAAAACCTAGAAAAGCTGGAACGTGTGTAAGGTGGAAACCCAACAGAGAAGGAAAACTCAAATATTTTCCATTAAAATGAGTGACATGAAAATGTTAAGGCTGCACCCTGTCAAAGGCGGAAAACTTGGGAGACCTGGAAAAACAAGGCAGACCCGCTGAGTTTCTGTGTCCACAAATTTCACTGCATATAAGAACAGATAAGTATCGAACCACCAATTAAAGCTCAGCCACTAGTCCATCCCTTCTACAATCATGTCTTAGGTCCCACCCATCCAGTCTTAAATTCCTGGGGCTTCCGAGAATACCACTCTGCCAAATGAGGTCTGCCTCAGTGGTCCATCAGGAGCCTGTGTCCTGGGCACCATGCTAAGGGAGGGGATGATGGCAGCGGATCAGAGTTCCAGTCCCCAAGAACACTTAGGACTTTATTAAACATAATTTCCAACTAGTACCAGAGAAAACTTTCCTAACACCTCATCAAATGGAAACAAGGAAAGTTTAAACACTCTTCTCCTGGTTGATTGTTTCTGTTTTTGTTTTTTTTTTAATAACGGGGAAAGGTCACAAAATGGGCAGGAACAGTCTTGAAAGAAATACAGATCCCAGGACACAGAAGTTAACAGAAATGTCT
The DNA here is from genome assembly GCF_000296735.1 of Chrysochloris asiatica. Classification (NCBI taxonomy): domain Eukaryota; kingdom Metazoa; phylum Chordata; class Mammalia; order Afrosoricida; family Chrysochloridae; genus Chrysochloris; species Chrysochloris asiatica. Next base: position 10,117,887 of record NW_006408571.1, read on the forward strand.
CGGAAGGAAGTTCATGTCATTCCTGAGTTTATGGTTAGTTTTACCATGTGCCTGTTTTACCTACTCTTGCTCCCTTCTCTGACCTTCCTCTGCCATGGTTCTGATCTGGCTTCAAGTAGAGACTAAATCAACACCTAGTTCTAATCTTCTGGAGATTTGCTAGGGGACAAAGGAAGTCCATGCACCAACCACAGGCCTCACCCAGGGCCACTGGGGAGTGAGGACAGGGTTTGTGAACCTATAACCCAGACAGTTGTTTGGGAATTAGTCATAATGAAGGATATTTGGACTACATGTGTGCCAGACAGCTGTTCTGGGCCATTCCCAACACTCCTGACCAGAAGCAATCTCTTGGTGATTTGGGTTGTACATCTATGGGATTAGAGAATCACATGCACCAAAAAAGCCCTAATCTATGTGAAAACCAGGGGCCCTGAAAATGTGAATTATCCCAGGACAAATGAGAACTCCCTTAGCCCAAAGAAAGCACCCAACGGTCAAAAGAGCTGGGAAAACACTGACAGAAAAGGTAGACTCTTAGACAGCAAAGCCCAAAGAAGCAGAATGGGAAGAGACAGGGGCTCTACTTAAGTTTGCAAAGACAATACTTTTTCATTAAAAACAGGTCCAGGAGTAGGAAAACTGGCAGTTGGCCGGTTGTCCCCACCAGGCTGGGAGAAATCAAGTAATTTCGTCAGGAGACGGCAGAGCAGTTGGTACCCCTCTGCCTCACCTCAGTCTGCCAGGGCCAAGTTTGTGGACTGTAGCCGTTCTGTCTCCTGGCAAATGTTCTGCTCCACTGTGTCACACTCAGCTAGGAACGCCTAGAAAAACAAATATGGGGCAGTGAGGGCCCATCAGGGCTAGCCCACACAAAGTTCTCTGTGCAGCCATTTTGGAGAACCCAGGTGTGACTGATTCAAAACAAGCAGTGTAGGGAGGGAGACAGGTGCCTAGGATTCAAGGGAAGGAGAGGGAGCTGGAGGGGAACTTAGGACCAGAGCTCTGATAATGCTCAAGGCTGACCGATCCCAAAAATGTGATGACAGGAAGCCCTGCCTCAGGGTCACTGCTGTTGTGTGTTGTTGAGCTGGTTTCTACTCATGGTAACCCTATATAGGGTTTCCACAAGTGTCTGGTGGGTTTGAACTACCAACCTTGTGGTTACTAGTCCAGTGCTTATCCTACAGCGCCACACCAGAGCTCTACAGGCCACTACAACTGCCCAACTTCTGAGGACACATTGTATTCTACAGGAACATTAACTCTTAAAACTGTAACGTGTCAGTCCTACCTCGTCACTAGTAATCTTCCTCCCTAAATAGTTTAAATTCAAATATAATTAGAGACACATGGAAGAAACTCTTCTCTGATGTTTTGGGTTCATGCTGAGAAATAAACCACAATCAATAAAAATGTCCACACTACACACTCCACTTTTACATTACCCCTAACTTGAACAAATAAATACACTCACACAGACACACCCCAACACATCACACTTTGTAATATTCTGTCCACAACTCACCTGAACCTTTGTCACCAAGCCCTTCCTTTTCAGTCTACTGTCTTTGAAATTTTCTGGCAGAATCTATGAAGGAATAACAACACATAAACAATCCTCAGTGAACATGAAATGACAAAATGCTAGAAACACCCACAGTGCACTACACAGGTCAGCCATGTGAATGAGATATGCAGATTTTCAGAAGCAGTGCCTGGGTCTGTATCCTACAATAGCTCTTCCCATGGCTCTATCCCCTATACATGCTTCCCTTAGTTCTCAGCACCGGGGCCATAGAAACTGACCTGCAACACAAACTGTCGTGTTTTCTATGTATGGATAGGATGCTCTGGCCAGACTAGGAGCTCACTGCAGCTTTACTCCTCACAAAATCCCAAGAACAGAGTTTACCCTCAACAATAAGGCCTCAGGCTAGAGGTTTCATTGTTATCATCTATGAAGTAGTACATGGTGCCAGTAATACTCAACAGACTCACAGGATCAGGTCTGACTGAATTCTGTGCAGGGGTAGTTTAGTAAAGTACCAGCACACGAATATCAGGAGACAGGAAACCCTGTATTTCTTTGACCCTAAGAAAGTGTGGACAACATGGGCCCCAGCTTCATGAGGATTCCAGATACTATTGTTGTTGTTGTTAAGTGCTGTCGAATTAGTTCCTACCCATAGTGACCCTGTATGGGCTTTCTGAGGAGTGACAGGTGAGCTTAAACCGCTGACTTTGTGGTTCAAACTGACTCTGCAGTCCAGTGCATTAACCCACAGCGCCACATCAGGATTCCACAGATACTATGAACAGACATAAATATAAATGGGGAAAGCCCTATGTTGGTAGGGATATGAGTGTCTAGAAATCAGGGGCTGTCTAATATTTTCTGTGTATTCACCCAGGAGCTAGTACAATGTCTAGCACATAAGAGGTGCTTAGTTGTTGTTAACAAGTGCCACTGAGTCAGTTCCAACTCATAGTGACCCTGTATGAGGTTCCTGAGGTGTGGCTGGTGGGTTTGAATCCTATGAAGAAATTACACATTACTACAAGGGTTCCTTGAGGCTAATGGAAAACCCCGAAGCCGTGAAACTGATGAAGCTGCCACATGCCAAGTTCACCAGCCCCGACTGTGCCACACCTCAGTAACCAGAACTTGATCTCCTGGAAAAAACAAGAGATCAGCTGGCTTGAGCTAGCCCAAGCACTGTGCTAACCTGCAGCCACTCTATGTGGTTTGCAATCCAGTGCCATAGCAGGACTCCGGATGTTCCGTAGTCTCAGGTTAATGACTTCTCTCAGGGCCACAGAAGTGTATTACTGAGATAGAGAGACTGCCTGAAATTCAGGCATAGAAAATTAGATTCTGCTCCACTGAGTATTCACTTACCAGAGTGTCGATCTCCTCCAAGATCTTCATAAACTGCTCTATTGTTGCTTTTACTCTCTTATCAAGTTTGCAGAGAGCTTCAGCTTGCAAATCCTTGGCCAGAAAACCCTATGGAGAAATAATGCATTACTACAAGGGTTCCTTGAGGCTAATGGAAAACCCCAAGCTATGGAACTGAAGAAGTTGCCACATCCCAAGTTCACTATTCCCTTGACTATGCCAGACTTCAGTACCCAGTACTTGATCTCTTGAAAACAACAGATCAACTGGCTTGGGCGTACAGCTCCTCTGAGGCCTGTGGCCCACTGAGGATGTAAAGGCCTTCCAAGACCTGACTCCAGCGAAGTCCTGAGTCATGAGTGATTATTCACACAAAAGAGGTAGTTGTAGAGCACAGGCATTACAAGTCTGAGAGGTCTGTGTGTGCATCCTGACTGCCATTCACTGGCTTGCAATCTTGAACAAGTTACTTAACCTAGTTGCACCTTAGTGTCCTCATTTGTAAAATGGAGATTATGACATCCATACCTCTGTGGGCTTACTGTGAGAATAAGGAGAATATATGCAAACATAATTCTTAACATAATAGTTGTTAAGTGCCGTTGAGTTGGTTCCAACTCATATGACCCTATATAGGATTACCAAGGAGCGGCTGGTGAGTTTAAACTGCTACCTTGTATTTCAAATAGATCTTGAAGACAAATGCTTCATCCCAGTACCACACCAGGATTCCAATATAATTAATACATAATTAATAGGCTTAATACTAAAAAATGGCAGTACCTAAACCTCTGGAACTATTGCCCTGAGACAATCTTTTAGTCTTAAACCAAAAATATTCCCTGGGGTGTTCTTAAAACCAAACCATAGTTTAGCTTAATAAAAAATGTCTGCCTTGAGCATTATGCTCTATCAAAAATTATCCATATGGCATCAAACTGACAACAGCAGCTCAAAAGGTAAGACTTAGAGATTCGTGAGTCAATGTTAATGGAGAAGGGACAACTCATAAATGAGGGAGAGAATGGTGGTACACTTTTAAGAATATAATCAATGTCACTGAATTAAACTGCTGAACAGGTGTATGTTTTGTTGTGTACATTCTCAACAGTAACAAAAGAAATATAACTGGTGAGAAGAGGTGGACAGTAGGGATATCTTGGGATATTTATCAAAGTTTGAATGCAGATTGGCTAACATGTAGCAAAAACTTTAAATATTATCCAGTAATTCAAACTCAAATCATTTATTTTACAAAAAGAATCAGAAACAGTCAAAACCAGATTTATGTTCAAGGATATTCAAAGAAGCATTAAGCATAACGACAAAATATCACTGTTATTTCTGATTTATAGTAACCCTGAGTAGGACTTCCAAGAAGTGGCTGGTGGGTTTGAACCACCAATCTCATAATTAGTACTCCAATGCTTATCCAACAGCCCCACACCAGGACTCCCTAAAGTAACATTTATTGTTGTGATGTGCTGTGGAGTCGGTTCCGACTCATAGCAACCCTGTACAGGGTTTCCTAGGCTGTAAATCTTTCCAGGAGCAGAACGCCTCATCTTTATCCCGCAGAACAGCTGGTAGTTTCGAACTGCTGACCCTGAGATTAGCAGCCCAATTCGTAACATTTGTTGTTGTTGTTAAGTGCCGTCGAGTCGGTTCCGACCCATAGCGACCCTGTACAGGGTTTCCGAGGGTGTAAATCCTTACGGGAGTAGAAAGCCTCATCTTTCTCCCGCGGAGCGGCTGGTATTTGTAACATTAGATGATGACTAATAAGCAATTGGTTAGGTAAACCACGATGCATTCATATATTATGACATATTATGTAAGCTTTAAAAAATTACCATCATTTTTAATGACAGAACAATGCTAAATTTGTATCCAATGAAAAGAATAATTTATAATGTATAAATTTTTGTTGTTTTTCTTAAGTGCTGTCAAGTTGGTTTCCGAGGAGCAGTTGGTGAGATTACATAACTTTTATTTTTTAAGATGGAAAAAAAAAATCTGCTCTAGGCTTTAATTATGACTATTGCTGAGTTGGGGTTTTACAAGTAATATTTACTTTCCATATAAGTGCCTGGAGTCCTGCTGTGGCACTGGAGGATAAGCACTGGACCTAAAGGTCAGTTTGAACCATCAGGTCAGTGGTTCAAACCCACCAGTTTCTCCTCAGATACCCTATCCAGGGTGGCTATGAGTCAGAACTGACTCAATGCTACTTAACGAAAACAACAATATAAACGCCTACCTATGTGAAGCTTTTGTATAATCAACATGTATCACTTTTGTAATTAAAACACATACATACCCATTAGTATTGTAAAACGAGGGTGAAAAAAATATACACGGTCTCAAGCTGTTCCTTATCTTCACTGGGCTTCTGGACTCATCTCTAATACAAGAGACTGAAAAGGTGAACCATACCCAACCCCCTCACTAAGATCATGCTCAGCTTGGACCTTCTCGCAATCTACAGAATATACTACACCTTGTTAGACTCACTGATCTAGACTGGACTGAGAGAAGCGACTTGTATTTCAGACAATACATGACCCCAGCACAGCAGGTGCTCTCCCATGAGCACGAGTGAATACTGGCTGGAGTTTGATAATGATAGTTAACACCCATAAAGCACTTAGATTGTAGCAGGCTCACACGACATCGTTCAATACTCACAACAGCCTTATAAAGGTACCACCATTATTTCTATTACAAAAGAGGAACATGGCCACAGTTAATAGTTTGAAAGCATAAAACCAGGCTCTGAGCCCAGGGAGTCTCACCAGATAGCCTGTCTTTGTATACACATTATAGTGCCCAGCTATAGAGTTCCAAATGTTCCCATAGAAAGTAGAAAATCAAAGTCCACGAGGAGAGTTACCTGCTGGATTCCAGCAAAATCTTTACTCAACTTTCCCAGTTGGTCAGCTATCTTCTCTACAGCTTTCTCCAAATCTTTCAACTTCTTTAATTCAACCTCTTCCTCCGGATTGTTCTAAAATGTTTAAGCATAGAATGAAGTCAGTAATCACCAAGAACAGTAGCTGCTACTGGGGAAAAAAACGTGATCACAATTGGGCTAAACTACTCTCCAAGAAAGAATAGTTTCAATTTTGCTGTTTTTTGGAAAAAGCAAACTTGGAAGTTATATACCTTATGGTTTTCTATTTAGAAAGACTCCAGACTAGAGAGGAGTGTCAGGTAAACATGCTGCTGAAGGCCCTGATAGCTTGGGTTCAAATAATTAAGTCAGTCCAAGTACCACATTTAGCCTCAGCCTAAGGCTGATCACCAACAGCCAGAGTGAAGCTTAGAAGGTGAACAAGTTACAGTAAACACCTGAGAGATGTTCAGAACAGCAAGATGGGTAGAATTCTACTACTCCTTTCAATGGAGTTCTGAAATGTCACCCTTCAACCCAGCAGTACCATTTAATACAATGATGAATGCTCACATTAAGACTCCTTATATGCCAGGCACTATTCTAAACACTTTACCAGTATTTTTTTAATCCTTACCATACCTTATAAGGCAGGAGTTGTTCAATGGATAATGAAAATAAGGTTTAATGTAGTAAAGTAATGTAAGATCACAAAGTCCCAAAGAGATGGAGTTCATTCTTGAATTCAGACTTGCCTCCACATTTCAAAGAGAGATTCAACTGGGGGACTTACAGCTTCTTCAAACTCAACCCTTGGGTTCTGCCCATTGTCCATCACCATTCTATGACCAACACTTTCTCTTCTCTCACACAGATAAATGGTAGCCAGGGCCAGCAGCTTCCTGCTTTACTATACTATCGCAAATTGTTCACTTCAAATCCTGAGTCCCAGTCCCCTGGTGGTTCCAAGCCTGGACTAGATTTTCTTTGCTCCCACTTTGCTAATCTCTGTCCTCTCTCCACTCAGAACCATCCAGCTCAATCAAAATCCAGGGACTTCATATGACCAACAATTCTACATGTTACAATGTAGTATTTGCCATCCCCCTCTTGCATCACCTCAGGAGCGACTGCCTCCAGCTGTCATCAAACGACCTCATTCAAGGCTGACTCTTTTTCTCCTTTAGTTCTTTAGTCTGAAAGTCCTTCTAGCCAAGGGTTTTCTTGTAAAAGATCAATAAGAAGGGTGGGTAAAGGTCGGAAGGCTCCTGAAACTTGCACAGGGCGCTTATTTTCAAACTCTATATGTTTCTTTTAACATAATGCTTTTTCAAATACTGCTCCAGGTGAGTAAGCCCTATCTCAGGCACCATTCTTTAACCACACCAAGACAAATGTTATTTTATAGTCAGCACCACAGAGGGAGGGCCTTAAAAAACGAAACAGGTAACCCCATCGAACAAACGTTTTACTAGCACAACACAGACCCTTAATTTGGCCTATTAAATAAAAATATATGTAAAAGACCTCAGCCATTTGATTCTAAGGAATTCAGGTAGATGGCAATTTACCTTTTTCCCAATTAACATGACCCGGCATCCACTTTGTATTCCTAGTGATGATAATGGCTGCTCCATTTCCTTCAGAGATTTTCCTGAAAGGAAGAAAGGTGTGCTGAGCTGTAACAACTGAACAATAAACATTTGATTTCAGTAAGAATACAGCAAACAGACAAAAGATGTACCATAGAATCTGCCCTGACCAATAAAAAAGGCCCGGATATTACAGCATGTAGTCCAACCTTATTCATAATAATGAGAAATCATAAATAAGTCAAATATTCAGGAACGGGGACTAGCTGGCACTATTATACATGTTGCTGTTAAGTGCTGTTGAATTGGTTCTGACTCACAGTGACCCTGTATAGGGTTTCCGAGTTGCAGCTGGTGAGCTTGAACAGCCAACCTTATGGTTCAAAATGACTTTGCATTCCAGTGCATTAACCCGCAACACTACATCAGGACTCCACTATTATGCATACACACATTAAAACATTTGTAGTCATTAAAGCTCTTTTTCAGGCAACTTCAATGAGGTAGTTAATGTTGATGATTCAGTTCTATAAGAAAAAAACGTTCTAAAAACTCTATAATCCGGTGCTTGCTTCCGTAGCACACGTACTGAAAACTGGAACAATAGATTAGCCCGGCCCCAGGGATGACATGCAAATTTGCTAATGAAGCACTCCACAGTTTCTTGATGCAATTGGTGCCACTGAATTGCACACATGGCAAATGTTGTGTTATCTATATTTTACAATGATAAAAATAAATGAAATAAAGTTGTCCCCCCAAACGGTAAATATCTATTAATGAAGGAAATCAACTTTGCAGAGCTCAACAATGCACAGTGCAGTGGAGAAATATGTTGAAACTTGCAAAACTCAATTTTATCAGAAGGATGCAGATAAAAAGCAAAATTGCTAAGAAGAAGCCACTGTGGAAAAGGTATTGCTTCCTAACACTATAATAAATATTTTAGCCAATAAAGGTAAATTATTAATACAAAAAAATAGGTGAAGGACAACATTTACATGATAAAAAGAGAATATCTGATACATTAAGACATCAAAGGATATGGCATTACAAAGCAAAAGCAACAACAAAAATCTTTATAATCTATATGATTTCAATTTTATGAAGAAAAGAGAAATAAAAAATACAACTAGACAGAAATGTACTATAATGACTTTATTTTAGGGAAACATTTTTTCCTTTGTGCTTCTGTTTTGAAACAAAGCCAATTTTATTGCCTTTATAATTTGAAAAAAAAAAAAATAATGTTTTAAAAAAGGGAAAGAATTGCATTACAAAGTCTAAAAATGAGTCCCCAATACTAAACTTTTCATGATTGGCAGCCAAATAGGATGAATCTGTCCGCATCAGATACTAGAATAAGAGGCTTCCATGGGAGTAGAAAGCAGACAGGAATAGGGATAGGTCCTGGCAGAAATATGCATCATCTAATGGGCTTGCCACATTCAGGCCTCTGGTAAATTCTTCACTCAACATCTTCTCTGTTTTAGCACAGCACTGGGCTACTAACCACAAGGTCAGCAGTTCAAACCCACCAGTTGCTCCTCGGGAGAAAGATGAGGCTGTCTTTAAAGAAAAAAAAATTCTCTAAGGCTTTACAGATTTAAAGCTGTGGAAACCCTACACAGGATGGATGAGTCAGAATCAACCTGATGGCAGTGGACTTTTTTTTTTTTTGGTTTTAGGCACTGGAAAAAATACACACACAGTACCTCTGCCCGCTGGAGTCAGTTATTCTAGTAGAGAAAGCAGATGTTAAACAATTAAGAAAACAATGATTTAATCACAACTTTAACATGTTATACAGAAGTGGTGGTGGTTGTTGTTGTGAAGTGCCATTGAGTCAATTCCGACCCATAGCGACCCTGTTGAGGGCTTCCGAGGAACAGCTAGTGTGCTTGAACCGCCAACCTTGCAGTTCAAATGGCTTTGCAGTCAGGCACATTAACCTACAGCACCACACCAAGTAGAAGGTGCCAAACAATAGGGTTTCCAAGGCTGTAAAACTTTACGGGAGCAGAAAGCTTTATCTTTCTAATGCAAAACCACCGGTAGATTTGAACTACTAAACTTGAGGTAAGCAGCCTAATTTGTAATCCACTATGCTACCAGAGCTCCTTACAAGAGAAATTTGTTGTTGTTAAATGCCAGCGAGTTGGTTCTGACTCATAGCAACCCTGTATAAGGTTTCTGAGGGGTGGCTGGTGAGCTTAAAACGCCAACCTTGCAGTTCAAACTAACTTTGCGGTCCAGGGTATTAGCCCATAGTGCCATACCAGGACTCCAAATATGAGAAATACCTACCCTTAAATATGAGTTTCTGAAAAGGCAGCAGAACCCCTGTGGCTTCTTCAACAAGCTGGGCCAGGTCTTGGACAACTGGTTCACCAGTGCCCTGCTGTGGGGTAACATGAAGGTCATACTTCTCATTACCTCGGGAGAAAGAAAAGCATTCAGTGAAGACAACTTCTCCATGTGATCAATATAAACTGATGCTTGATTACACTCATTTACCCAGTCTTAATGGAAAAGCTTCATATCATCAATGAAAACAAGGCCAGGGGCAGACTGTGGAACAGACTATCAATTACTCATATGCAAATTCAAACTGAAGCTGAAGAAAATGAAAACAAGTCCACGAGAGCCAAAATATTATCTTGAATACATCCCACCTTAATTTAGAGATCATCTGAAGAACAGATTAGATATATTAAACACCAAAGACTGAAGACCAGAAGAGTTGTGGGATGACATCAACAACATCATACATAAAGAAAGCAAAAAGTCATTGAGAAGACAAGGAAAAGGTCCAAATGGATGCCAAAAGAGACACTGAAACTTGCTCTCCAGCATAGAGATGCTAAAGCAAATGGAAGAACTGAGGAGGTCCAAGAGCTGAACAGAAAATTTCAAAGATCAGCACAAGAAGATAAAGCCAAATACTACAACAAAATGTACAAAGATCTGGAATCAAAAAACCAAAAGGGAAGAACACGCTCAGCATTTTTCAAGATGGCATAACTAAAGAAAAAAGTCAAGCCTCGACTTTCGTTATTGAAAGATTCTCTGGGTAAATTATTGAATGATGCAGAAAGCATCAAGAGAAGATGGAAGGAATACAGAGTCACTGTACCAAAAGGAAATGGTTAATGTTCAACCACTTCAAGAGGTAGAATATGATCAAGAGCCAATGACACTGAAGGAGAAAGTCCAAGGTACATTGAAGGAATTGGCAAAGAACAAGGCACCAGTAATTGATGGAATCAAAATTGAAATCTTTCAAGAAAGTGAGGTGGCACAGGAGGTACTCACTCACTCATCTCTGCCAAGAAATTTGGAGGACAACTATATGGCTGACTGATTGGAAGAGATCCGTATTTGTGTCCATTCCAAAGAGAGGTGACCCAACGTGATGCGGAAATCATCGGACAATGTCTTTGATACCTCATGCAAGTAAAGTTTTTCTAAAGGTAATACAGAAATGGCTACAATCATACATTGACAGAGAACTTCCAGAGGTTCAAGCCAGATTCAGAAGAGACCGCAGAACAAGGGATATCCTTGCTGATGTCCAATGGATCTTGGCTGAAAGCAAAGAATATCAGAAAGATGTTTACCTGTGCTATATTGACTACACGAAGGCTTTCAATTGTGTGGATAATGACAAGCACAATGGACAACATTGTGAAGTATGAATATTCTGGAACACTTAATTGTGCTTATGAGGAATCTGTACCTGGACCAAGAGGCAGTTCCCATGAACAGAACATGGGAACACTGAATGGTTTAAAATTAAAAAAGGTGTGTGGCAAGGTTGTTATTCTTTCACCATACTTATTCAACCTGTATGCTGAGCAAATAACATGAGAAGCTGGGTTCTATGAAGAAAAACGTGGCATCAGGATTGGAGGAAGACTCATTAACAAACTGCGACATGCAGGTGATACAACTTTGCTTGCTGAAAGTGAAGAGGTCTTAAAACATTTACTGATGAAGATCAAACAGCACAGCGTTCGGTATGGATTACATTTCAATGTCAAGAAAACAAAATTTCTCACCACTGGACCAATAAACAGCATTCTTATCAACGGAGAAAAGATTGAAGTTATCAAGGACTTCATTCTTCTCGGATCAACTATCAATACTCACGGAAGCAGCAGTCAAGAAATCAAATGACATATTGCATTAGGCAAATCTGCTGCACAAGACCTTTTGAAAATGTTGAAGAACAAAGATGTCAGCTTGAAGACTATGGTACACCTGAACCAAGCCATGATATTTTCAATAACCTCATATGCATGCAAAGGCTGGACAGTGAATAAGGAAAACCGTAGAAGAATTGATGCTTTGGAGTTATGGTGTTGGAGGAGAATATTGAAAGTGCCATGGACTGCCAAAAGAACCAATAGATCTGTTTTGGAAGACGTGCAGCCAGAGTGCTCCTTGGAGATCAAGATGTCCAAACTTCGTCTCTCATACTTTGGACATATTGTCAGGAGGGACCAGTCACTAGAGAAGGATATCATGTTTGGTAAGATGGAGGGTCTGAGATAAAGAGGAAGACCCCCAACGAGATGGACTGGCCAAGTGGCAGCATTGATGGGCTTAAACGTGGCAACAGTAGTGAAGTTGGCCCAGGATCGGGCAGTGTTTCGTTCTGCTGTGCATAAAGTCGCTACGGGACGGTACTGACGGCACCTAATAACAACAACCCAGTCTTAACTCATATACCACCTACAATGAAGGGCCTGTTTCTATCTACCCAGTTTTCTTTTGATGACCTGCTCAAGGATTTTTGTTTCCTTTATAATCATTTTACCAGTTAAACTCATGGTAACCCCATGTGTATTAGAGTAGAACTGTACTCCAAAAGGTTTTCAATGGTTGACTTTTCAGTATTCGCCAAGTCTTTTTTCTTGAGGTGTCTCTTGATGGACTCAAACCTCCAAACTTTTGGGTAGCAGCTGAGCACATGAACAATCTGTACCACTCAGGAGTTTACTATTACTACTATAACTAACAGAACTGACTCATAGGATTTCCAAGGCTGCAATCTTCATAAAAACAGACTGCCGTATCTTTCTCCCATGGAGCAGCTAGTGGGTTCAAACTGCCAACCTTCCAGTTAGTAGTCCAGCACTTAATTACTGGGCCACCAGGGTTCCTTATCAAATGCATATGGGGCTATAATAGTTATTACATGATTTAACCAGAACAACTCCATGAAGTAGGTACTATTATTACCCATTTCACAAATAAGCAGTGTTTTAATCCAGTTAAGGACCTGTCTATGGAGACTCAACCAACCACGACTGGTGAAGTCAGACCTTGACTCCAAGTCTACTTAATACCAAAGGCCATGCTTGTCATCACAAGTCATTCTGCCTCACTGTCCTGTACCCAATAACTCCCCTCCCAATAATGGACAAGGGACTGCTATTCCTCCACGTCTCCCCCACTGCACACACCTACCACATGTTGTTGTGTGCCATCGAGTCGATTTCGATTCATAGCTACCCTGTGTAGGGTTACTGAGTAGCGGCTGATGAGTTTGAACCACAGACCTTGCAGTTGAAATGGACCTCGAATGCTTATCCTATGGACTAATAAATGAATGAATAACTGCAAATGAACTTTGAAGTGTCAGTGATTTTCTGGGTCTGTGGGCAGGAAGGAAGTAGCCTGTATCCAGTGCATTACACCAAGCCTTGAGCCCAGGGAGGTGGAGGGGATGGCAAAGGTTACCAACCCTACTTTACAGAGGAGGAATTCCAAGGTTACTCAAAACTGCAGGACTCTAGATTCTGAGGCGTGGGGTTTCCCCTCCCTGGTTGTGAGGGAACGTCAGGAATTCAGTTCAAAGTTAGGTTTAACTGACTGTTTACTTGTCAGCCCAAACAGTAGGCAGAGCTACTTGAGGGTGCCCAGAGAGTACGTATGCTAATAAGCACCAGCCGGCCATGGCGTCCAGATTCATCACACAGGTGTCCAAACACGGCAATCGTATTCAATACTGCCAAATAAAGGTTTGAAACAGACCCACATGGCTGTGCGGGTACACACCAACACACATAAGACCCACTAGAACACACCAGATCAGACATGTGGCCAGAGACAGAATACATACACCGGCCACAAGGAAAGGAGTGCAGACTCAAGATGTGGACCAGCCAAGAACCCACACTTCCGGAAGCCAGGAAAAACACATGTACACATGCTTCCGGAAGACATAAGGCCAACCCACAAGCTGGACCAGCTCCTTAAAATGGGGCCCGGCGCCCACCCGGCGCTCACTGTGGGTGACAGTCACATCGAGCCCGGTCGCCGCCATTTCGTCACTTTCGGTCACTGTTTCCTCGCTCGGGGTCGTCTCCACGTTCTTGGTTGTCTCCTCGTTCCAGGCCGTCTCCTCACTCTGGGTCATCTCCTCACCCCGGGCCATCTCGCTCCCGGCCATCTCCTTGTTCTTGGCCATCTCGTCGCTCCTGGCTGTGAGGACTTGTACTTTCTTCTTCACCCGCGGCCTGCGGGCGCCGGTGGCGGTGGCGGAGCCCCTGGTGGATCGGTCATGTCCGCTGGCCTTGCTCCGTACGGACCTACGCTGAGACCCGGGTGGCTTGCAGTCGGCCGGGGGTTCAGCCTGGCGCGACTCCCGGCCTGGCCGAAGGGCGCGCCGCCGGAGACCCGGCCGCTCCCCGTGGCCTCGCGGTCTTCGCCCGCCGCCGCGTTCCGCCAGGCCGGCGCTTCTCGACCGCTCGCTGGCGGGAGCTGATTGCCGTGACTCTCAATCCCGCACAGTGGCTCCCCGGCCCCGCCCCGTTCTGATGGGCCCACCCCTAGGTCAGGCCCCGCCCTATCCGCCTCCAGGCCCCACCCATTCAAATAGAGGCCCTCTCTCCTCCCCCTTGCTCTTCTGAAGCCTCGCCCCACCCACGTCCCATGGCCCCGCCCACCACTGTCTCCCTCCTCCTTCTTTCCTTCTCCGGAAGGCTGAACTGAAAACCCGGAAAAAAGATCGGGAAACTCCAAAGGGCATATTGCGCTTGCGCATGGCGGGGGGGCCGGAAGTCAGGGTGGAGGGAAGGGCGACTTTATTTCCGTTTCTGATTTTGATCCAGTGTTTGGGTTTCTTCTAGGCCGTACAAGATGAACCGATTCTTCGGAAAAGCAAAACCCAAGGCTCCGCCTCCCAGCCTGACTGACTGCATTGGCACGGTGGGCACTCGACCAGCCTAACTCGGTTCTGGGTCGCTGGGCACCCCTGACCCTGCCCACTCCTCACTCCCGGCTCCTACTGCTGATTCCAATTCCCGGCCCCGGGCCCATTACATCTTCCCCTCTCCACCCTACCTTTGGCCCAACACCCCTGTTACCCAGGTCATGCCTGAAGCCGCAAACAAGGGACTCCTTACCCCTCACTAACTGTACCCATGCCATTCTGATGTCCACTGTCTCATCCACTTGCTCTCGCCTTAATCTCCTCACCCCACCCAGCTCTGGGCCCATACTCGCTTATTTCTTCCAGTCCGACCTCTTGCTTCTAGCCCTGGGAACCTATGACCTCGCCCACCTCAAGACTTTCAACTTGATATTCTATGTCTACATTACCTGGAACTCATTAACAAAATTCAGAACCCTGACCTCTCGCTTTAACCACCCATCTCCTGCTTAGGAAATGCCGTAAGATCTATAACCCTTGTGGGGGTCCACTGCCATTAGCCTATTTCACACTCCCATCTGATTGAGCCCCTGGCATGCCTAGTCTCCCTTCCAGGGAAGCCTCAACTCAGTTTTTAAGTGCTGACTTAGCGACTCTATATAGGGTTTTCTAGGCTGTAAATCTTTGCGGGAGCAGAAAGCTTCATCTTTCTCCTGCTCAGCGTAGTGATTCTCAGATGATTTTTCTGCCTCAAGACACCCTGGAACATCAGTATCTGGAAGTGGTATATAGTTTGTAAACGTCTCCAGGTGTTTCTGTTGAAACCCTCCCCCCACTTTTGGGAATCACTGTCTTGTACTCTACCACAGGCTTTTCTTCCATATTCTTTTTTCTGCCCCTTCCCATGTTGGTGTCTTGCAATAATTACCACTGCCTCTGGTTTTTTTTCCCCCTCAAGGTGGATAGCAGGGCAGAATCCATTGACAAAAAGATTTCTCGACTGGATGCTGAACTAGTGAAGTATAAAGATCAGATCAAGAAAATGAGAGAGGGTCCCACAAAGGTAAGGCAAATGGCAGCTGCTTCAGAATGTGCTATGGCAGTGTAATGTGAGCCTCCAATAGAAATAGGGCCTGATGGTGGGGGCTGATGAGAGATACAAGAGAGATGCTCACAGTCTGGTAAGGACAAAACCTATGTAAGGGGTGTATCCTTAAGGAGCCAGATGGGGAAGGAGGTTTGGACTAGTGAAAAAAAAGATTCTGATTGTATGTCCAGAAGTGTGTACCTGAGAATTAGCATCTTCTGCTGAGGAGCTGGCAATCTGAGTAATGGGGTTGGGCCAGCTAGTCAGGCCAGATAAGTACAACAGACTGGTTAAGGAGGTTCAGTGGCATATTGGGGGAAATCACTGAACTAGGAAAATAGTATTTCATTACTACCTATGAGCTATGACCTTGATAAAATCAGCTACCTGTTATTTTCTTCTATTAGGTAGGAATATTGTGTACTGTATTTAAGTGTATGGATTGTGGGTAAAGAACTACCTTGATCTTTCTAAGCTCTGTAACTTATTAGTCTTGTGACCTGGAGCAGGTTATTTAACCTCACTGAGCCTGTATCCCATCTGGAAAAATGGAGTTAATATCTACTTCATAGGGTAAGAATTAAATAAGGTAATTCATGTGACCTGCATAGCACATAATACTCAGTAAATGTATTTATTATCATCTGAAAGTATTACCTGCTTTTCCTTCCTTTTTGGAGGAGATGGAAAAAAACTGATGTATAGAAATATAGAAAGGGGAGTGGGTGAGGTTTTTTCTAGCCATCTTAATTGGATGATTTGAATTGAAGGGTGACCAGAAGCAGAAGAGGCCACCTAGGTTTGTGGTGAGAGTTCAAACTGTGGTGGTAGTCATGAGAATGAGGATAAAAGGTCAATTTGAAAGTGAGTTCTGAAAATCGTTAATGGAGTGACTGTGCATGGCAGACAGCAGAGGGAAAAGGTAATGTTGATGGAAAGGTTCTCAACTTGGAGATGGGAGCACCTTGGGTGGCCATTGTTAGTCATTTTTAAAGTAAGAACAGATTGAGGAGTTTGAGCATGATGTGTTTTGACTTGATAACTGATGTCCAAAGTGGGGAACCCCCCTGAAGCAGCTAGCCATCCAGAATGGGTACTGTTAGGCCAGGGAGTGAAGATGTTCGTTGGGGAAAGGTAAAGAAGTTAACTGTACTGAGATGTAGGATGTAAAGACACATGCTAAGGCTTCAAGACTTGATCTTAAGACATCTGTGCTTGGGAGGGGAAGACCAGAAACCAGGAGAAAATCTATAGATATGTGAGTTTGGGGGTATAAGAGATTTCTTTTATTATATATATATTTTTTCTGTTTCTTTTCATTAAAATCTGTTTTTCCCCCTAGAATATGGTCAAGCAGAAAGCCTTGCGGGTCTTAAAGCAAAAGCGGATGTAAGTTATGAGCGTAATATCCTTCTCTCTTTCAGGTTTAACCAAAGAGGGAAAAAATTGTCTTTTATTCCTTTAGGTTTCCATATCACTTAATAAGCATTCTTGATTTAATTGCAAATAGGGAAAGGGTAGGGGATGTTGTTTTCGCCTTGCATGTTCAGCAACATCTGTTGTTTTGTTGTGTTAAGTGCCTTCAAGTCAGTTCCAACTCATAGCGACCCTGTACAGGGTTTTCAAGGAGCAGCTGGTGGGTTTGAACCGCCAACCTTGTGGTCCAGTGCATTATCCTGCAGTGCCATCCAATAGACCATCTTGTGATGTAGGAGATATTCTATATGTCTGTGGTGCCCAATCCGTTAGTTACTAGTCACACACAGCTATTAAGTACTTGAAATATGACTAGTGTGACTAAAGAAATGGATTTTAAACTTTATTTCCTTTTAGCTATGTAAATTTAAGTCATCATATGCAGCTAATAGCTATCTTTTTGGATTGATCAGACCTATAGAGTGTGGTTCTCCCATTAAGCGTGTACCTACTTTGCTTTTTTTCAAGTTAGGAATCCTGAATATATGTTGTCATCACCATAATAGATCTAAAGGTCCTTCATTTGCTTTATGTCCGTATGTCCTGATGGAGCCCTGGTGTGGTGCTGCAGGACAATGCACTAAACTGCAGGTTGGTTAGAACCTCACAGTCAACAGTTCAAACCCACCAGCCGCTCCAGGGAAACCCTAGACAGGGTTGCTGTGAGTCAGAATGACTTGACGGCACTTAACACAACAACAACATATCTTGATGCTTGAACAGAAGCCAAATAGTATCTTTGATGCTTACCCCTGTAGGCTGACCAGCTGAGATCCTCTGCAGGGTTCTAGAGATCATGTGGAGTCTGATAGGAGCCAGCAAGAGTACATACTAAAAAAGCAGCTCAGCTTTCTCAGTATGTACTATGTATTTGGAGCCTTAAAAATAGTCTTACCCTACAATATGAGGAATCTAAACAATAATACTTAGGAATTTTTCCCCATATGTTGTATTTTTAATGTCTTTTGAGAAACCACATAACTGTATAAAAAGTTATAGTGAATTGAATAATATTTTACAGTTGTTTATATTTTATCACACCAGCATCTATATACAGTTTCCGCAATGGCAGTTTCTATGTACCACTTACTCAGTCTAGAGTCAAAGAATCCTGCTGGTGTAGTAATTAAGCTCTCAGCTGCTAACCAAAAGGTCGATGGTTCGAGCTTACCAGTAGCTTCACAGGACAAAGATGTGGCCGTGTGCTTTTGTAAAGATTACAGCCTTGGAAACCCTGTGGGGCAACTCTACTCTGTCCTCTGGGATGTTGTTGTTGTTGTTAAGTGCCATGAAGTCAGTTACAACTCTTGATAGAGTATCTGATGCTCTAAATCTTTACAGGAACAGAAAGCTTCGTCTTCCTCCCTCAGAATGACTGGTGGGCTTAAACTGCCTGCCCTATGGCTCACAGTCCACTGCTTATCCTCTAGAGCCACCTCATTCCTGAATGTATACATGAGGAGTACAATATGTGTAGAAATTGTTGAACAGGAGCCTGTTTTTCTAGGTACACAATTTTGGTACACTTTCACCCAAAATATTTTAAGAAATAATTTTACCCTTTTTGTTGTTGTTATGTGCCATCAAGTCGGTTCCAACCCATAGCGACCCTGTATAGGATTTCTGAGGAGCAGCTGGTGAGCTTGACCCACCAACCTTACAGTTCAAACCGACTTTGCAGTCCAATGCATTGACCCATAACACCACACCAGGACCCTACACCCCAATAATCTCACTTCAAGGAATTTATTATAAGGAAATCATCTAAACTTTATAAAGTCATATTCCAAGTCAGATTATGTTGCAACATAGAAAAAAAGCAAATGGTAAAACAGTGTTATAACTAAAATACATACTGTTTTAGGCTGGATTCTCTACAGGAGCAAAACCTGTGCGTATGTATTATTTATTGTTAAGTGCCATCACGTCACTTCCAACTCATAGTGACCCTTTATATGGTTTTCAAGGCTTTAAATCTTTGAGGGAGCAGAAAGCCTCATCTTTTTTCCATGGAGCAGTTAGCAGGCTCAAACCATGGATCTTGTGGTTCGTAGTCCAGTGTAGAGAGAACCACCATGCTCCCATATGTAGAGAGGGAGATGAGAGGGACTTTGTATCAAGGATATTAGTCACATATTTATAAAGGTGGGCAAGTACCAAGTCCAAGGATCAGGTATCAGGCTGGAGGCTTCTCCTGACTCACATAGATATAGGGGCTAATGAACACAAATTCATATAACAGACCATTGGCTGCAGAGGCGAATGAATCCAAGATCAGCAGATAAGCTGATAGGCTGCTAACAACTCCCAGGATTAGCACACTGGCTGACTTCAACGAATCGCAGGTCAGTTGATGAGCCAAATACAGAATCGAGACCCAGCCAAAAGCAAGGCAGCTTTCACAGCGGCTACATATACTAAGAGCAGATCTTACCAACAAGGAAGCTTCCCTTCAATTGACCGGCTGCTCATAACAGATCTTACCATGAGGAATTACTAGGTCTTAACTGCCAAACCACTAAGAATCCTGGCCTAGCCAAGTTGGCACAAAACTTGGAGGAGAACATATAAAACAATATATTGTTGCTGTTGTTAAGTGCTGTTGAGTCTGTTCTGACTCAGAGTGGCCCTGTATAGGGTTTCCAAGGAGCGGCTGGTAGGTTTGAACCACTGACCTTGTGGTTCAAATTGACCCTGCAGTCCAGTCAGAGCTTATACTACAGCACCACACCAGGACTCCATGTTGTTGTTGTTGTAAAGTGCTGTTAGGGTGATTAAATTGTTGGGGTTTTTTGCCAGTATAATTGCTTTAAGGTTTATGGAGTGGTTTTTTTTCCCTTGAAATTCTCTCATTAGTGTTAGAACTCCTTTCTCTGGTTTACATTTACTGTTCTCAACTGACTCCATAAAGGTACGAGCAGCAGCGGGACAATCTCTCCCAGCAGTCATATAACATGGAGCAAGCCAATTACACCATCCAGTCTCTGAAGGACACCAAGACCACGGTACTCTCAAATCACCTTTCCCCATGATTGGTCTTTTGAAGTGTTATTTTTGTTTTTTTCCTGCAGTATTTAGAAGACAGACGACTAAACTTGTCTTTTTAAGACACTGTTTTCTTTGATCTTTTCTTTTAGGTTGACGCTATGAAACTGGGAGTAAAAGAAATGAAAAAAGCATACAAGCAAGTGAAAGTTGACCAGATTGAGGTGAGATATGTCCTAATTTCTAAAAGAATCCACAGGAGTGTGATGGGAAGAGCACAGATGAAGGATTAAATCTCTGACCTGCCGTTTACTAGTAGAGTAACTTTAGGAAATGGTGCCTGAGGTCTCAGTTTCCTCAAATGCCAGGTTCATAGGTAGCGCACTATTCAGTGAGAAGATGGAATAAATGAGCTCATCTGTGTAAGTGTACAAAATAAGCACCTAATAAATGTTTGCTGTTTGTCTCCAACTCAATGATTTTTCATTTGTTTCCTCAGTTATAAACTAGTGATGCTATGACTGTCATGAGTTGGTAAATGAGGGTATCTGCCTATCTGGTGTAGAGTTGGTTCTTTTTAATAACAGTGTCCCTTGGTCTTTCATATTAGCATTTCCTGATTGGGGAGGTGAATCCTAAGAGCTTCGTTGCTCTCTGCTCTGTGTGGTGAATGTGATGAGTGGGGCCTGGCTGGTGGAAAGAGGTATCCTTTCTGCATATTTGATAGTGCTCTTTACCTCTATCCTGTTGACTAGAATGTGTCTTTCCTTGAGGGCAGGGAATCAGTGTTGTATCCCCCAGTGACTAGCTCGCTCAGAAAGTCCCATATTTTATGCAAATAGCATGCTCATTATATGGTTTTTACAAACTAAACAACCCCTTCATGCTTTAGTCTCTTATACATGTTAGTGCTTGAGCGTGTTGCATGTGAAAATACGTAATTTGTTGCTTGGTGAATTAATGAACAAGAGGCTGTTAAATGAAATCAGTGCTGTGGGATTCAAGCAGTGTTTGTTGGATGAGCACTTACTGTGGCTTTGGGTATCTTTTTGCCTCTACAGAGGTATCCCTGCCAGTGCTGCAGTCTTTAACAGGAGAGAAAACATTTGCTGTTTTACCCAGACTTTTTTTTTTTTTTTTTTTTTTTCCCAGTACCTCCTTAGACTGTCCTTGGCTGTTTTCTAGTCTCCTCTTACGTGGAATTAACTTCAGTGATGTTTTTCAGGAGATTCACTAAAAATAATGTCTGTGTGTACTTGTTTGTATAGTATCATTTAGTAATAAAATATGAGATAGAATTTTAGTTTCTTAGGGTTCTCTGTATTTTATTTAGAGTTATTTAATATGAACAAAATAAAAACTTTGGTCTTACTGGTTCTTATATGTTTTTCCATCTTCCACTTATGGTTGTCTCCTTGCCTAATTATCCTTTTCTGTCCCTCCCAGATAGTTTGCCAGAATAGCAGGTGGAGAACCCGTCTCCAATTCTTAGTGTGTATATGTGACTGTCTTGTAATTTCATCTTTTGGTTGGGTTGTATATTTTGAATTCCATTTATTAGATTTGTTTTCCTAAAATGTTTTATTTGTAAACCAGTCTCATCCTTTCATAGGTCTCATTTGTGTCTGTGTTTTCTGTTCTATTTTATTTTTCAGTTTCTGCGCATCACTGTTGTTTCTACTTTAGTCCTTGTTATTTGTTTCCATATTGAACCAACTAACTCTTTGTGTATATGATTTTTCCCCCTGTGTTTGTCTTAGAGTCTTTTGCTAAAAATCCTATTTACTTGTGATTTGGGGAGATCTGTCTTGATATGTAATAATATAACATAAGTTGACTTGTTTAGCTTACTTGATGCTATTTTCACCTCTTTTAAAATTCAGCCTGTGCTTCTCAGGATCGCAGAATGTTAAATGTGTGTACATTGTAGGAGATTAGTAGTTGAAAATGCAAGAAAAACAAGACTTTTGCTTCTATCCTTTTCTCTTTTTTTGAAAAACAAGCATACTGTGATTCAGGGCCAGGAACAAGCTGTCAAATATTTTATGTTGCTCTAGAAATTCAAAGGAGAAAGGTGCTGCTGATTTGGACCTTCTGTCTTAATCTTTCCCCTTCTATTTGGGGTTTCGGTAGAAGAAGAGCATATTGTTGTTCTGTACATTCTTATCATAATAGAAGTAATAATAATGCTTATAAAATGTTTGGTGTTTATGTATATTGTTATAATAAATCCGTACAGTAGTCTTATGAGATATGGCTATTAGTGGTCCCAGTTATGTGCCAGGCATATCATATGCCATATCTTTCTAAAATTATTCATTACTAAGATTATGAGGCGAGAGTAGGAAATCAATGAAAACCCTGCCACATGTATTTCTATAGGATCTACAAGACCAGCTGGAGGATATGATGGAAGATGCCAATGAAATCCAGGAAGCCCTGAGTCGTAGTTACGGCACCCCAGAATTAGATGAAGATGACCTAGAAGCAGGTAAGTTATAGGAAAAGCAGTATATGCCGAGCTTTAGAGGCGGAAAATTGTAACTGCCTGGATGCTTTGCCCAAATGCTATGGGAAATTCTTATGAGTGTTCCCGGGAAGTGATTTTGTGGTATAATCTTTAAGCAAAGAGATCATGACGCAGGCACATCGGAGCGTACGCTTCACCAGCAGCTCTGGGATGGACAAACTCCAAACGAAGGTCTAGCTAGGCAAAGGCCCCTAGAGCTTGATATCTACTATGTCATCTACACTTTCTTACCCTGCTGTTTCCTTTTGCATTTATTTTCCCTGTTTTCCTACTTGGAGTCCTCTCCCTCAAAACAGAAGCAGACCAAGAAACTATAGTTGGCAAATACTTAGTGTGCATCTACTATTACTATATGCCAGGTACTATGCTTTGTGCTGGAGATTCCACATTGAAACAACATATGACTTCTGCATTCATGAAGCTTTTCCTCTAGCAAGGGTGAGAAAATAGTTTGCTTCAAGTAACT
Source organism: Chrysochloris asiatica (assembly GCF_000296735.1). NCBI lineage: Eukaryota > Metazoa > Chordata > Mammalia > Afrosoricida > Chrysochloridae > Chrysochloris > Chrysochloris asiatica. The sequence continues at coordinate 10,140,980 of NW_006408571.1, forward strand.
AATTGTAATTAATTACAAGAACAAAAAGTATTAAGAAGGGTAAGTATGAAATACCCTGGGAGCACGAAACAGAAATCTAACCTGGTTGGGGGTGAGGAGAATGCATGGGCCATTTTCTTGAGGAAGATACGTTTAGCCTAAGACATGAAAGGATGAAAAATGGAGATGGTTAAGTGGCCTTAGGAAGAGGAGTCTAGAAGTTACTGCTATAGTTCATGTAGAAGGTGATGGTGGCTGAGACTACGGTGGTGGTAGCAGAAACGGAATAGGCAGATTCAAGAAGTGTTTCAGAGTTTGAGTGGGTAAAACTTATTTGACTGAAGGTGGAAGAAGGAAAGACCAGGTTGGCTGTCAATTTCTAGTATGAGTATCACTAGATTTTCTGTTGCGTGATTCTGCCATAGTACTGCTCTTTTCTGTCTCCATGGTATGTTTCTGCCTAGAATTCTCTGCTCCCCACCCCTGCTCCTTTTTCCCAAGTGGGCACTGTAGAATAAACTTTGGATTACTAACCACAAAATCAGTGGTTCAAACCGAGCAGCCACTACTCAAAAACCCTATACAGGATTGCTATGCGTCAGCGCTGACTCAACGGCACTTAACAACAATAGCAACAAACTAAAAATAGGAGCCCTGGTGGCGCTGTAGGGTAAGTATTGGACTCTTAATCACAAGGTCTGCGGTTCAAACCCACCAGCTGCCCCATGGGAAAAAGATGAGGCTTTCTGCTCCTGTAAAGATTTACAGTTCTATAAATCTTTACAGTAAATCTTTGCTATAAAGACAGCACTTAGCAATAAAAACTACCACGAAGTTCTGCAGCCTCAGAAACTGTATAGCAGCACTATGAATCAGAATGGACTCGATGGCAGTGAATGAAACTAAAAATGGCACATTTTTAGTTTAAGGGAAACCTGGTAATGTCATTCCTCCAGCCACTCCAACTTACTGATCCCTGGACTTCTTTTTAGAACTGATTTCATGCAGTGATATAGCCACACAGTTCATAGCCATCTCAAGCCTCCTGTACCTTCCTGCTTTCAAGTTCATCAAGAATTGAGAGAGAATTTCTTCTATTTGTTAGAGTCCGAATTTCTTAGTTTGAATTGGCTAACTAATAACCCTGGAAGCTTCTAATGAAACCAAGGGCCTTGTAAACCTGTGGGGGTTGGTGGTTTTGTTTGTTTGTTTCATTTTGATCTTTGTATTCCCCCCTCCCGCCAGAGATTTCACCATACTAGTTCCTTTGACATTTTCATATAATAGTCATCTTTGATTTTGAAAATAGGAATGAATAGTTCCTTTATTTTTATATTTAAATTTTTATCTTGCTGTAAATAACATCTAACTTTCTTCACATTAGCTGCCAGTTCTCTTGCTTACATTAGTTTTGAAATGTTGATTGTGTCAATCTCAGAATTGGATGCACTGGGTGATGAGCTGTTGGCTGATGAAGACAGCTCGTATTTGGATGAAGCAGCATCTGCACCTGCGATTCCTGAAGGTGTGCCCTCTGATGCAAAGAATAAGGTGAGAGCTCTTTTCTGTATGTACGAGTATTTTCTTTGCAAAATGATTAAGGTTTATGCTTGACCACCAGTTTAGGAGCCTAAGAATTAGTCTTGAGTTACAACGTGGAAAGACAGTCTCGGCCATTGTTTTGGGGACCCTGTGAAAACCCAGCCTTTTCTGTATTGGATTCACTGAGGCCCAGGAATGTTGTTATACAATGATCATTGGTACAATATGCAAATTCACTCTTGTGAGTTTCCACTGGGTGCCATTTGTCTGTTTTTCATTTCCTGGGAAAGTATCAGAAGAGCATGCATGAGCCAGATGGCAGTGTAAAATCAAGTCACACTGCCCAGACTCATTAGTTAGATTATGTTGCTGTTATTAAGTGCCTTGGAGTTGGTTCTAACTTGTAAAGAACCTGTATAGGATTTCCAAAAGCAGCTGGTGGGTTTGAACTGCCAACATTGAGCTTAGCATTCCATTGCTTATCCTGTAGCACCACACTAGGACTCCAGTTAAATTATAGGGATTAACAATTTAGAATAAAACTTAGTGTAAAAAGATTCTGATCCTCTGCCTTCAGTCTCACTAGATGCCATCTCTCACCGTCATCCCAAAGAAGAAACAAAACCAGTTACACCGTAAACCATGAATATTTTCCTCAAGGGCTTTAATTTCCTATGCGGCATGTCTTGTAGCACAAATTGTAACAAAAGTAGCAGTAAATTCTAGTTGGATGTTAAAAAAAAAAGATGTTGATCCAACCAGGTAGTAAAATCAGGACAGCTGAGTATCAGTCTCAGCCCCGGCACTAACTCGCTAGGAGACGTTGGGCAAATCATTTAAAATGTGCACAGCATAAGTCTAAAGAACCCTTGAATGGGAGCCATTTCTACTCTGCCTTCATTCACTGTGTGACTTGGAGCATATTAGAAATTCGTATTTTATCTCTGAACCTAGTTTGTTTTCCCCACCTATAAAATGTGGGGGAAAGGTACATAAAGTAAGTAATTTTCAGGGCCCTTATAGTTAATTTCTATAAATGTAGGTCTTCTACTATATCCTCCCTTCTCCTTAAAGCCTGAAATCTTATGTTTCTCTTTAAGTCTTACCTTTATCTATCCTACCCACAGCCCCATCCCCACCTTCTCTGACCACTTAAAGGTTTCAAGTGTGTCAGTTACTTTTTCTTAGTATACCTGAAATTTTTTATTAACACTCTCAAATCCACCTTTTCAAATCCCTAGTAGCAAGTCCCTGGGGTACCTGTTACTTCCTGAGTTAAATGGACTATTGAGATTGATAGTACTCTCACTGTCTATGATTTTTAGTAAAGGATGGTAATAGAAGTGAGTGCTGCCCTCGGGTACAGCTCCTTCAGGGATTTGAGAGGCTACAAAAATCTTTCATTTAGTTTACAGATCTTTGTGAAGATGCAAATCTAGAGGCAAGGATCAACAACTCTGCCTTTCCCCTTAACTCCCCCGCCTCCTTTTGCCCTTTCTAGGTTTGCTCCTGCGTTTCTTTTTCTCCTTCTTTCACCTGCTTTACTTTTCCATTACTCTGCCAAGAATCACCTTTTTGACCCTCTACAGTTCTTTTCCTAATTCATCCCTTCCCATTTACCTTTCATAAAATAGCTTTCATTTTCTGAACGGGATTTTGGTTTTGATTGATAAACACTTGGAAATTAGATTTTACTATTGTTTGTAATCATTTTATATCTGTTTAAAAAAAAATAGTGGCACTAAAAATGACTTGTCTTCCACAGGATGGAGTGTTGGTGGATGAATTTGGATTGCCACAGATTCCTGCTTCATAGACTTCCGTCATTCAAATATATTGTGTAAAATAAACATGTATTCTGGGGACTGGGAAATCACTTTCCAAATTTGCCATAACAGATTTAGGTTTCTTTCCTTTCTTTGAAGGAAAGTGAATTACTTTGCTTTTTTTTTCCGTTAAGAGACTCATCGCTACTTTCTTTGTACTGAATTTTTATTCCTTTTATCTTATGAAAGACTAACAAAATCATTGGCTGTGTAAGACTTGTTTTCGTTCATTAATAATCTGAAATAAAATGAAGGAAATGGGTATCATTAAATTTTATGACAATGTAACTTCACAACCTCAACATGACCTGAGGTATTAATTAATAAGATGAGATCATTGGGACTGTTCATCTTATGATTCAAAACCATTTTCTGTTGTAGCATTATGTTGTTGTTGGTAAGTACTATCGAGTCAGTTCCAACTCATAATGACCCAAATAGGATTTCCAAGGAACAGCTGGTAGGCGTTTATAGGTTGGTTAAAATGTTGACCTTGTTTGATGGGTTTTGTTGTGTCTTGTGAGCAAGTCCTTACTGTGTCCAGTGTTGGAATGAAATTTTCACTACTGTTTCATGAGTGGATATTTTGATTCTGTGGTTCCTTCAGTATTGCAGCCTGACTTGTAATCAATAATGAATATTTCTTGATATTTAATGTATAGGACATTTATTTATACTTAATAAATATTTTTCAAAAGGATATCATTTTAATAATATCACTTCAACCTAAAAACTCCAGTAAAGAAATCAAGTTGAACCAGCAGCATTGTGGTATAACAAAGAGAGCAATCCAAGCAGTGTGTCTGCTCACTGCCATGGCGGGACGTGGCTCCTGCAGCACAAGAGGCTTCTTCAGGGCCCAGCTTTTGCAATTGATGACAGCCAGTAGTCCAAGACTTCTGCCTCTTCCCACACCCAGGTGGTTTTGTAGCAGAGGGCCTCTGGTGAATCGCCTTCCTATGAGTGTCCTTTCCCAGCACCCTAGAGGTGGATCTTTGGTAAGTATTGTGAGACTACAGTGACTCTGCAAGCCAGTGAGCCAGCCAAACCTTCTCCAACAAGGTCTGCATCTCATCTCTGGTGACTCTTGTACACTTCTTCAGCCCTAGGGGTAATGGCTGCTCCTTAAATTTCCTAGAGTTCTCTTTCTTTACTTCTAACTAGCCAATCCCTTGTTATAGTTCATAGTTGTTTAATTAAACTTTCCCTGTTGACAGAACTGTAGTTTCTCTTGATTAGACCCAAACCCTAGTGGTGGTGGTGGTGTGCCGTGGAGTCAGTTCTGACCCATAGCAACCCTGTACAGGGTTTCTGAGGCTGTAAATCATTACGGGAACAGGAAGCCTCATCTTTTTCCTGTGGAACAGCTGGTAGTTTCGAACTGCTGACCTTGTGGTTTGCAGCCCAATATGTAACCACTACGCTACCAGAGCTCCTTAGACCCAAACCCTACACCTGGTAATTTCTAAAACTGACAGTAAGGTTTGTTTTTTTTAAAATGATTAGTCAAAATTAAGAAATTTATGTTTAACAAGGGATAAAGAAAATGGACTTAATGGAATGGAAGAAGCAAACTGAAATGTCTAAAACTGACAAGGAATTGATATCTAGAATATACAAGGAAGTCTTTCAAGTGAGGAGAAATATAGCAACCCCAGCAGAAAAATGGGCAGTGAATGTGAATAAGCAACTCAAAAAAGAGGAAACCCCAAAATTAATGTGAATAAGGAGACGTGATTTGTGGGCACCTAAGGTGTACTGGTGGGGTTGTGGACCTTGGCCAGCAGGCCCAGGTCACCACAGCTGCCATCTTACCTGCAACCAAGCACCCATTGCAGACAGCTGTGCAGCCCAGCCCCAGTACCAGCTCAGTGCTGTTAGGCATCTTCTGCTGATGAACACAGAACCGCTGATGAACACAGAACCAACATGGTTTTTCTTTACTCACATTGATGCTAAGTAGCCACTTGTAACTAAACTAAAATTTCCAGTGAATAAACCTGACTGGACTCTATAAACTCATCAATAAACTGAGTGGTACCAAACCTGTTTTGTGGGCACATCAGGTTGATAAGTATGTTGGATGTGACTCAGAACTAAACCTTTGTCTTGTGGAATCTGCTTGTGAATTTCAAACTCAAATCTGGATCGTTATGTTATCTGAAGACTCAGTAGCTATGTTAAGCCAGTGTGGTCTGACTGGGTAGATTCCAACTCATGACAACCCCGTTTGTGTCAGAGTAGAACTACACTGCACAGGACTTTCAATAGCTGATTTCTCAGTAGATTGCAAGGCCTTCCTTCTGGGGCACCAGTGGTAAACTCAAACCTTCAATTTTACAGTTAGCAGTTGAGTGTCCTAACCATTTGCACAAACCAGGGACTCAATATAATTCAAATAGACTCAGTTAAATATGAATATGTGACCTAGAAATTCCACTCCTAGATATGTAACCAAAAGACTTGCAAGCAGAGATGCAAAGACTTGCATATCAATGTTATTGAAGGACTATTCACAATAGTCAAAAGGTGGACATTACCTAAGTGCCTATAGAAAGATAAATGGATAAAAAAAAAACGTACATCTATACATAAATAATACTACACTACTATGAGAAACGGAGTCTTGATACATGCTACAATATGTAGAGAGCTTGAAAACATACTGAGTTAATTACATCAATCACAAAAAGACAAATAATTGTACTTGTCAATCACAGAAGTCAAATGTATAAAGATCAGAGTTTATTAGTGGTTACAGCTAACAGAGGCGTGAGGGGAAAAGGGGCAGTAACTGTTTTCTAAGTGCTTAGTTTTGGTTTATTGCTGTTGTTGTCAGGTGCCACTGAGTCGGAACCAACTCATAGCGACCCCATGCACAGCAGAATGAAACATTGTCCGATCCTGGGCCAACCTTACTACCGCTGCCATACTTGACATCATCAATTATGCCACTTGGCCGATCCAACTCGTTGGGGGTCTTCCTCTTTTTCTCTGACCCTCCATCTTACCCAGCATGACATTCTTCTCCAGTGACTGTTCCCTCCTGACAGTATGTCCAAAGTATGAGAGACGAAGTTTAGCCATCTTGGCTTCCAAGGAACACTCTGGCTGCACTTCTTCCAAAACAAATCTATTGGTTCTTTAGGCAGTCCATGGCACTTTTAATATTCTCCTCCAACACCACAACTCAAAGGCATCAATACTTCTACGGTCTTCCTTATCCACTGTCCAGCTTTCGCATCCATATGAGGCTACTGAAAATACCTTGGCTTGGGTCAGGCGCTCCCTAATCCTCAAGCTGACATCTTTGCTCTTCAACACATTAAAAAGTTCCTGTGCAGCAGATTTGCCTAATGCAATACTTCGTCTGATCTCTTGACTGCTGCTTCCACGAATGTTGATAGTTGATCCAAGAAGAATGAAGTCCTTGACAACTTAAATCTTTTCTCTGTTGATAAGAAGGTTGTTAATTGGTCCAGTGGTGAGGATCTTTGTTTTCTTGACATTGAGATGCAATTCATACCGAAGGCTGTGTTCCTTGATCTGCATCAGTAAATGTTTCAAGTACTCTTCACTATCAGCAAGCAAAGTTGTATCATCTGCATATCATAGGCCGTTAATGAGTCCTCCAATCCTGATGCCACGTTTTTCTTCAAAGAACCCAGCTTCTTGGATTATTTGCTCAGCATACAGGTTGAATAAGTATGGTGAAAGAACACAACCTTGTTGCACACCTTTCCCAATTTTAAAACATTTAGTGTTCCCATACTCTGTTCGAACAACTGCTTCTTGGTCCAGGTACA
>NW_006408571.1:10151535-10152093 GCF_000296735.1 Chrysochloris asiatica
AGAAGACGGAAGGAATACACAGAGTCACTTTACCAAAAGGAAATGGTTAATGTTCAACCATTTCAAGAGGTTGCATATATGATCAAGAGCCACTGATACTGAAGGAGGAAGTCCAAGGTGCATTGAAGGAATCGGCAAAGAACAAGGCACCAGGAATTGGTGGAATCAAAATTGAAATCTTTCAAGAAAGTGAGGCAGAGTAGGAGGCAGTCACTCACTCATCTCTGCCAAGAAGTTTGGAAGACAACTATCTAGTCAACTGATTGGAAGAGATCTGTATTTGTGCCCATTCCAAAGTGAGGGGACCCAACAGAATGCAGATATCATCAGACAATTTTGATGTCCCACGCAAGTAAAGTTTTACTAAAGGTAATACAGAAACGCCTGCAAGCATATATTGACAAGAGAACTTCCTGAGATTCAAGCAAGATTCAGAAGAGGCCGTGGAACAAGGGATATCATAGCTGATGTCTGATGGATCTTGGCTGAAAGCAGAGAATATCAGAAAGATGTTTACCTGTGCTTTATTGACTATGCAAAGGCTTTCGATTGTGTGGA
>NW_006408571.1:10160512-10161108 GCF_000296735.1 Chrysochloris asiatica
CCGAGGGTGTAAATCCTTACGGGAGTAGAAAGCCTCATCTTTCTCCCGCGGAGCTGCTGGTAGTTTCGAACTGCTGACCTTAAGGTTCGCAGCCCAATTCGTAACCACTATGCTACCAGAGCTCCTTACATTTGGTTTATAGTGATGGAAAAATTTCATTAAGGGTAGGGTTGTACAGTCCATTCTTTTAAATGCTCTCACTAAGTTGTATGCCTGTAAAAAGTTGAATTAGCAAAAGTGTGGTAGACACTTTAATAGCAACAACCCCACCCCACCCCACAAAAAAAGTAGCTTCTGAGGCTTGTTTTGTACAACCAAAAACCTCATGGGATTTGTTTGGTTCCTCTGTTTGGAGGCTTAGGCTCATGGCTTAATGGGACATCCCAGTTGATTAGCCTAATAAACTTAGTGTTTCTGTTCTATAGCCTAGTTCTCAAAAGCAAGTAACCATACAAGGCACAAAAATTGGTTTCTATTCACCTGTAAACATCCATTGAAAAGCGGAACATGGAATGTATGAAGTATGAATCTGGGAAAATTGGAAGTTGTCAAAAATGAAATGGAATGCATAAACATCAATATCTTAGGCATTAGTG
>NW_006408571.1:10163183-10182840 GCF_000296735.1 Chrysochloris asiatica
CCTCACCACTGGACCAATAAACAACATTCTTATCAATGGAGAAAAGATTGAAGTTGTCAAGGACTTCATTCTTCTTGGATCAACTATCAACACTCATGAAAGCAGCAGTCAAGAAATCAAATGACATATTGCATTAGGTAAATCTGCTGCAAAAGACCTTTTGAAAGTGTTGAGCAAAGATGTCAGCTTGAGGACTAAGGTGCACCTGAACCAAGTCATGGTATTTTCAATAACCTCATGTGTATGCGAAAGCTGGACAGTGAATAAGGAAGACCGTAGAAGAATAGATGCTCTTGAGTTGTGGTGTTGGAGGAGAATATTGAAAGTGCCATGGGCTCCCAAAAGAACCAATAGATCTGTGTTGGAAAAAGTGCAGCCAGAGTACTCCTTGTAGGCCAAGATGTCCAAACTTCGTCTCTCATACATAGGACCTATTGTCAGGAGGGACCAGTCGTTGGAGAAGGATATCATGTTTGGTAAGGTGGCGGGTCAGAGAAAAAGAGGAAGACCCTCAACAAGATGGATTGGCCAAGTGGCAGCTTTGATGGACTCAAGCATGGCAACAGTAGTGAGGTTGGCCCAGGATTGGGCAGTGTTTGGTTCTGCTGTGCACAAATTTGCTATGAGTTGGTACTGACTCGATGGCACCTAACAACAACAATTCACCTGAAGCAACAGAGGAAGAAGGAAGAGACACTAATAGGAAAACACGAATGTGTGGCTAATTGCTTCCATTGCCATGAGGCCAGAACTGGATGGTGCCTGGTTCAAAATTAATAATATTTTGATCAAAGAATCTATACAAGGAAGAAGCCTAATCAAAAGAGAAAATCCAGGACATGATATAAGTTGTCTTGGACTTTCTAGAACCATGGAGGCTGGGTAAACTAAAACTACTGCCTTGAGATAGTGTTTAAACCATAAACTGAAAATACCCCCTTAAGTCTTCTAAAATCAAAGAATAAGACTAGTAAAGAATGGCGTGCTTTAAAAACTATATGGGATCAAATTGACAAGAGCAACTTGAAAGATTACACAGGAATCTTTAGAGGAAGGGAGTGTGTTAATGGGAGGAGCAACTCGGAAAAGGTGTGAGAACAACTGCATAATTCGAAGATCTAAGTCACTGAATTGTCCATGTAGAAACTGTTAAAATGGTGTATGTTTTTTTGTGTAGATTCTCAACAACAAACGAAATAGAATTTTGTTTTGAATAATTGTTCAAGAGATACAAATTAAAACAACTATGAGTTATCGATTCACATATGCTATTTTGACAAAAGTTTGAAAGCTGGGTAATAGTACATATTGGTGTATTGAATATGCCTCAGATCTGTCCTTCTTTCTCTAACACATTTGCCATCACCCTGGTTCAGGGCCACCATCATCATCTTCACTGTTCTTGTTGTTGTTGTTATGTGCCATGGAGTCGGTTCTGACTCATAGCGACCCTGCACAGGGTTTCTGAGGCTGCTAACCTTTATGGGAGCAGAAAGCCTCATCTTTCTCCCGCAAAGCAGCTGGTAGTTTCGAACTGCCGACCTTGAGGTTAGCAACCCTATTCGTAACCACTACGCTACCAGAGTTCCTTATCATCTTCATTAGGCTAATACAAAAATGTAATTGGTCTACCCATTTCTATTATTAATGGATGGCATTAATTAATGGATTATTGCTAATGGATGTTTAATACTCAAAACATTTAATGAACAATATAGTTGTTAAGGACCTTCGACTCAGTTCCAACTCAGCGACCCCGTGTAGGGTTTCTGAGGAGCGGCTGGTGAGCTTTAATTGCTGACTTTGTGGTTCAAACTGACCTTGTAGTCCAGTGCATTAGCCCACAGTGCCATACCAGGACTCTGTACAATGTACAATTTGAGACTGCTTTTGTACAACTAAATACCACATGGGATTCAGTTCCTCTGAAGGTTTAGGGTAAAAATGATGGTTAACACTAAAAAGAATGGGAATATGAGAACACCTAATTGTGCTCATGAAGAATCTATACATAGACCAAGAGGCAGTTATTTGAACAGAACAAGGGGATACTGTATGGTTTAAAATCAGGAAAGGTGTGCATCAAGGACTGTATCCTTTCACCATAGTTATTCAATCTGTATGCTGAGCAATTCATCTGAGAAACTGGACTATAAAAAGAACTCAGCATCAGGATTGAAGGAAGACCCATTAAGCAGCCATATGCAGATGACACAACATTGCTTGCTCACAGTGAAGAGGACTTGAAGCACTTACTGATGCAGATCAAAAACTACAGACTTCAGTATGCATTACACCTCAATGTAAAGAAAACAGGACCAATAAGCAACGTCATGATAGAGAAAAGATAGTTGTTAAGGATTTTTATGTTATTTGTATGCACAATCAATGTCTATGGAAACAACAGCCAAGAAATTGAATGATGTATTTATTGCCCTGGACAAATCTACTGCAAAAGATCTCTTGAAAGCATTAAAAAGCAAAGGTGTCACTTTGAAGACTAAGGTGTGCTTGATGCAAGCCACAGTATTTCCAATCACCTTATATGCATGTGAAGCCTGGATGTGAATAAAGACGGAAAATTTGATGACTTTGAACTATGATGTTGGCAAAGAATATTACATATACCATACACTGTCAGAAGAATGAACAAATCTTCAGAATGTGCCTTAGAATTGAGGATGGCTGAGGATGGCAAAATTCCATCTCACATACTCTGGACATATTGTCAGGAGGAAGCAACAATCCCCGGAGGACATCATCCTTGGTTGTTGTTAAGTGCCGTCGAGTCGATTCCGACCCATAGCGACCCTGTATAGGGTTTCCGTGGAGCAGCTGGTGAGCTTAAACCGCCGACCTTGCAGTTCAAACAGATTTGCAGTCTGACGAATTAGCCCACAGCACCCAAAAGAGGAAGACACCTTCATGGATGAAGACTTTGAATGAGATGGTTGGCGGCAACAACGGGCTCACACATGATTGTAACGATTGCGTAGGACCATGTACTGTTTTGTCCTATTGTACATAAGATCGCTACAAGTCGTAAGCAACTCCATAGCGACCCTGTATAGGGTTTCCAAGGAGCGACTGGTGAGCTTGAACCACCGACCTTGCAGTTGAATCGGCTTTGCAGTCTGGCACATTAACCCACCGCGCCACACCAGGACTCCAACCAACTCCAGGGCACCTAATAACAGCAACCCATTCTACTCAGGCTTCCATCCCTACTTCTCCTTCCCATTTCTTTCCTCCCAAGGAAGGTGTTATATAAGTTGACTACAGAATTTGAAGACCAGTTTAAGTCGGTTGGAGCGGGGGACAAAGGGTTTGGACAAAATAATGCAATGAATTTCAACAAACAACGATCACGTACGTCATTATTGTCACAAGTCTCCACGCTGTCCCACTCTTGCCATATTCAGCTACTACCGTCTTGGCGCATCTGCCTGACGTCACGGACGCCCGCCCAGCCGATTCCCAGTCATACAACCTCCGTCTCCGTCTACCCTGCGCGCAGTTGCAAACATTCTCGCGGCGCCGGAAGTCTGGAACACGTGACCGGGTGACAGGGCTCATTTGGCTGCAGGGCTCCCTTCAGGTGCTGCGGCACGGGATGGCGGAGGCTCCTCCTGTCTCAGGTACTCTCTGCCTTGGCGGGACTGAACCCCTCTCGGGGAGCGGAAATGGGTTCAGTGATGAAGTCCAAGGGCTTCGATCTTTAATGTCGCGAGAGAGGCTCGTGCTAGGGTTGGGAATAGTGGCTAGGAAGGGCCAAGACACGTCTACCTTGATTGGGTCAAGAAACTGGGCTGCCGGGTCCCGCCGAAAAGAGCGGGCTTGTCCCGAGCCCAGCGAGTCCATATGGGAGTCTTGTCCACAAACGGGGCTCATCTTGGCCGTCCTGGGCAGAAGCCGAACTGGCCGGTATAGGCCGGGTCACCGCCCTTCTAGGTGGAGGATTCTCAACGCATTGCTGGTGTGCACGGTGTGCTTAGGATGCGTTCTTGCCTTCCCTTCCGGGATAGTGACGAGGGTGGCCAAACTCATGGTTCACATTTGCCGCCTGCCATGATCTCGCTTCGTGACGGCAACTCAATTTCTCTGTCGGTTGGGAGTATATAAATATATTGTTGTGAAGGCTTCCGCCCTATACTGCTCTTGTTCATAATTATTCGTTCAGTTCCTCTCCCCAGACTCCCTCGGTGTGTAAGCATCCTCATTTGGTTGTTAATGCAATATCCATTTTCGTTTTCTTGGACTGTACCTTTATTAAGGTACTTATTTCTGGACAGTGCCCCAAAAGTAAACATTTTACAAGGCGGCTTTAGTGCACACATACATAAATACAAAAGCCAACCCAAAGTTTCAGGGAGCAATGGATAGTTACCCTTACTATCTGTAATGTACTGTTTTCTATTTTGTTTAAAATAATGTTTGTCACTACCCTCCCCTCCCCCAAAATTGATTTCTAGAGCCACTCATTCTGAACAACAGGGCAGCAGTTTGCAGCATGGCGTTTGGGTACAGTTATAGGTTTGAGTCTGAGTTCTACTCCCTATCAGCTGTTAGAACTTCAAGAAGATTCATATAGTTGTGTTCTAAATGACAGGTAAAATACAGGCAGCTCAACAAGTTGGTGGAAAATGGAATCAAAAGGTAATAGAATGTGTCCAGAAACTTTTGGAAGCCTCCATGTTTATTGCTGTCCTTTGCATCAAAGAAGTTGGAAAACTCAACTGCTGAGTTTGTTTCACCCTTGGAATTCTGCCTGTGTGAAATTTTTGTGGACAAATACTGCATTATGTGAGCGGTTACCCTATGACTTCTTCGATCTCATTGGAAAGCTCATTACTATACCCTAGTCCTGATTTAAGTATGAAGTCATCTTGGGGATGGGAACCTTTTTGAGGCTGGTGTTTTGTTATTCTCACCACCCTTTTCTTTCCCAGATATAAACTGAATGAACTGATCTTCCCATCTTCAGGCTCACCTCTGACCCATTTCTACACCTTGCAGTGCTGAAGCAAAATTGATAGAGACTGGTTGTGAGTCAGCTGTGTCTAAGTTACCACCTCCACCCTCTAATGCATCCACTGAAACAAAGTTCCCTAGTACAAAGATTTCCCCATTCCCTTTCAATGTGTCATAGTTTACTTTTGCTCTCATTTCTGCTCCGTTCTTATTTCAGCATCAACTCTGGTCCACACCTCCATCCCTACTCAAGGTGTAGTGCTTTTGCCAGCCCTTCTCCTGAACAAGTAGCCTAATCTAAGGGGTATCTTTTTGCCTTGGCAAGATTCTCCAGTACCAACTGTTTCTGGACTTTATAATCCACCAGTTGGATTTCTCCTTAATGTGTTCTGCCTACTAGTTGGACACCTGTTGTCATATCTTGGATCTAGGGTGCCAGTTACTTATTGTTGGTGATGGAATGGCATGTTTATTGAGTAACTATCAACTACGTAAAATAGTGGCATCAAAGAATGTCTCAAATCTTTGCTAGGTTCCCATTTCCTGATTCACATGCCCTTTGCTTCTTTATGTCTCTTGGGGTGCTTTCTGAAGTGTTGCTGCTACCACTTTTCTAGTGGAACGTATGTGAATTGTTGCTGTCCTGTCTGCAACTTGGACTTGACTGTCTGAGGTACAGTAACTCCTTTCTGCTCAACCCGAAACCTCTTCTCACACTTTACCAGCCTATTCTGAACAACATACTGACATGGTTTCTTCTTATGTTTCTGGAACACCTTCTCTGCCACCTGAATTTGTCAGATCCTTTTGCCATCTTGTAAGGCTCTCCTTTGCCTTATCAAGGAGCTCTGGTAGCATAGTGGTTATGAGTCGGGCTGCTTACCTCAGGGTCAGTAGTTTGAAATTACCAGCAGTTCTTTGGGAGAAAGATGAGGCTTTCCACTCCCGTAAAGATTTACAGCCTCCGAAACCCTGTACAGGGTCTCTATGAGTCGGAACTGACTCCATGGCACACCACCACCACCTTTGCCCTATCACTGGAATCTGCCTGTGTGAAAACTTTCAGGATAAATTTGGGATTGCGCGAGAGGTGACCCAATGACCTTTATGATATAGTTCAGTTCTTAAGTGCATGTTTCTGTGGTCCCCACACCCCAACCATCTGCTCTCACTGTTGTCATGCATGAGTATAGTCTCTAGGGCCACGAGGTCCGGATTGGAATATGGCCTCTGCCTTGGAATACCCCTGAAACCTTGGGCGAGTAACTTTCTTTGTACCTCAGTTTTCTCATCAGGAGAACAGGATGAAATGAGTCAATACTTGCACGGTTCACAGAAGCATGTCTTGCACATGCCCAATAAATGTTTGGCCTTGTCCTGAAACCCGAAACCCATAGGACTCTGCATTGCACCCACCTGTGCTTAGTCTGTGCGTTTCAGATACTGGTCCCAACAGCAATAACAAAGCACTGTTTTATGTGTACTGTTGATTTGCTTTTACTCTTCATAGTGATTCTCTATTGTAGGGGGTTATTACTGCCCCTCTTTACATATTAAGAAAATTAGACTAAAGTCACAATAAGTGATTTGCGCTGACTTATGTCTTCTAGAGCTGATCGGTTCGTGATTCATAGTATGTTCTGTGTGCTATATATACATAGACCTGATAAGCTACTAACTAGCTTTGTGTTTCTAGGAGCTCTGGTAGCGTAGTGGTTACAAGTCGGGCTGCAAACCTTAAGGTCAGCAGTTTGAAACTACCAGCTGTACCATGGGAGAAAGATGTGGCTTTCTGTTCCCATAAAGATTTACAGCCTCGGAAACCCTGTACAGGGTCCTTATGAGTCGGAACCAACTCCACGGCACATAACAATAACAAGCTTTGTGTTTCTAGGCAAATCATTTCCTCTGTAGGTCTCAGGGATTGAGTCGACTGACTATACCAAAAATTACCTTGTGGGGGGAAACAAGTCAGTTGAAGGAAGAGTATGTATAATTTTGAGACTGGGATTCTAGGCCATATTTTAGAGTTTATACATGGAAAACCCAAAATATCTTCTTGGGGTAAAGAAATGGAAACGAATCACTATGCTAAGTACTATTTATATGCAATTTTATTTAAATTCCACAGTAATCCTTTGAAATAATAGGGTTGCTATGAGTTTGAATTGACTGGATGATAGTGGATTTTATATCATGAAGGAGGAACCTAAGACTAAAAGCAGTAAGTGATTTCCCCAAGCTCATACCATAAGTTGGAAGGCAGACTTTAAACCCATTTTATTTTACTCCAAAGCCTTTGCACTCTATATTACGCAATCCTGCCTTAAAGTTTTGAAAGACAACATGGAAACTGCTGGTTGATATGTCACCCCTGAACTACAGGCTGACCTTGAATTCTTTGATAAACTAAATACAGGTATAAACAGGCCCAGGTGAATATTTCTACTTAGCAATTTTCAGCAGTCAGTTGTGACTAAAAAGCCACATGTGACTATCAGTCCTCCAGAGCACCTTGAACCCATTAACTTCACAGAAACAGGCTTACTAAGAGCCTGTTTCATACAAAGTCCTTAGGAAAGTAGCTTTTAGATAAGGCTTAGAATTTTCTGGGCTTCATGGTAACTGATTACTTTCTTTACTCAATCTCTGTTTATACCCTAGGTACCTTCAAATTAAATACAGATGCTGCTGAGTTCAATCCTCAGGAGAGAAAAGGTTCTGGTCTAAATTGTGGGACTCAGAGGAGACTAGACTCTAACAGGATTGGTAGAAGAAATTACAATTCACCACCTCCGAGTCACCTTTCTAGGCAAGCCCCTTATGATGACACCTCTGCTGTTCGTCAGCATGCTTATCATCCTTCAGGAAGTAAACCTAAGAATCTACAGACTTCTCTCCAGTTTCCTGCTTCTAGTAAAACACCCAAAAGCCATGGCTTTCAGAACCATCCTTGGCAGAAGTTGAGGAGTGAAAAGCACCAGACCAGAGTCAAGAAGGCTCAAGGTCTTACTGATCAGACCTCAGATACAGCTGGCTTAGAAAGTATGGCCAAGTCAGAGAGCGGGACAAACCTTAGAGAGCACAGCCCTTTTGAAAGTGAAAAGGACACTGTTGGTGCAGATCCCAGGGGAGCAAAACCTAAAAAAACCACCCAGTTTGTATCCAGTTATGGTAGAGGACCAAAAGTCAAGGGGAAACCCAAATGTGAATGGGGTAACAGGGTAACTTCGAAACCTGAGGATGCCAGACCTGAAAATACCAAACCTGTGGGAGTTATCCACCCCGACTCTTTGGATGCATCCGTTAGAAAAGGAGTATTGGATGGGTGTGGGGCCAGACGCAATGAGCAGAGAAGATACCTACAGAAAAGGCCTCCCTGGGAAGTGGAGGGTGCCCGGCCACGACCAGGCAGGAACCCCCCTAAACAGGAGGGCCAACGACATACAAATGCAGGATCCAGAAACAACATGGCCCCCATTCCAAAAGATAATCTTAGTGAAAGACCAACCAAATCTACTTGTGACAACGGAAATGTGACAGTCATCAGCAAGTCTTCCAGGAGGGCGGATGCAGAGAAATGCTCTGGAAGGAGGCAGGATCCTCAAGGAGCATCTCCTTTCCCCCGGAGCAAACAGAACCATGTGCTGAAAAATGTGGAAACGCACACAGGTAAATTCACCTAGATGTGTGCAGAGGTTTTGTTTTGTTTTCTAATTTGAAGTTTTGAGTCAGGACTGTATTGACACAACTTAGAAACCACGAAATATAAAAAGGTGCAGAGTAAAAAGTTTCTTTCCTTGCTCACTCAACATCTGCCTAGGTCCTACCACCCACCTGCTCCCTTCCCAGTAGGCAGACACTTACTTTTTTATGTATTATAAGCAAGTACAAATAAAGAATTTTGTGAGGGTTTAAGAAAATACAGAAATGGTATTGTAGATACCTAGTTAAAAGATATTTTTGAGTTGTGAAAGCACAGGTGGGGACGAGGGGAATATCTCCCCTGCTACTGCTGGTTCTGTCCTGTGTCATCTGTCTGTGCAACAGCTCATAACGAGTCTTGCCATCCCCATTTTCTCTTTCGCACCTCAGATCTCCCCTGCTTGATTCTGTCCGCTGACATCTCCTGACCTACAGATTCTTAGCGTTCGCGCTAACTCAGCAATACCATTTTCTGCTGCCTGCTTCCCTACCACATTTCATTCTCAGGATTTCATACTGATTAACTTTTCCAGACTCTTGTACACATGGCTCCCTCTGTCTAGAAAGTTTAAGCACTCCATGCACTGGTGAATTCTTATTTCACTTTTCAAAAACTAATGTAGTCACATATCCAGGAATCTTTCTGAGCTCATCGAGTGTCTTCCACCCTGTGACTAATCTTTCCTTTGCATATAGCACGTATCACTGGAAACCATAATTTGTTTACACTTCCATGCATTCCAGTAACTCAGAAGTTCCTTAAAAACAGACTCTCTCATCCTTTTCATTTTTGTAGCCTTAGTGCCTAACATAGCTCTTGGAACAGAGGTACAGCCTACTACATGGAACTACCACTTGCCTGGAGCCTGATTTTACATGGGCTTGTGGCGCTGTGGGCTAATGCAGTCATTTGAGCTGCAAGGTCGGTGGTTCAAGTTCACCAGCTGCTCCTTGGAAACCCTATACAGGGTCGCTATGGGTCGGAATCAGCTTGACATCACTTAACAGTTCTTCTAAGGAGCTTTGGTGGTGCTGTGGGTTAACCATAGGTCAGCTAACTACAAGGTTGGCAGTTTAAACCCACCAGCTGTTCCACAGATGAGGCTGTCTGCACGTGTATAAATTTACAGTCTCAGAAACCCTAAAGAGCAGTTCTACTCTGTGGTATAGGATCGCTGTTAGTTGGAATCAACTCAATAGCAATACCTTTTATTTTGGTTTGGTTTTGATGTATAGTTATACTCACTTGATCCACTAGGCACTCTTGTTCATGGGACCTCAACTTGTATGTGAACCAAAGCAATCTTGTAACAGAGTTATTTTTGAATCCTTAAAAACCCTGGTATGGCACTATAGGATAAGCACTAGACTGCTAAATGAAAGACTGGCTGTTCAAACCCACTAGCTGCTTTCGGAAACCCTGTTGATTGCTATGAGTGAGAACCAATTCGACGGCACTTAACAACAAAAACCTATAGCTTAGTGGTGTCGAGGGGATTCCAACTCATAATGACCCTGTAGGGGAGAGAACTGTCCCCAGAGCTGGAAATCATACGGAAATAGACTGCCACATCATTCTCCTGTGAAGCAGCTGGTGGATTTGAATCACTGACCTTTTGGTAGGCAGCTCAGTGCTTAACCACAGTGCCACCATATAATCCTTATAATCCTTGTTTTGTTGTTGTTAATTGCTTTTAATCCTAAAGTTTTCTTAATCCAATATAGTTAAACCTATAAAAGCATGAACCTGTGTATGACAGAAACCTGTCAGAGAAGGAAAACTCAAATATTTTCCACTAAAATGAGTGGTAAGACTGCACCCTATCAGTGTCAGAAAAAATTTTGAGACCCAGGAAAAAAAGACATTGAGGCCTGGGTCTCAAAAGTGTCACTGTATCCGTTTTCTATTTTTTAACTTTTTATTGTGAATTGAGTGAAGGTTAACAGATAAGATCATCACCTTTCATTCAACAAATTATATGCTTTGTTTCATCTCAATGATTACCGTCCCCTCCCTGCAACAATGGTTATCCTATGTCCTCCCTGTGGCTTTTCATTACATCTTAGACATTTCACAAATGAACAAAGCAAAAATATTTGATGTACACATAACAAAATAAAAATACATACTCATTTAAATGTCCTACAGGCATATTCTGCAAGCCAGCCTCCTGCCCACAGGCACACAGCCTTACTCAGACCATGGACCTAGAGCCCACAGCTGCGCTGTCTCTTAATGCCATGACCTGCTGTCACCAAAGATCTCATGCTCTTCCTTCTTGATGGTCTTGGGCATATTCATTTTCTATTGTTGCATACCAAATTACCACAGACATAGTGCCTTAAAATAACACCAAGTTAATATAGCACAGAAGTCCAGGTGTGGTATAGGTTAGCTGGGGTCGCTGCTCAGGGTCGTACAGGACTGAAATCAGAAGTTTTAGCCAGGATTAGATAGGGGCTTGAAGGCTTCTTCCAAACTCATTGGTGGCTCCTTGTGAGTGTAAGACTGATTTCCCTGTTGTCTTGCTGGCTGTCAGTGGGAGTTTGCTCTCAGGGCCGACAGGCCATCTATAGTTCCCGCCTATGTGACCCTCTACAACATGGCACTTTGTTCTTCCAGGCCTATAGAAAAGCATCTAGTGCTGCTTCAAATCTCTCTGAGTTCTAGTCTGTTATAAAAGGACACATCTGGTTAGGTCAGGCCCACTGTACTCAAGGGAAGAACAGCCTATGCACACCAGAGAGATGCAACTCTTGGGGGGTATCTTAGAATGCCCTCCACAGATCTCTCTGGACCTCACATGCTCACATCGTTCTTTAGAACCTTTCATTCATGAGAGCGATAGAAGATAGCTATTCCAAAACTTTGCTGAACTTTCAAGGTAGAGAAGTTAATGCAACATACCAGATATTGCTCAATTATTCCTTCATCCATTCATTCAACAAATATTGAGCATCTGGTATGCACCAGGCCTGGAAAATGCTACAGTGCATAAGATAGTTAAAGGCCGTCTCTGTCCCATAGACTTTATGTTGTTGTTAAGTGCCATCAAGTCAATTCTGACCCATGGCGACTCTACATAGGGTTTCCGGGGAGCAGCTGGTGAACTTGAACCATTTACCTTGCAGTTCAAATGGCTTTACAGTCTGGTGCATTAACCCACAGTGCCACACCAGGACTTCCGTAGACTTTATAGTCTCAGGATATTCTGTATTTTCTTTTGACATTAAATTGAACAATTAGAAAAGAATCTTAAAGTGAACCAATATTGTTGTTAAGTGCCAGGGAAGAATTAAAATGTGTGGAAACGAGGGCCATAGTCTCAGGCTCCTCTAGTCTCTTTCTGATTAGTAAGTTTGGCCTTTGGTTTGTTTTTTTAAAAAATAATTTTGAGTTTCGTTCCAAATTTTCTGCTGCTCTTTAACATTTAGGGCTTTCTAATGTGACCCCTGTCAGAGCTGTTGGTAATGGTAGCTGGGCACCATCTAGTTCTTCTGGTCTTAGAATCATGTAGACTGATGTTCACATGTCCATTAGTCCATGGGACTAACTGATCCCAAGCCTCTTCAATTCTCATCACTCTTCTTTCTTGTATACATGAAGAGAACAACAGCTGTACCTTAGATGGCTGCTCATGAGCTTTTAAAATCCCAAGCGCTAGTCACCAAAGTAGGATGTAGAACATTGTCTATGTGGACTATGGTCCTGAGCCCCCAGGCCCAGCAACTCATTCCTGGGCAATATCTTGGGAATACTTCCTCAGTCACCGGGATCTCCATCTGAATGTCTGCTTCCTAAGATCTCTAACATACTCCTGCCCTTTCTTGGCCTCAAACTGAACAATAGTCTGACTCAGAATTAGATATCCCTTAAAACCTCTATGTTTGGACTCTTAAGTGCTTTGTTGACCTATAGTTGACTAAAGTGATAAATGGCTATCTGTGTCTGAGTTTGAGTTTTGTTTCTACAGGTTCTCTAACTGAACAGCTAACTACAGAAAAATACGAGTGCATGGTGTGCTGTGAACTGGTTCGTGTCACAGCCCCAGTGTGGAGCTGTCAGAGCTGTTACCATGTGTTTCATTTGAGCTGCATAAAGAAATGGGCAAGGTCTCCAGCATCACAAGCAGGTCAGTCTTTTCTCTCATCTGTGTACATTTCCTCCCTTGTTTCATGATGAGGTGGGGGGTTGTTGGTATTCATAGCAGCTTTTTTCTCAATAGTCAGGTGTTTAACCTTGTGCCACCAGGAACTCTTCATGAAATCCTGGTGGTGGTGGTGATAGTGGTGGTTATGTGCCATGGAGTCGATTGTGACTCCGAGCCAACTTGTATAAGGTTTCTGAGGCTGTCAGTCTTTATTTATGGGAGCAGAAAGCCTCATTCTGATGAGGTTTTAAACCTAGCTTTAAAAATACTATTTCATTCCTCTTGAATGACTCTTGAATGTAGTGTTGATCACAAGTTTCAGATGACCAGTATTGAGCTGTAGGTCTTCAATAAACTAACTAAACATAATAGTATTGAAATATATGAGGGAGCTTCATAAAGTTTGTGGGAAAAATCCTTTCTCTCTTTATTCTATTTTTCAAGAACTTTTTGAGGCCCCCTCATATTAAGAACGGGAGCATAGTGGCTCCATAAGATAAGCACTGGACTGCAAACTACAAGGGGCATGGTTGAGCCCACCAGCCTCTCTGTGGGAGAAGGATGAAACTTTCTGCTCCATGAAGATTTAAAGCCATGGAAACCCTTTACAGGGTTGCTATGAGACAGAACCAACTCGACAGCACTTAACAATAACAACAGAATATTCAGGATACAATAAAGTTGGGTACTTTTATTGAAAATGGTAGCTTTTATGTAAGTAGCAACTATAGAAAACGTTTCTTATATAGTGTACTTTAAAAAGGAGACCCAGAAAGAGTCATTATTGTTTAATTTACTCTTAGGATATTGAAGTTGTTTTGCCTTTCACAGGTCTTTTCTGTAGTATTTTATGGACTCTTTCTAAAGTATACTATTTACGGTTAATGCAGTGTTATTAGTAATATGCTTTCTGAATGGTAGCTCTCTATTTCAAGACATCTGTGGATTTCTTCATGTATTCAAATATTTTATCCTTTTCCTTCTTAAACCAAGATGGAGATGATTATTTTGACATCAGAAAAAATTGAAAACCAACCAGTACCCCTCTTAATTTACTACATATAAATAAAGTTTAAAAAAATAAAGCCCAAATACAGTTTTGAAGCAAATCCTTCAGTGTTCTGAACTTTTGTTACTTAAATGTCTGATACACTTAATATAGAAATTAATACCACTGGTTCAACTCTATGTCTTCCTATAATTTTATTTTTTTTTAAATTACATGTGCAGGCTTACAGAATGTGCCCTTTGGTTATTTAAATGATTATGTATTCCTGAGTGTTTTTGTGTACATCCTCCCCACTCCCCCAAAAAAACCAGAGGGAATAGAAGCAAATACTGATGAATGATGATGCACAGATTGTAGTCATTACGATGAAACAAATGTAAAACTAATGTCCTCCCGTGTAAACTCTCACTCAATTCACAATGAAACCTTTTAAAAAACATATTCACATGTGCTTTTGAAGGGAAATTAATGTGGTGTCTTCTGATTTTTTTCTTTGACAGATGGCCAGAGTGGTTGGAGGTGCCCTGCTTGTCAGAATGTTTCTGCACATATTCCTAATACTTACACTTGTTTCTGTGGTGAGTTTGTTTGGATGCACTAGAGTCCTTCTCTTTTACTCAGTACTTCAGTTCCCAGTCTGAGAGAGATGGTTGCTGGCCTGTTTTAGAAATTACTAATAAACCATCCCACTATAAGACATCATATTCTGTGCCTTTGTGTTCTTGTCAGGCTGTTGTGGAGATCAGCCATCTCATGCCTACCAGGCTCATGCTGCTAATGAGCTGTGGTGCTGGTCTCCCTGGTCTTAGCTTAGACCAGAGCTGAGCAGATGGCAGAGCAGGCATGCCCTCTCACTCAGCTATAGCAGCTTTAATATGCCATACTGAACACGGAAAGAGGAAAATAAAATGTATTTTAATCCAAGAAATCAATCAGTGGTCTTTATAATGGAGAGGTTTTCTATATTGGCATTACAAATTTCATTCTTGTGCCCTCCCTTGTTATAGATGATTTCTTCCTGCTTTTGCATAGTTCACTTTGCCTATGTTACAGAAAAACTTTCTGTGATCCAGATGTTCATCCCTGCTATTAGCCTGTTTCCTGCATATCTTTTTTTTTCCCTTTATTTCCTGCCTGTCTTTTAATGGTTAACCTTCTCTATCCAGTAGTTGGTTTTCCAGATTTTGCTTTGTAACCATCCATCTTCCTCCTTGAGCCGTTGCATTTTGGTTTCTGTCCTCATTACCTCACTGAAACCGTACTCAAAAGTCTTCAGTGATCCCTTCTTGACTAAATCCAGGGCTGGTTTATAAATTCTTAGCATTTGTGCCATACAACAACCCTTTGGAAATAACTAGTTTTTCCTGTTCTTTTCTGCATGCCCTTTTTATTTTTCTCATTTGCTCATGTATTTCCTTGCCCATCATTTAATTAGAAGCTTTTACTAAGAGTTGCTCATTGACTATCAGCTCTCATCTTCCAGATTCAATCCCTTGGTGAACTCATATACTTTCTAGAATGTTCCTTCTGTCTTTCTTTAAATCTTCATCCACTATATCATTCAATATCTTACCCCAAACATCCTCTTCTATTTGGCAACTCTTTTATTCTGAGTGTGTTGGTTTTATGTACTTTATTGCCAAAACCTGAACTTTAATACAGGTTAAATTATTACTACTTGAAGAAATGAATACTCCTGTATGTGCTACTGAAAAGGCAACATGAAACTAGAGGTAAAGGTCAGTGAACAATTGGGCAAATAGGTCCAATACCAAAACCCTATTTTAAAGGATTTTTCAACATAAAGGATAAAACTGACATTTAAAATCTTATTAAAGTCTTCACTGACAAACTAAATAAGAAACCATAAGTGGTAGACAGTGTCGGGGGAAGGTGAAGGAGACCTAAGAGAGGTGAAATGATATGAGAATGTGCAAATGGACTTTTTCTACTTGATGATGACCCTCTCTGCTCTTCCAAAGACCAGACCATTAACTCGACATCCTTCTAATGAGAACTTAGTAATGTAGCAGGCACAATGAACAAGCAGAAGGGACTAAGATGATTTACTGACCTCCCTGAGCTTGCAGTCTAAGAATTAAGATACAATTCACCAGATCCTACTAGAAGTACTAGGTGTGGTAGAAGATCTTTGGGATGAGTTATGACTTCAGGCATGTTGATTAAGAGCAGTTTTCAGGAAGGAGGTGGAGTACAGTGTTTCTCTGAAACACCTGGGCTCATCATGAGTCGGAATTGACTTGATGGCAACAGGTTTGTTTTTATGAGGAAGACTTGAAAACTTGATAGAATTTTGAAGGGAAAAAAGATTGGATGATGAGAATAGCGTGAACAGGTGAATAGCATGAACAGACTTATGTTCTGTTGGGAAGAAGTCCTCCAATTATGAAGCCCAGAATTCATGAAAATGACAGAGGAGGAAAAGACTCTGGAAAGTGGATTAACCCCTCAATGTCCAGCTTACACGCTGGGGCTTCATTTTGATACACATGAGTGTGTCAGTGTGAGTCTTTGTGGAGATTATCTGGTAGCAGTGAGTAGAGTACTTTGGGACCTGAACAGTGTGGGGCTTATAGTAATCTAGGTAAAGAGTAATAACAGTTTGTAATGTTTGTTAGGATGGGGTAGAAATGAAGGGGTAAACATTTTCATAGGTAAGCAGAAATTGGAGTCCTGATGTGGCGCTGTGGGTTAATGCACCAGACTGCAAAGCCATTTGAACTGCAAGGTTGGCAGTTCAAGCTCACCAGCGTCTCCTTGAAAACCCTATGTAGGGCCGCTATGGGTCAGAACCGACTCGACGGCACTTAACAACAAAGCAGAAATTAACAGTCGTGGGAAGGAAGAATTCCATATGTGGCTCTAAAGTTCCATGCTTTTGGGAATGGAGACACCAAGGACAGAAAAAAGCAGGCCAAGAGGACCAGGTTTTATGGGGACAAGTAGCTCAATTTAGAAATGTTGGGTTGGAGGAATAAGCAGGATATCTAGTTAGAGATGTCCAACAGGCAGTTGGAAGTACTTGGAGAGAGATCAGGACTTAGGGATGACAGTTGTAGTTGAGAGTCCTAGATGGGACCCATGTAGACATGTGGGGAAGGAGTGATAAAAGGGCCTAATGCAGAATCTCAGCAGGAAAGAATAAACCTCATCATTAGGGCCAATAAAAAGAGGTGGAGCCATTCAAACATGGTAGAGGAAACTAGGACCATTTATTCAGAGGCAAGGAAGATTTTCTAAGAGTTAGAAATGAGTGTGTCAGAGTTAGGAAATGGCCAGGAGAACAGCAAGAGCAGGAAAATTTGGTGAGATAGATACTATGTGGTAAAAATTGATTTTGGTAATTATATAGAATGTGGAAAGTTAAAGAGGATTCAGGGATGACAGTAATGTTTGAGTTTGTGTGACTGACAAAGATGGTTATCACTGACAGAATAGGGAAGGCTTAACAGGAAGGTGGTTTAGAGGGAATATGCTAACACTCCCCATAAACGGAGTCAGTTTAAGGTGACTGAGAAACCCCAAGCAAGATGTTTAGAAGATAATTGGGTACATTGGACTGAAACTTGAGGATTCAAGACAAGGCAGATAGAAAGTGTAGATTTGGAAATCCCTTGGCTTCCAGGTATAGAACTCACATTGTGAATATGATTTCTGAAAAAAAGAGGAGAGAGTAAAAAGCAGAATCCAAAGACTGTCATTTAAAGTATGTGAATTGGCAAGTGCAGATGAGTCCTCAGATAAGGGGAATCCTATGTCTTGTTTGTACTCTTCCCTGGCCCTGTGCTAAGTCCATGGTAAAGACTCAGTAAAGATTTGCAGAGTGAAATTGTGTAAAAGTATTCTAGCTATATTATAGGTGAGTCCCTACTGTTCAGGAAGTTTATGTCCTTTCTGTCTTCCACTGCCTCTATTTCACTGCCCATTGCTCTCCTCCCTTTCTCATCCTTCCTGCAGATATTCTCGTATCAATCCAGGGATCTACTACAGAAGGCCTATACCTTCCATTAAATGTATCCGTTAGTCAAAATGGCATTTTTATTAATAAAATTTATCATACTCAGTGAAGCTTTTAATGAGTAGCACACCATTCAACTTTGATTTTAGAATGTGGGATGATGTGTTAAATCATGAAGACCATACTGAAGTTTCATGCTGTCTATCTTTACTGTACTGTTACTTTGAGTATGCAGTTGAAGCTTGTACCATTGACTCTCTGATCTGATATGTTTTAGGTAAGGTAAAGAATCCTGAATGGAGCAGAAATGAAATTCCACATAGTTGTGGTGAGGTTTGTAGAAAGAAACAGCCTGGCCAGGACTGCCCACATTCCTGTAATCTGTAAGTTGGAACGCTAGACCCCTGGGGATTCTTGGTAGACATGCTTTGCTAGTGACCCTGAGTATACGTATCTGGTTAGCATGCAACAAGTCAGTTGTGGGCAATATGTTACCATGTACTGCACACTTACTCTGTGCCAGGCACTCTCCATAAGTTAACACATTGAGTCCTTGTAATAGTGAGTATAGGTATTTGTCATTTACATCACTTTATAGGTGAGGCTCAGAAAGGACAAGCATCCTACACAAGGTCACATTGCTAGGATAAGTGGAAGCTGGAACTTCAAAAGCCATTGTTCCTTACATTGTATGAGTGATTTCTAAGAATTTGGGTTTAAGAAAGTGTAACAGACAGGCTTCTATCTGAAGAAAGGCAGTGTGTAGGCCCCTGATGGTGGTGGTGGTGGTGTGCTGTGGAGTCGGTTCCACCTCACAGTGGCCCTGCATAGGGTTTCTGAGACTGTAAAACTTTACATGAGCAGAAAGTCTCATCTTCCTCCCATAGAACAGCTGGTAGTTTCAAACTGTTGACCTTGAGGTTAGCAGCCAACTCATAACCACTGATGTTTTTTAGGATGTGAATCCCATCTCCAGAATAAGTAGATAGCTCTAAAATGTAAGCAGTCAGCTTCCAAAGAAGAGAAATGCACAGAAATAGAGAAACAGTACAACAGTTACAAATAACAAATTTCTGCAAGCTTTGACCACAGACAAAGCTGAATTTCTCCATTTGAGTTACATAGTAGTTCATGTGACCTTTGAAAAGTTATTTAAGTTTTCTAGGCCTCAGTTTCTGCATTTATAAAATAAGTGTAATAGTACATATTTCATGGGGTTCTATGACTATTAAATGAATTTGTGCACTTAAGAGGCTTGGTAAAGGGTGGCACATGGTAAGTGCTCAGAAATGGTAACACTTGCTTTTGGTACCCAGTTTAAGAGTACAGCAGACATCAGTGTTGTCTTGGTGCTTCTGCAGCTTAGAGACAAGGTCAATAGGCTAGAGGCCTTGGGATCCAGGTATGGAATGTGCTGAGAACTTGTCAGGGGGATAGAACTATTTCAGAGTGGGCTGAACAGCATGGCCTGTTATATCCTGGGCACTCAACCTAGGACTGTTTATTTGAAATTACTCCTTCCTGTGTTGCTGTTGTTATTAAGTGCTGTTAAGTCAGTTCCAACTCATAGTGACCCTTTAGAGTTTCCCAGGAGCAGCTGGTGTGTTTGAACTGCCTACCTGTGGGTTCACAGTCCAGTGCTGATCCACAGTGCCACACCAGAAGTCCATTCCTTCCTTTGTTGTTGTTGTTAAATGCCGTCGAGTCAGTTCTGACCCACAGCGACCCTGTACAGGGTTTCCGAGGATGTAAATCTTTATGGGAGTAGAAAGCCTCATCTTTCTCCCGCGGAGTGGCTGGTAGTTTCGAACCGCTGACCTTAAGGTTCGCAGCCCGATTCGT
>NW_006408571.1:10182940-10196501 GCF_000296735.1 Chrysochloris asiatica
GGGAGTAGAAAGCATCATCTTTCTCCCGCGGAGTGGCTGGTAGTTTCGAACCGCTGACCTTAAGGTTCGCAGCCCGATTCGTAACCACTACGCTACCAGAGCTCCTTATTCCTTCCTTTAGTTGGCATTTAAAGTAAATTCAGTAATGATAAATCAACCCTTTGCATGGACTGTTTTCTCCAGGCCTTTGGCAGAAATGGGCCCCTGACTAACAGAGAAAGAACATCAAAGTCTTTGTGATTCATAAAACAAAACAATAAACCCATTGCCATTTAGTTGATTCTGACTCATAGTGATTCATATCAGGTAGTTAACAGCATGTTTGAAGGGAAAAGAGGTCCCAAATCCTGTTCTTTTGTGGCTCTGACAATCTGGCACTTTGGTCCTTTTACTCCTGTCAGAACCTAGAGTTTGCTGCGTCCCATACCCTGAAGGAGCTTTGGTAGCGGAGTGGTTCTGAGTCGGGCTGCTAACCTCATGGTCAGCAGTTCAAAAGTATCCACCTTTCCACGAGAGAAAGATGAGGCTTTCTGCTCCCGTAAAGATTTACAGCCTCAGAAACCCTATGCAGGGTCGCTGTGAGTTGGAACCAACTCCAGGGCACATAACCACCATACCTTGATAGTGCCTTTTTGGTATACAGCATGTGTGAAGTGTGGGGCTTGTCTAATTTATCATACCAGGCCTCAGAAGCCATAGCTGGCACCTCTCTCTAGCTCTGTATCGGATTATACCCAGAGGTTTCAAAATTCTCTGGAAGAGTAGTTACCACCAACGCAGTCTACACATTAAAATTATGTAGGGAGCATTTTCAAACACCAGTGCCCAGTGTCCACCTCAGAGCAATTGAGTTAGAATCTCTGGGGATGGAGTTTGAGTGGCTATAGTTTAAAAGCTCTCCAGGTGATCCTAACATGTAGCCACTGGCGAGAACTGCTGCTCTAAGGATTAAGAAAACCAGGGATTGAGTCCAGGCCTCAGAAAATTTGAAAATAAATATATAAATAAATAAAATAAAAAACAGAATCACCCACACCTGACCACCAGTTTTATCTTTCAGTCTAAAGTTACTGAAACATGCAACTGTGAACATTTTACCTGAAAGGATTGAGGTGTACTACGTAATATATAACTTAATCCTTTCATGACCCATAGGATGTACGATGCCCACCTGCTTTTTCCACCTCGGGGGTTGCTGGGAAGCTGGTATCCCTCCTTTAATGCATACTCTCCTCCGTTGGGGGAGGATCCTGTATAACTGCACAAATCTGAAGAAATTGGCACCAGAGTCCCATTGGGTATATGAATCCCACTAATTGTGTCAAAACTGGCTTTGTCCCACCACTGCAGCACCAGAGACCACTCGGGCATATGTATCCCCCTAGTTGTACCAAGGTCTCCTGATGTGGCACTGGATTGTGAACCAACAAGGTTGGCAGCTCAAACCTACCAGCTGCTCCTTGGAAACCCTATATGGGGCTACTCCGAGTCGGAACTGACTCGACGGCACTTAACAGCAATATCTATCAAAATCCATATAACTTCAAACAATTTTTTAATTTCAATTTCAATCAGAACGTCTTTCATTTTGAATGAATGATGTTAAAGAATGTTGTTGTTATTGAGTCTGTTTTGATCATAGCAACCCTATGTAAGGTTTCTGAGGCACAACTGGTGGGTTTGAACCGCCGACCTTATAGTTTGCAGTTCAGTACTTATCCTTATCAGTGCATATTTTAAAAATATGTTTACCTTTTATCACTGGTGGGGACCATCTGTCAAAATGGGTCTTCTTAGAAGTGTAGACCCTTATTCCTGGGTTGTGTTCAGTGTTTAAAGCACATTTGAAATGCTTGAGAATGATCACAGATGGCTTAAGAATCACATGAAAAACCCAGCCAGGCTATCTTACAGGTATACCTGGCTTTTATACCAAATTCTATTTCCCACCTGATTAATTAGACTTGACTCATTGGATTTTAATTCCCAGGGGATTGTAATTTGCTACCACTTAAAAATGCCATGTGTCAAAAAAAGTCGTCATTGTAAGTTCCCCAAATATTTAAACTAAAGGTATTTTTGAGCAGTATGGAATATACCAGGGTATCTGTGGTAAAGAGGTCGGTACTTAACTTGATTTTTACAAATTCAGTGTTGTGATTTTCCTCATAGTCTCATTACTATAGTAGAACCTTGTTCCTATGAAAAGCTTTGTATTCAGAGCTTTAGTTCTGGCACTGTAGCATATCTAAGCCCAGCTCATTCCATGAGCCCCCTTTCCCCTCATTTGTTCACTGTGTTACTTGCCAGCATGCCTACTCTCATGTCAACACTGTTCCCATTGTTACCACATCACCAAGAGAATGTATATTTTTCATGGACCTTATAAAATTGAGCTCTTATTTTGCCATACTGCCGTTCACTTGAGTGGCAAGATATTTTTGTCCCCAAATTGTGCTTACGGGCTGAGACCATTTTAAAAATGTCATCTTTGTCAGATCCAACTGAAACCATCATTTTGACTTGTTTCCAACTAAAATTTTAAGAAGAGAAAGCTATCAATTATTTCTATAGGAAAACATTGCTGGTATCTTTGTTAAAATAGTTTAATCCACTTTTGACAAATATTAAAACGTTTCATAGCAGATTTCTTTACATGCTCAGTAGCACCTATTTGGGGCAGGTTTGTTCAGGTTTAAATATGTGACTGTTTCAGTGATTGAAACCTTTCTTTTCCAGTCTCTGCCATCCTGGACCTTGCCCACCTTGCCCTGCCTTTATGACTAAAACATGTGAATGTGGACGCACCAGGTAAAGTTAGACTTGTACCCCAGAGGGGACTGCAGTTTCCACACTGAAGGCTTTCTTGTGAATTTATAAAACAGGGGAGTTGTTATGGTTGTGCTGATGGTGTAGTGTGGTGCTGTGCCGACGAGTTGATTCTGACTCCTAGTGACCCTGTAGAACAGAGTAGACCTGCCTCATAGGGTTACACTCAAGTTCTGGAGTTAGAGAAGAATATGAAAAGGACCAGGACTGCCAGAAGGACAGTTAGATCTGTGTTGGAAGAAGTACAGCTAGAGTGCTCCTTAGAAGCAGGATGCTGAAACTTTGTCTTTTATACTTTGAACATGTTATCAGGAGGGACCTGTCCCTGGAGAAGAACATCATGCTTGGTAAAATGGAGAGTCAGAGAAAAAGAGGAAGACTCCCAGTGAGGTGGATTGATATAGTGGCAATAGCAGTGGGCTCAAATGTAACATGGTAAGGATGGTGCAGGATCAGGTAGTGTGTAGTTCTGTTGTGCGTTGGGTCGTTATCAGAACCGACTTAACAACACCTAATAATAACCACAACAAGCATAGTACTTGGTGTCTAGGAGGTTACCAGAATGAAAGATTAAATGACACCCCTGTTTCTATTGTAACACAAGTGCTGCTGCACACCCAGTGCAAGGATCATTATGACTGGGGTTGCTGCTGTGCCTCCGTGAGACCTTAAGATTCCTTCTGAACCACTAGATGAGAATCTGACAACCACATGGTTTACTAGGCTGGAAATGACAAACTGAAGAGGAATGGTGTTGCATTCATTGTCAAAAAGGGCATATCCAGATCAGTCATGAGGTACAACACTGTCTGTGATAGGATAATATCCATGTGTCTACAGGGAAGCCCAGTTAATACCACTGTTATTCAAATTTATGCACCAACCATTAAAGCCAGTGAGGATGAAATAGAAGAATTCTATCAACTTCTTCCATCTGAAATTGATCAAACATGCAATCAAGATATATTGATAATTACCGGTGATTGGAATGCAAAGGTTGGGAGCAAAGCGGAAGGATCAGTAGTTGGAAAATATGGCCTTGGAGATAGAAATGATGCGGGAGAACGCATGATAGAATTCTGCAAAATCAGTGATTTGTTCATTTCAAATACCTTCTTTAGACAGCATAAGAGACAACTATACACATGAAACTCACCAGATGGAATACATAGAAATCAAATTGACTACATTTGCGGAAAGAGACTATGGAAAAGTTCCATATCATCAGTGAAAACAAGACCAGGGGCAGACTGTGGAACAGACTATCAATTACTCATATGCAAATTCGAACTGAAGCTGAAGAAAATGAAAACGAGTCCACGAAAGCCAAAATATGACCTTGAATATATCCCACCTGAATTTAGGGATCATCTGAAGAACAGATTTGATACATTAAACACTAAAGACTGAAGACCAGAAGAGTTATGGGATGACATCGAGAACATCATACATGAACTGATTGTGAGGGTTGGAAATGTAAAGGTAGACATTTTATAGCAAGGAGGGGAGTGATTAACTTTCCAGTCTAGGAGCGAAGGTTCCTAGGATCATCAACGGAGAAGAGTGGAGAGTGGGACCCTACCCAGAGAAGCAATGATAACTGAGATGGAGGCAGAGACGATGACGTGGAGAGATGGAGCAGCTGGGGACTTTAGACCCAGAGAGGGAGACGGACTGTGTGCTGAAGACCCAGGGGGTGTGGGGGGCAGGCTTACAGGGTATACCCTTTGATTGGTTGATGATGCATAGAGGGGATTGTATCCATGACAATGAAACAATATATGATAGAATGAATTAATACTAATGTTCTACCATGTAAACTATCACATAATTCACAATAAAACATTTAAGAAAAAAAAAAAAAAAGACTAAGCATAGTTAGATAAATTCCCCAAATTTGCTACGTGGGTACTAGAACCAGGAAGCCAGCTCCTACCCATGAAAGAAAGATAAATAAACAAAAAGCCAAATTATATTCCAGTCTCTTCCTCAGTTGAGAAGGGGAAGCCCATTCTTAGCTCTTTATAATAGCATGTATGTTTAATAAATTCTTTGATCCGTCTAAAAAAAAAAATCATACATGAAGAAAGCAAAATGTCATTGAGAAGACAAGAGAGAAGAAAAAGGTCAAAATGGATGTCAGAAGAGACACTGAAACTTACTCTTCAGCAGAGAGATGCTAAAACAAATGGAAGAATTGAGACGTTCCAAGAGCTGAACAGAAAATTTCAAAAATCAGCTCAAGAAGATAAAGCCAAATATTACAACAAAATGTGCAAAGATCTGATTTCAGAAAACCAAAAAAGCAAAAACACACTCAGCATATCTCAAGCTGGGAGAACTGAAGAAAAAATTCAAGGCTTGACTTCGTTATTGAAAGATTCTCTGGGCAAATTATTGAATGATGCAGAAAGCATCAAGAGAAGATGGAAAGAATACACAGAGTCACTGTATCAAAAGGAAGTGGTTAATGTTCAGCTGTTTCAAGAAGTAGCATATGATCAAGAGCCAATGATACTTAGGGAGGAAGTCCAAGGTGCATTGAAGGAATTGGCAAAGAACAAGGCACCAGGAATTGATGGAATAAAAAATGAAATCTTTCAAGAAAGTGAGGTGGCACTGGAGGCACTCACTCACTAATCTCTGCCAAGAAATTTGGAAGACAACTGTCTGGCCGACTGATTGGAAGAATCCATATTTGTGCCCATTCCAAAGAGAGATGACCCAACAGAATGAGGAATCATTGGACAATGTCTTTGATATCTCATGCGAGTAAAGTTTTACTAAAGGTAATACAGAAACAGCAACAATCTTACATTGCCAGAGAACTTCCAGAGGTTCAAGCGGGATTCAGAACAGGCCGCGGAACAAGGGATGTCATTGCTGATGTCCAGTGGATCTTGGCTGAAAGCAGAGAATATCAGAATGATGTTTACCTGTGCTTTATTGACTACACAAAGGCTTTCAATTGTGTGGATCATGACAAGCTATGGACAACATTGCTAAGTGTTAGTATTCCGGAACACTTAATTGTGCTCATGAGGAATCTGTACCTGCCTGGACCAAGAGGCAGTTGTTCGAACATAACATGGGAACACTGAATGGTTTAAAATTTAAAAAGGTGTGCAGTAAGGTTGTATTCTTTCACCATACTTATTCAACCTGTATGCTGAGCAAATAATCCAAGAAGCTGGGTTCTATGAAGAAAAACGTGGCATCAGGATTGGAGGAAGACTCATTAACAAACTGCGATATGATAGATACAACCTTGGTTGCTAAAAGTAAAGAGGACTTACAAACATTTATTGATGAAGATCAAAGAGCACAGCGTTCAGTATGGATTACATCTCAATGTAAAGAAAACAAAAATCCTCACCACTGGACCAATAAACATCATTCTTATCAACAGAGAAAAGATAGAAGTTGTCAAGGACTTCATTCTTCTTGGATCAACTATCAACACTCACGGAAGCAGCAGTCAAGAAATCAAACGACGTATTGCATTAGGCAAATCTGCTGCACAAAACCTTTTAAAAGTGTTGAAGAGCAAAGATGTCAGCTTGAGGACTAAGATGCGCCTGACCCAAGCCATGGTATTTTCAGTAACCTCGTATGCATGTGAAAACTGTACAGTGAATAAGGAAGACCGTAGTAGAATTGATGCTTTTGAGTTATGGTGTTGGGGAGAATATTGAAAGTACCATGGCTGCCAAAAGAACCAATAGATCCGTTTTGGAAGAAGTGCAGCCAGAATGTTCCTTGGAGGCCAAGATGCCCAAACTTCATCTTTCATACTTCAGACATATTGTCAGGAGGGACCAGTCACTGGAGAAGGATATCATGTTTGGTAAGGTGGAGGGTCAGAGAAAAAGAGGAAGACCCCCAACGAGATGGATTGGCCAGGTGGCTGCATCGATGGACTCAAGCGTGGCAACAGTAGTGAGGTTGGCCTAGGATCAGGCAGTGTTTCGTTCTGCTGTGCATAAGGTCTCTATGAGTCAGTACCAACTTGATGGCACCTAACAACAACAACAACAACAACAACAAATTAACCTTCAGGGATTGATGTTAGCCATTTTGCTACACCTAATGGAGCATCATCATTGTGATGATCATGTTAGCCGTTTTGCTGTATATGATCAATTGTGTATGGCAGTGATGTTTAGAAACAAAGTATGTAGTTGGTGTGTGGGTAGGAGATAGAATCACACTCTTTTTACAAGTCTCTTTAGTCGTGACCCTGGAAAGTGACCTAGAGACCATTGTGTAAAAGCTCCAGCCTAGTATCCCTTTCTAACCAAGAGCTAGGCCCCATCACAATCCTATTGAGAATAAACCCAGAATGATCTCCCCACCAGTATTGCAGCAAGATAAAATAGCAATGTGCTGGGTTCCAGGAAAGTACCACTGCGCTTTGAATCTGAATGTGTACATTTGAGCCACCCCCCCATTACCCATTCTGGTGGACACTGTGGGAGCTCAAGGCAGAGCTAGGACTCAAACCCACTACCCCACCCCCACCCCAGGGTTCTTTCTCCTCCTGTACATTGTTTCCTGAGAACTCAGAGATCAAATCACATGCAACAAATAGCAAAGGAGATGAAAAAAGAACACAGAATGGAAGAATAGTTGAGGAAATAAGATTGGAGGAGGAAAGGGAAAAAGTGGGGGAAATGGGGTTAAGAAAGATTGGGTTTAGTGGTGTTTAGTTTTTTTAGGTTTAGTAGGTTTTGAAGAGAGGGTTTTAGCGTCGTAATTAGTTTAACTACCAAACAGAAACTTCTAAACTAACGTGTCCATCTAATGTTCTTACAGGCATACAGTTCGCTGTGGTCAGGCCGTCTCAGTTCACTGTTCCAACCCATGTGGCAATGTTTTGAATTGTGGTCAGCACCACTGCACTGAGCTGTGCCATGGGGGTCAATGCCAGCCTTGCCGTATCATATTGAATCAGGGTAAGCATGGGCACACCAGGCAGCAATGAGTGTATGCTTTTCTGCAACCTGATTTTATAAGTATCTGGATGCACATGAATTTATCTTAAAACATATAGTTATAAAAATCTTTGTAGCTCTGATACGAGAGAAAACTAGAGATATGTTAATGCTTATCATGGTTCTCATCATTTTAGTCACATAATGCCATTGTAGGTCATTGTCCTATATAATTTGGGCAGTAGATTAAAATTCTGTTTGAATTATGAGAGAACTTCAAAAAGTTCATGGAAAAATGGAATTTAAGATAATGGAATTTTCTACCAACTTTTTGAAGCCTTCTCAAAACTGAAAAGGACTTAAATAATCTTGAAAAAGTAGAATAGAGTTGAAAAACATAAACTACCGTATTTTAAGACTTAGAAAGCTGTAGTAATCATGGCAATGTATAATAATAGACTGATAGATCAGTGACATGTCAATAGAGCCCAGAAATAAACTGCATTAATTTAAAGGGGAAAGGAAAGCCTATTTTATACAAATATTGCTAAAACAGACTGTTCACTCCAGGCTACAGTGACATCTTTTGTTTATTCAAGCTCCTGTCTTTGGTAGACGTCTCGAGATAAAGTCAACTTTCTGCCCAGTTATTGTCCATTATGTCATAAAAGTCCATATTTAAGAAGCATAGAAAAACTGCACTCTAGGCACTTGTCGACCATATAATTGATCACAAATCCAAGCCACATCATGGTTCTTAAAATCTCAGCTAGGAGAAATAGTAAGTAATAGAGTATAACTGGAAATATTTATAGTCTTTGCATTCATCCACTTATCCACTGCCTTCTGTTTTTATAACTGTCTCTTTTTTTTTTGGTATATGTAAATTATATGCATTTTTTACAACCATCTCTTAATCAACAGGATTCTGGGCCACAATCTATTGGTGCCCTATAGTGTTTTATTATGTTAAATTTAACTTTGGTGTGATGCTGTTGATCTGTACTGGCACTTACTGTAAAAAGCAGTGATATGAAATGTTTTGTGGTATACACTGTAAGGATTGTTTATAAGAAACTCTGCCATATATTACATGATGTTCTTTTTATGAATCCTCTTGAGAAAAATTTCTGGCCTTAGTTCTAAAAGTATTTTTCTCTCAAAGACTATTGATCTCTTTTTATCATGGGAACTCTGTATAACTGTCTTAATGTTTGTCTTTATAGTGTGTATATTTTTAGCTATGGTTCATTCTGTATCGCTACCATTGTTTTTCCTTTCATATCTTTTAATTTATGTTCTTTTGTTATATTTCATTTATCCCTATAAGCTCTACCTCATAAGTGTTTTGAGCTAAAGCAGGAGTTAAGTAAGCTCTGGTAGTGTGGTTACGAGTCAGGCTGCCAACCTCAAGGTCAGCAGTTCGAAACTACCAGCGGTTCCACGGGAGAAAGATGAGGCTTTCTGCTCCCGTAAAGATTTACAGCCTCGGAAACCCTGTGCAGGGTCATTCTGAGTCGGAACCGACTCCACACGGTACTTAACAACAACAAAGTAATATTAGCAGTTAAGTCTTAGCAGTACAGATTATGGAACGGAAGAGTCCCCTTGATCTGGACCATTTTTAGCTCATGGTTCTTATTGAGCTTTTACTCAGCTGATCGCCCTTATCTTTTCATGGATTCCATTAATCAATCTCATCCTTGTTTTTGTGTAGTTGGTTTTTTCAAACCCAGTTGCAAGATTTTTTCTTTGGCCAAATTAAAATTTAGTGAAATGTTTTGCTCGCTTAACAACAATTGTCTGCATATCTTCTCAAATCATAATTTGTTTAGGATCCCATTCAGCCATATCTACAGATTTAATAAGCATACCTTCTGGATCCTCATTCATGTATCTGGCAATAGAGACCTTCTTGCTTTGGTTCCTTAATAGTCTTGAGTCAGCTGTGACTCCACCTAATGCTCCTGCTGCAGAGCTCATCTTTCTGACTCTTGTGCTTTTTAGTATTGTACTCAGATTAGTCTCTGACTGATCGGGAGCTCCATTTGGTTTTCACTGTTACAATTTCAGACCCTTGATTCTTCTGTTCACAGCTCTCCTCAGAATCTCTGAGGGGAAAAAAAAGCCCCTGTTCCCGGTTCTGTGTGAGCAGAAACTTAGCAGAGAAAAACCCTGTTTGTAGAAACTTTCATTTGCTAGGGTTTGTATACCGATTCTTTGATTTCACATTATTGATTGCATTCCCTGTATCTAGTAAATTCAGTTAATAGTCTTTGTTGAATGAATAGATGTGTGTTAGAACAGGGGCTGACTGCACAGATACTTACCAGAAGATGAAATGTGTATTATTTAAATCTTGACAACAGTGGACCAAAACTCAGAATCATAAAAAAAAATTTAAGGACCAGCATTACTGATTGAATAGAGAGAAAGAACCCTAGAGACTATGGCCCCTAGATCCCCTTCAGATTGGAACTGAACTCTCAATTCCTGTGGCTCAATTTTCAGCCAAACAACATACAGATCTCTAAGGTGAGCAGTTGCACTAGAGAGATACACCACACAGAATAATCAGTCATTTGAGATCAAAGGGTCAGCATTTACCCAAGGACAAAGTTTAGGAGGGTTTGGGAAGAAGAGAAATGGAAACCAGAAGCACACAGAGGGAGTGAGCTAGTTGGTGTTATATTATGAAGATTGCATTCAATGAGATGAAATAAAATAATGTATGAATTGTTGGTGGAAAGCTGATTTGCTTTACAAGCCTTTACCTAATTCACAATTTTTTAAAAATCTTGACCACATCTGTAGTAATTTGTGGCTTTTGTCCCATGTCCCAGTGAAACTTTTTGTTCTATTCAATATAATACTTTATTTCATGAGCATTATTTCTAATGTTTTGTTACAAGCAGTCATTTTTACTTATTAAATATGTGATTTAAAAATTTTTGTGTTTTTAACCACCAACCGCTCCTAGGAAATCCAACACAGGGTTGCTATGAGTCAGGACCAACTTGGCAGCACTTAACAACAAGAACGTTTTTATAATGTTGTTTGGTTGTTGTTCTTTTCTGAAACTCATTTTATGTGCAAGTGGTGGTGGTGGTTTTATGCCACCAAGTCAGTTACAACTTGTAGCAACTCTGTATAGGGTTTCTGAGGCTGTAAATCTTTACATGGAGCCAAAAGCCTCATCTGTCTCCCACAGAGTGACTGGTAGATTCAAACTGCTGACTTTGTGGTTAGTAGCCCAGCTCATCATCCACTAGACTGCCAGGGCTCCTAGGTGCAAGCAGTTATCTAAATTATACTGAGGAAGAAGGAAAGCATCATTAATTCTGCAAAATTTTAATTTAATGTCTAGAGTCCTAGTGGGGCACTGTGGGTTAACGTGCTGGACTGCAAAGTCAGTTTAAACTGTACAGTCGGTGCTTCAGGCTCATCAGCGGCTTCTCAGAAGCCCCATACAAGTTCACTATGGGTCGGAACCGACTCAACAGCACTTAACAACAACATCATCATTCTGGTTTGCATTTATTACGTAATTTTTGCGGCTGTGTACCTTCAAGTCAGTTCCAACTCATAGCAATCCTGTAGTACAGAGTAGAAGTATCCTTAGAGTTTTGTAGGTTGACTTTTTCATGGAAGCAGATTTCCAGGGCTTTTCTTCTCCAGAGCAGCTAGTAGGTTTAAACTAAACTGCTGACCTTTTTCAGTTATCAGCTGAGATCTTAACCATTGTATTGCCTGGATTTCTCCATTTATTATGTAGGCCAAAGTATATTTGCATAGGTGATAAATTTTACTGAGAAAGTTTCACTATAAACTGAAAATATAACATAACACTTTTCAAAAAAATAATGCAAGTTGGTAAAATTAATTCTTAATCAGAAATGTTATATATTAGTATATCAGAAATACAACTTAAAAATAACACATTTATTGCCGATTTCAGGAGATAAAGGAATCAATTATTTACATGTTTATTCTAATCACCATTCATCTGTCAGTTTGTGATACCGTGGTGGCTTGTGTGTTGCTGTGATTATGGAAGTTAGGCCACCAGTATTCCATATTACCTGAAAGATCAGCCATTGTGTGCAGGTTTCCTCAGAGCTTGTAGACTAAGCCATATTTGGAAGAAGGACACAGTCATATATTGAAAGCCAGTGAAAACCTTATCAATAGCAGCAAAACATTTTCTGATATAATGTTGGAAAATGAGTCCCTCAGGTTGGAAAGCACTCAAAATATGACGGGAAGAGCCTCCTCCTCAAAGTAGAGTCGACCTTAATGATGTAGATGGAATAAAGCTTTGGGGGCTTTCAGTTGCTGATGTAACAGAATTCAAAATGAAAAGAAACAGCGGCAAACATCCCTTAATAATTACAACATAGAATGTACCAAATATGAAGCTAGGAAAATTAGAAGTCTTAAAAAATTAAATAGAAAGCATTAATGAGTTGAAATACACAGGTATTGGCCATCTTGAATCAGACAATCATTAGTCTGCTATGCTGGGAATGACAAATTAAGAGGAATGGTATCCCAATCATTGTCAAAAAGAACATTTCAAGACTTATTCTCAGTACAACACTGTCAGTGTTAGGATAATATTTATATTCCTATAAGGAAGATCTGGAGTCCTGGTGTGGTGCTGTTGGATAAGCACTGGACTGCAAGTTTTGGTTTGAACATCAAGATTGGCAGTTAAAACTCACCACCCACTCCATGGAAATCCTATACAGGGTTGCTATGAGTCAGAAAAACAAGGACGATCAGTTAATACTGCTGTTTTTCAACTTTATGCACCAACTACTAATGCCAAAGATGCTAAAATTGAAGATGTTTATCAACTTTTGCAGTCTAAAATTGATCAAATGTGTAATCAAGATGCATTAATAATTACTGGTGATTGGAATGTAAATGTTGGAAACAGGGAAATGATCAGTAGGGCTTTGGTGATAGAAATGATGCTAGAGATTACATGATAGAATTTTGCAACACCAACAACTTATTCATCACAAATCCCTTTTTCAAAAGTTTGAATGGCAACAATACACATATACCTTTCCAGGTAGAATACACAGTAATCAAATCGATTAAATCTGTAGAAAGAGCCAATGGAGAAGCTCAATATCATGAATCACAACAAAGCCAAGGGCCGACTATGAAGCAGACCGGTAATTGTTCATATGCAAGTTCAGGTTGAAGCGGAGACAATTTAAAAGAAGTCCATGAGAGCCAAAAAGTAATGTTGAGTATGTTGTTGGAGTTAAGTGCCTTTGAGGTGGTTCCAACCCATAGCAACCCTGTGTAGGGTTTCCGAGGAACAGCTGGTGAGCTTCAACTGCCATCCTTGCAGTTCAAACTGACTTTGCCGTCCAGTGCATTAACCCACAGCACCATACCAGGACTCCAATGTTAGTATATCCCACCTGAATTCAGACAAAGATCATCTCAATAATAGATGTCATGCATTAAGCACTAATGACTGAGGACCAGACAAAATAGGAGGATGACATCAGGGACATTATACATAAAGCAAAAGGCCATTTAAAAGAGAAAAATGGAGGTCAGAAGAGACTTCAAAGCTTGCTTTTGAACATAGAGTACTAAAGCAAATGGAAAAAATGATGAAGTAAAAGAGCTGAACAGAAGATTTCAGTGGGCAGCTTAAGAAGACAAAGTAAAGTTTTACAGTGAAATATACAAAGACCTGAAGCTAGAAAGTCAAAAGGGAAGAGCATGCTTAGCATTTCTCAAGCTGAAAAAAAAAAAAAAAAAATTCAAAT